>NC_086236.1:20891250-21200000 GCF_036321145.2 Pelmatolapia mariae
TCAGTTTTAACATTTCCCTTTAAGTGTAGTTTTTATGTGTTGGCAATAGTAAAGCATTTACATGAAAAATGCTTCATAGTACACTTTAAAATTGCACTATGAAGTCAAGACCGCATTGGTCTGGACTTATGATCTTTGATCTTGAAAGCTCTTAAACTGTCATAGTGTGCACATGAACTAAAATGATTGCTGCATATAAAAAAAAATCCTAATATTTTGGAATTTTCAAGCTTGAAATTTCCTGATGCACATTGCACATCATTGACTGGCATGTTTTTTTTCCAGAGTTGCTCACTATGAAGGAGGCCCAGTATGCAGTCATGCTCGATCCTTATGGAGACTTGAGCCACTACGTATTGCGTAAGTATGATGATTCCTCCGCAGGAATGACTTCATGTTGACGGAATGACTAGAGTGACTTCATGTTGTGGCTGATGCTCATTTGTGTGTGCCCGTTGGTAGTTGGAGTGGAGGCCACATTAAGTGGGGCCAGTCTTTCCGGATACGTCACATAACAACAGGCCGATACCTTTGTCTGGATGAGGAGAAAGGACTTCTCTTGGTGGACCCAGAGAAGGCAAATTCCAGGATGTCAGCCTTCTGCTTCAGGATTTCAAAGGTCATTGTACAAAGTGAAATCTATAAAAGACAGTGTCTGTCTCTTAGCACAAGTGTAGATATTCATAACAGTCTTAAAGGGAACACTTTTTATTTAAACTACAGGAAAAAATTGAAGTGACCCAGAAACGAGATGTGGAGGGCATGGGCATACCTGAGATCAAGTATGGAGAGTCCATGTGCTTTGTACAGCATGTTTCATCTGGCCTGTGGCTTACATATGCTGCTGTTGATGCCAAATCTGCACGTCTAGGTCCTCTGAAGAGAAAGGTAAAGCAGAAAGCATTTACTCTTCTATTTATGAGTGTTGAGTATATACTTATGTTTGAAGAACACCCATGTTTGATTCGTAGGCCATACTCCACAAAGAAGGTCACATGGATGATGCCCTCACGGTTGCTCGATCACAGACTGAAGAGTCTCAAGCTGCCAGGATGATTTACAGCACAACAGGCCTCTTCAACCAGTTCATCAAGTAGCATTTTATATGTTATTTCAATCTTTTATATTAGTCATTTTCTTGTTTTTTTTTAAAAAAAAAGTCATATTTGTTGTGGTATTCTCATATCTTCTGTATTCTCTTTATGTTCCCAGAGGACTTGATGCTCTAAGTGGAAAAAATAAATCTGCCAATGCCCCGTCTCTGCCTATGGACACAGTGGTGCTCTCGTTGCAGGATCTCATTTTCTACTTCCGACCCCCTGAAGAGGAACTGGAGCACGAGGACAAGCAGTTCAAGCTCCGCTCCTTAAAAAACAGACAGAACCTTTTTCAGGAAGAGGTTAGTTTGGATAATGAGAACTCACTCTTCATGAGAACAGCTGAATTCTGCATGAACATTTTATTTGAAAGATTTAATTTTTGGTCAGTGCTTTTATTTCAGTTTTTATTGCTTGTAACAGGGAATGATTACGCTTGTTCTGGACTGCGTTGATCGCCTCAATGTGTACAACACAGCAGCCCATTTCTCAGAGTATGCTGGGGAAGAAGCTGCTGAGTCATGGAAAGAGATTGTGAATTTACTGTATGAATTGCTAGGTATGTGCAGATTATGGTTTATTTCACTCATTCACTGTTTTAGACTAATAATCATTAGTGTTACCACATCTGGACACTTTTCTTGTTTGTGAGTCTGTTGCATTTCTAATCTTTTCTTTGATCAGCTTCTTTGATCAGAGGTAACCGTGCCAACTGCGCCCTCTTCTGCGACAACCTTGACTGGCTGGTCAGTAAACTGGATCGTTTGGAAGCATCTTCAGGTATCTAGGACATGAATCTGTTTATTAGCTGATGGAAACTGGTTTTGTTTTATAACGACAGAGGGTTGATAAAACTGAATTTATTGTGCTGTGTTCATTTGCATTATATAGTTATTTTCTGAGAACATATGCATTTACTATGTTGGTCTTCTGCAATTTAATATAAAGCCCAAAACTTTACAGTGTATTCATATATTGTCATATTTTTTACGACAATAGGAATCCTGGAGGTGTTATATTGCGTCCTGATTGAGAGTCCAGAGGTTTTGAATATTATTCAAGAGAATCACATCAAATCAATCATCTCTCTGCTGGATAAGCATGGACGCAATCACAAGGTCAGAAACGCTGCAACGCTGTTTTCTGAGCATACTGCAAAAACCTGCAGCATGTGAACTTATTGCTCTCAACATACTTACTGTATAAAATGCAGTGAGTCTTAGATTCTATAAACCTTTTCTTGACAGGTCTTGGATGTGCTTTGCTCCCTCTGTGTGTGTAATGGGGTCGCTGTAAGGTCAAATCAGAATCTCATCACAGAGAATCTGTTACCAGGACGTGACCTTCTACTTCAAACTAACATCATCAACTATGTAACCAGGTGGGTCAGATTACAGTGAATGCGTCATCTTTGTTGATTTCACCAAAGTATCTAAGCAACTCCTGTGACTCCTCCTTTATTGTGATCTTACCTCAGCATGAGACCCAATGTTTTCCTTGGAACTTGCGAAGGATCCACTCAGTATAAGAAGTGGTATTTTGAGGTGATGGTGGACCACGTAGAGCCGTTCCTTACAGCTCAGCCATATCATCTCCGTGTAGGTTGGGCTCTGACAGAGGGTTACAGTCCTTATCCTGGTGGAGGAGAAGGCTGGGGGGGTAACGGGGTTGGAGATGATCTCTACTCTTATGGTTTTGATGGGCTTCACCTCTGGTCAGGTAAAATCTACTATGGTTTATGGTAAATGTACACAGTATTGTTTATTTCCCTTCCAGCCATTGTTGATGTTGTATTTCGACTTCCAGTTGCCCGATCCTTGTTTACTTAAAATTGAGGTTTCAAAAACCTTGCCTTATTTCTAATCTATTTCATGAACGTTTTGGTAGATTGTTCTTGGATATTAACAGAAAGTTTCCAAATAAGCTTCCATTTTGTTTTTTTCTTAAAATCCAAGAGGAGTCTCCACAAGGCTTTAATTTGTGCAGTCATGTGCAGCTCCTTGTAGGAGTGGAAGAACACCATTCAATTGTCTCTCTGGTGGCACTCCTATCACGAGTCTAATGAAGGGAAGCAGCTTAATCCCTTATGTGTAAAAACATCCCCATACACACACTTTCAGAAGTTTTTTGCATCTTCAGCACCAACTCTAGTGCAGACTTTTGCTGATAAGTCTTCTGTATGAATTTCAGAAATAGTAAACTGTAAAATATAATTTTACTCCATGTGTCTGCAGGACGTGTTCCACGTCATGTCGCCACAACAAATCAGCACCTCCTGGCAGCAGAGGATGTGGTCAGCTGCTGCTTGGATCTGAGCGTGCCCAGCATTTCCTTTCGTATAAATGGCCATCCTGTTCAGGGAATGTTTGAGAACTTCAACCTAGATGGACTGTTCTTTCCAGTTGTGAGCTTCTCTGCAGGCATAAGGTGGGATATTGTGCATTTATCGAGTAGATATTATGATTTTATTTATTAATAATTGCATTATAGGTATTTAAATAATTGTTTTGTCATGTCATTTTTTTTCCCAAAAGACTGCGATTTCTTCTTGGAGGTCGTCATGGGCATTTCAAGTTTCTTCCACCTCCAGGCTACGCTCCGTGCTATGAAGCAGTGCTACCCAGGGACCGTTTGCGGATCGAGCCCATCAAAGAGTATAAGCATGATTTTGATGGCGTCCGGAATCTGCTGGGTCCAACTCAGTCCCTTTCACATACAGCCTTTACACCTTGCCCAGTCGACACTATACAGGTAAAATCCAGTTTTTACTGCTTTCATTTTCTTTTCTTCATGCTGTGCTGATTTTTTTGAGTATTATTTCAGATTGTGCTTCCACCTCATTTGGAGCGCATTCGAGAGAAGCTCGCAGAAAATAGCCACGAGTTATGGGCTGTTACCCGCATTGAACAAGGGTGGACGTATGGACCAGTAAGTGATTCAGTCCTGGTTATGGTTCCCACAGAACATATTGTTGTATACATCAGCTGTTTTGTTTTAAAAATCTTTGCACTTTTTGTTAAAAGTTTCGTGACGATAACAAGAAGCTGCACCCCTGCCTGGTAGATTTCCAGAGTCTGCCTGAACCTGAGAAGAACTATAATTTGGCAATGTCTGGAGAGACACTGAAGTACGGTGGATTCTTCACTTAATTAACAGCACTGGGCTTTAATCTGTTTGTGTTTCTAATGTTTTGTGTGATTCATTTCACAGGACTCTGTTGGCACTAGGCTGTCATGTAGGAATGGGAGATGAGAAAGCAGAAGAGAATCTCAAAAGGACCAAACTCCCTAAAACGTGAGCTACAAAAACATTAATAACCTTAACTCGTGAAGTTATTTTTATAACACATGGCTCTCCAGGACCCATTTTGATCACATAGCATTGTTAATTAGGTACATGCAGAGTAACGGATACAAGCCGGCCCCTTTGGACCTTAACCATGTCAAGCTGACTCCTAATCAAAACACTCTAGTGGAGAGACTGGCAGAAAATGGACACAATGTTTGGGCAAGAGACCGAGTCCGCCAGGGATGGACATACAGTATTGTCCAGGTACCACCATTCTTTCTATGGAGTCACAAAAATGATAATCATCATTATCATCATACTAGTATGGTTGTAGCATATGTCTGCTGATGTGTGTGTGTGTTCCCAATCTCCTCCCAGACGAGTAAATCAATCCTGATGCCAACATGTCTGTGGCATCTATTTTCAAATATTTTATAGAAATTCCAAAATCATTTATATTTGCGCACTTGAGAGATAAGTTGCAACAAATTTTCCTGACTGACTCCAAATAAAATGCCGATGTGTCACAATATAATGTTCCATATCATCGTACTATAATGGTCATAGCATATGCATGCTAGAATGCCCCCCTTTTCCCACATGTAACACAGGGATTTGCTAGTAATAATAAAAATAATTATAATGTGTGTAATTATATTTTAATGTTTGGTATTATTTTTTTGTAAAGGACATTATGAACAAGCGCAATCCTCGTCTGGTTCCTTATAACCTCCTGGATGAAAAGACAAAAAAGACCAACAGAGACACGGTTTGTGCCGCTGTTCGCACTCTGATCGGTTACGGTTACAACATAGAACCACCTGATCAGGAGAGCAGTAAGTTTCCACCATTTAAAAGCAGTAAATCATGTTTTTAACATCATCTTGGAAGATCCTTTATTAAAGAAATTTACAAGGTTTTTAATTGTTGAAGTGTTCATTTGTGGGTTTGTGCTTTTATAGGTGGACATGGACCAGGCAGCTCCCGTGGAGATAAAATCAGAGTGTTCAGGGCAGAGAAATCTTACGCTGTTACACAGGGGAAGTGGTACTTTGAGTTTGAAGCTGTGACAGTTGGAGAGATGAGAGTGGGCTGGTCCAGGCCCAATGTTCGCGCAGACACTGAACTTGGTGCAGATGAGTTGGCGTATGTCTTCAATGGCTTTAAGGTGGGAGACCGTAGTTTCTACACTATGATGGGTGCCTACATCTGTCTGGTATTAAACTACAAAGTTACAATGTTTTTAGGCCCAACGTTGGCACATAGGAAATGAGCCATTTGGCCGTCAGTGGCAATCTGGTGATGTGGTGGGTTGTATGATTGACCTCACTGAGCTGAACATCATGTTCACACTCAATGGAGAAATGCTGATCAGTGACTCGGGCTCAGAGATGGCCTTTAAGGATATCGAGATAGGAGAAGGTAGGTACTATAAAAAGTGAGTACCTTTGCATGTGTATTCCATGTTTCATGTGTGTGTTCATGCATGTTTCAAACACCTCCAGGCTTCATACCTGTGTGCAGTCTGGGCCTGTCTCAGGTGGGCAGGATCAACCTGGGTCAGAACGTCAGTAGTCTTCAATACTTTACCATCTGTGGCCTACAGGAAGGGTTTGAACCCTTTGCTATCAACATGAAAAGAGACATTACCATGTGGTTCAGCAAGAGCCTTCCCCAGTTTATTCCTGTCCCAGCTGATCATCCTCACATTGAGGTACTGTACATCATCTGTTACAATGGTTTGTTTCCATGCTGAATACGTAATTTCCAGATCACAATCAAGACCTGTTTGTCTGTGCACTAGGTGTCACGCGTTGATGGGACAGTTGATACCCCCCCTTGTATTAAAGCGACCCACAAGACATTTGGATCTCAGAATGCCAACATAGATTTGCTCTTCTTCAGACTCAGCATGCCAGTTGAGTTTCATGAGACTTTTAAAATCCCAGCAGGGACCACTCTTCTTACTCGCACTTTGACCATCCCTGAGGATGAAGTGTTGGAGGTGGACCCAGGCTCTGATTTTGAAATACTCAAAAAGTCTGCTACTCGCAAGGAGCAGGAGGAAGAGAAGAAGGAAACCTCAGTTCCTAAAGAGACGCCTGCTATCAAAAATGGAGAAAATGAGAAGGATGCCTCCACTGAGAAAAGCAAAAAGAAAGGGTATGGAATCACATAGCACCACTTTAGAAGTGGATGTGTCAAATCTACCGATGGGATACTGTGTTTGTGAGCGGTAGTGTAATTGCTGTTGTTCTTTGCAGTTTCCTTTTCAAGGCTAAAAAGGCAGCGTTAATAACTCCACCCCCAGTTGTACCCACCATGCCCCGCTTAGTGGAAGATGTAGTACCAGATGACAGGGATGACATAGACATCATCCTCAATACCACTACAGTATGTCTGAACTTATGTAGTTATTATATTCATAAACATATAAAGTTCATGCCTAAACTTGCCATTTATGGCTCTACTGCCAGTATGAAATCATTAACAAACTATATTAAAAAAAACACTGCCTTTTTTAACAGTTATGATCGATGATTTTCACATTAAATAATTTTTGTGTACTTCTTTTTCTCCTTCATTCACCAGTACTATTACTCAGTACGAGTGTTTGCTGGACAGGAGCTAAGTGGCGTGTGGGTTGGCTGGATAACACCTGACTATCACCAGTACGACCCTCATTTTGATATCAGCAAAGTCAGAAATGTAACTGTGACTGTAGGTGATGACAAAGGCAACATTCATGACAGGTATGTTAATTATGGAAAGCCCCCCCCCCCCCCCCCCCCCCCCCCAAAAAAAAGCCTGTGTTTCCAATTGAATATGACAAACATACACAACTGGTTTCTTGGTTCTTCTTTGTTTTTTCAGTATCAAACGCAGCAATTGCTATATTGTATGGGGAGGGGAGTTCAGTAGCTCCCAGCAGACCCGAGTCAGTCAGGAGGATTTTGTGATTGGCTGTCTCATTGATTTGGACACTGGACTAATGACTTTCACTGGAAATGGAAAAGAGATCAATACATTTTATCAGGTTAGATAATTTTCAGTCTGATATTAGGCCTTCCTCTTGCTTGTATATATTGTTGTTTATTCCTGCTGTCTTACTATTTATATTGGCATGGAGCACCCACAATTTCATTGTACATAGACAATGACAATAAAGAGCTATTCTATTCTATTCCTGGTTAAATTCTGTATTCGTGTGAAATTATCTTCCTTCAGGTGGAGCCAAACACAAAATTGTTCCCGGCTGTCTTTGTTCTGCCTTCCAGTCAGAATGTGGTTCAGTTTGAATTAGGCAAGCTCAAGGTCAGTCGCAAAGATTTGCTGCATTTAATCAACCTTCAAAATAGGAAATACAGTTTCCAGTTATCGGCCGTGTTGTGTAACAGCCTTTCTTAATGCCTCATTTGTCTTGCTAGAACATCATGCCGATCTCAGCCGCGATGTTTCGGAGTGAACGCAAAAATCCAGTCCCCCAGTGTCCTCCTAGACTGGATGTCCAGATGTTAACTCCAGTTATCTGGAGCCGAATGCCCAACAACTTCCTAGCTCCAGAGATGGGACGTGTTAGTGAGAGACTAGGCTGGATGGTGGAGTGTACGGAGCCACTCACTATGATGGCCCTTCACATCCCCGAGGAAAACAGGTCAGATCTGCATCTCTGCTGTATTAATTTTTTATTGCTAAAAGATGCTAAGATGTGTTTTTTTTCAGCAAATCTCTTTACTTTAAATAGGTGTATTGACATCTTGGAGCTGTCTGAACGGATGGATTTGCTGAAGTTCCACTACCATACTCTGAAGCTATACAGCTCAGTTTGTGCACTGGGAAACAACCGTGTGGCACATGCTTTGTGCAGCCACGTGGATGAATCGCAGCTCTTTTACGCCATAGAGAACACCTACCTACCTGGACCAATGAGAAGCGGCTTTTATGACCTGCTCATCAGCATGCACCTGGAGTCAGCTAAAAGGAATCGTCTGGGGACCAACAAGGAATTCATAGTTCCAATGACAGAAGAAACACGTAGTATCACTCTGTACTCTGACAAATCTCACGCTTTACCTGGCGTCGGCCTAACTACATGTCTGCGTCCAAAACTTCATTTCTCTTCTGTTGGGTTTGTGGGAACAGATCAAGATATTTACACACTTAGTCCAGTCATTCCCCTACAGGTAAGACTGAGGTGTCTTTGCACTTAATGGCAACTCTGAATTTACTAATAATCACATTTTTACATGCATTATACTGTATATTATATACATTATACCTTACATTTAATCAACATATTGTATTTTTAGGTGCTAAAGACCAAAGCTCTGAACATGCTGACTGAGGCAGTGCAGGATGGAGGTCAAGCCATGAGAGATCCTGTGGGAGGCAGTGTTGAGTTTCATTTTGTTCCAATCCTAAAGCTCATCAGTACCCTTCTCATAATGGGTGTGTTTGATGATGAAGATGTCACACACATCCTGAAGATGATTGAGCCCACAGTCTTTAGTGGCAAGCAAGCGGAGGAGCCTGGTGAGGGGGATGCCAAGGTGCAAGAAGAGAAGGACCTTCCCAAAGTAGCAGCGATTAAAGAAGGGGAGCAGGAAGCCCTGGGGGAAGAAGAAGAGGAATTTGAGGATGATGGGTTGGGTTATGAAGAAGAGGAGGAAGAACTGGAGGAAGAAGAAGCATTAGAGGAGGGTGAATCTATCGTGCAACATGAGGAAACAGTGGTTGAGACAGACCCGGTAAATGGTGAGAAAGGAGCTGAGGAAACAGAGAAAGAGGTGAAACCTTTAGAGACGGGCGGGGAGGGAAAAGAAGAACATCTAGAGCAAGGACTTTTCCAGATGAAGCTACCAGAGTCTGTGAAACTGCAGGTATGACAGTTTGTGTATTCAAAGGAACTCTCTTTCCGAATGCTTGATATCTAACTTTATTAATGCTGATTCACTTTGCTTTTGTCCTTTAGATGTGCACTCTGCTGCAGTATTTCTGTGACTGTGAGCTACGTCATAGAGTGGAGGCCATCATTGCATTTTCTGACCAGTTTGTCAGCCAGATACAGTCCAACCAGAGGCAGCGCTACAATGAACTCATGCAGGCCTTCACCATGAGTGCTGCCGAGACTGCTCGCAAGACCCGTGAATTTCGCTCCCCACCACAGGAGCAAGTACGAAGAAAACAGAGTACATTTGTTAACTGTTAAACTGTATAAATAAATGCTAAAAATATTTCTTAAAAACTGGCTACATTTCTACACATTTTTATTTGTCTGTGTTTTATTTCAACAGAAAAGTGGAAAAATAACTGTGCCTGATATAAAATGGACTTAGCTACTCATGTACTACCATGAAACATCCCTTAAAGTAAAAACTGATCATACTTGCCTGTTCCTAACCTCACTGTAGGTCAACATGCTCATGAACTTCAAGAACTCTGTTGAGGATGAAGAGTCCCCAATTCCTGATGAAGTCCGCGAATCTCTGGCCGCCTTTCACAATGCTTTGCTGGCACACTGTGGTCAGTTTTCACTTTCTGTATCAAGTATGCATTGAAAAATTGTCCCTACCGTTACATTGACTTACTTAAAACATTGATCTCAGGTGTTCACATTGAAGAGGAGGAACAAGAGGAAGAAGTGGATAATTCTGTCCGTGGACGGCTCCTTCGACTGCTGGAAAGGGTGAAAAAGTTTCGTGAGAAGAAGGAGGAGGTGGAGTCTGAGCCACAAGAAGACAAAAAACCAAGTAAGCCTTTTTTGCTTTTAACAAGCAATTTAGTATTTATTACCAAGTTGAACAGGTTTTAATGCAAAAACGATGATTATTGCCCATAAGGATAACCAATTTGTGGATTTGTGGTCTGTCATTTGTCGATAATGTGTTTTATTAAAGCATTTTTTCCCAGGAGTTTTATTGTATATATAGTATTGTCTTGCAAAATTAAATCTAACTAGGGCCACTTTAATACAAGACCATTCTTATTCTTACTTAACCTTTTGTCTTTTTGCACCAGGCACATTGCAGGAGTTGATTTCACATACTATGATCCACTGGGCGCAGGAGTCATTTATCCAGAACCCTGAGCTCGTGCGTATGATGTTCAGCCTCCTTCACAGGCAGTATGATGGACTCGGTGAGCTCATGCGTGCCCTTCCTAAGGCCTACACCATCAATGCAGTTTCCATTCAGGACACCATGGACCTCTTGGAGTGCTTGGGCCAGATCCGCTCACTGCTTATTGTCCAGATGGGTCCAGAAGAGGAGAGACTTATAATTCAAAGCATTGGGTTTGATGGCATTTAAATTTTCATTCTCATTTCTCAGTATCTTGCATTAAAATAAATGATTGATACGTTCGTGTGATACAAGCTAAATTTAATTGGTCTTCCTTAGGAACATCATGAGTAACAAAGTTTTCTATCAGCACCCCAACTTGATGCGAGCTCTGGGCATGCATGAAACTGTCATGGAGGTCATGGTCAATGTACTTGGCGGTGGGGACTCAAAAGTACGTTTTTTAATTCATTCATCATCATTGTAAACATCTTCTTGTGGAAAGACAAAACTATAAAATAAATAAAATCTACTGTTTTATTTAACTTACTACTTCTGTTGCTTTATTCCTACAGGAGATCAGATTTCCTCGGGTGGTGACAAACTGCTGCCGTTTCCTCTGCTACTTCTGTCGCATCAGTCGTCAAAATCAGCGTTCCATGTTTGACCATCTTAGCTACCTTCTCCAGAACAGTGGCATTGGCCTTGGTGATTGTCTTTGTTGAAATCCAATGTTAGTCTCGATGATTTCTTTCTTATATATGGACTGTGATAAACCTGGCAACTGCGTTTGTTGTATACTTTAGGAATGCGTGGCTCCACCCCCTTGGATGTGGCTGCAGCGTCTTGTATTGACAATAACGAGCTGGCATTGGCTCTTCAAGAGCAGGATCTTGAAATGGTAAAACAAAGTTTATCTGTTCAAAATTCTATAGCTTTTAAACCTGACTTGAATACACTCATAATCTTTCCAGGTTGTGAAGTATTTAGCCGGATGTGGACTTCAGAGCTGTCCAATGCTACTGGCTAAAGGATACCCTGACATCGGCTGGAATCCTTGTGGTGGAGAGAAATATCTTGACTTTCTTCGTTTTGCTGTTTTTGTCAATGGTCAGATTTTTTTTTTGTAACGTTGTAACATTTCATTTTAATTTCCTCATTATTTCTGATTCTCAATCTTATCAATAACCTATAAGAACTATGGTCTCTATTTCTTGTAGGAGAAAGTGTAGAGGAGAATGCAAATGTGGTGGTGCGCCTCCTCATCCGTAGGCCTGAGTGCTTTGGTCCAGCCTTGAGAGGGGAGGGTGGTAATGGACTCCTGGCTGCAATTGAGGAGGCAATTAAAATATCAGAGGACCCTGCAAGGGATGGCCCTAGTGTTAAGAAGGATAGACGCTTTCCCATGTAAGAGCTTTTTGGCTTCATTGGAAGGATTTTATTATCTGCTCTAGTGTTGCAGAAAGATAGAGACATGTTTTTTACCGACAGGTTTGGAGGAGAGGAACAGCACGAGGAGAACAGGGTTCACCTGGGAAATGCTATTATGTCTTTTTACTCTGCTCTTATTGACCTGCTGGGAAGATGTGCTCCAGAGATGCATGTAAGCTGCCATGCTAAACTTATCCAAATGTTTTAGTTTTATAGAAAAAAACCCGTTTATAGTGTGTTTGTCTCTACAGTTGATCCAGGCTGGTAAAGGTGAGGCTCTCAGGATCAGGGCCATTCTGAGGTCTCTGGTCCCTATAGAAGATCTGGTGGGAGTCATCAGTCTTCCTCTTCAGATTCCAGCTTTTGGAAAAGGTGAAAATTCATAATAAATTAGTTATATATTCAGTCAGTCAACAAATTATCCCAATAATGGCTCCAGTAAAACCAATAATGGTTTTACTGGTTGTCCTACATTGTACACAGCTGCGTGCTAATAGATCCTTTCTCTCTGGGTTTTCAGTCATTTTAATTACTTTCCCCAAATGTTTTCTTCATGTTGTGCTTAGACAACAGCGTTATTGAACCAAAGATGTCTGCTAGCTTTGTGCCAGATCACAAGGCTCCCATGGTGCTGTTCTTGGACAGAGTTTATGGTATTGACAACCAAGATTTCCTTCTCCATGTGCTGGAGGTGGGCTTTTTGCCTGACATGAGAGCTGCTGCCTCCCTGGATACGGTAAGGCTCAAACATTTCACACTGTTTTTGTTTGTTTCTCTGGGAACAATGCAAAGCTTATACAGACTAAGATAACTGCTAAGATTTCTTGCCAACAGGTTGCTTTTAGCACCACTGAGATGGCTCTGGCTTTGAACCGCTACCTCTGCTCTGCTGTGTTGCCACTCATCACCAAGTGTGCCCCGCTCTTTGCTGGCAGTGACCATCGAGCCATAATGATTGACTCCATGTTGCACACAATCTACAGGCTGTCTCGTGGACGAGCCTTCACAAAAGCCCAAAGAGACATTATTGAAGAGTGCCTCATGGCTCTGTGCAAGTGAGCTTAACATGATAGGATGCCTTACATGTCACTTAATACTGCCAGGTTTGGATTAGGTGTTAATTTATTTTTTCTTCAGGCATCTACGTCCATCTATGCTTCAGCATCTGCTAAGGCGGCTGGTATTTGATGTGCCCATTCTCAATGAGTATGCCAAAATGCCTCTAAAGGTATGAGGACCCTGTAAAATGTTTTCACTATTAACAGAATATTTTCCTTTTAGTTTAGCTGTTTCACTTTTGTTATGTTGCGTTCTGCAGCTTTTAACCAATCACTATGAGCGTTGTTGGAAATATTATTGCCTCCCTAATGGTTGGGCTAATTTTGGAGTTGCATCAGAAGAGGAGCTACATCTTACACGCAAACTGTTTTGGGGGATCTTTGAATCACTAGCTCACAAGGTAACTCCTGCAAATTATTTTGCTTTTTCAGTTTATTAGTTGGCTTATTAAATGACAGCTGGGATATGGGCTCCAGCTGCCCTAAATCCTGGATGGATGGATGGATGGATGGATATTGTAATATTTTTTATTGTGATTCCAGAAATTTGATGCTGAAATTTTCAAAATTTCAATGCCATGCATCTGCGCCATTGCTGGAGCCATTCCTCCTGACTATGTAGATGCCAGCTACTCCTCCAAGACAGAGAAAAAGGCATCAGTAGATGCAGAGGGAAACTTTGATCCTAAACCTGTGGATACAACAAAGTGAGGGGCTTTTTACTTTGCTAGAAATTAATCATCTCTCTGTTTCGTAGTTAAAGCTAATTTTACTCTGATGCTTCTTCCAACCATAGCACTATCATCCCTGAGAGATTGGATCCCTTTATTAACAGATATGCTGAATACACTCATGACAAATGGGCCTTTGAAAAGGTAAAGTTTTGTTTATAAGTCTTTAGCTAAATCTGGACCAACACATTAGGTTAATTTGATACAGCTATACATTCATCAGTATATATAACTCTAAAGGAATACAAAGGGATCCTAGTAAGCATGACTGACAGCTGTAATTCATGCTGTATATGGCCATGTATGTTTCAGATTCAGAATAACTGGTCATACGGTGAGGCACTGGATGAAAATGCAAAAACCCATCCCATGCTTAGACCGTACAAGACATTCTCAGAGAAGGTACGTTCACAGACATGCAGTGATCATCTTGAATCTTGATGTAGTGTGTGTATTTGTTTCTGCTCACACTGACTTTTCTCAAAGGACAAAGAGATCTACCGATGGCCAATTAAAGAGTCAATCAAAGCCATGATTGCATGGGAATGGAACATTGAGAAAGCTAGAGAGGAGGAAGAGTCAGAGAAGAAGAAGGCAACATCACGAAAAATCTCACAGACTGCACAGGTATACAGTTGTTTAGAACCCTTGACTGACTGCATTAATACTTAATAATAATGTTGCTTGTTGTACAGTAGAGTGCATAACAATCTTTCTGTTCTAGGCAACTTATGATCCAAGCCATGGCTATAGTCCACAGCCCATTGATATCTCCCATATGGCTCTTTCGAGAGATCTGCAGGTATGGGGTTAAAATGTTGCATCCTTCTATTTTGCAATCTTAGCATCTTACTAATATTTATATCTGCTTATAGTCAATGGCAGAACAACTGGCAGAAAATTACCATAACACCTGGGGAAGAAAGAAAAAGTTAGAGCTGCAAGCAAAAGGTGATTTAATTTCTTTTGAGCGTGGAATATAGAGAAAGAAAGATTTGTCTTTTCCAAATAGTTCTGGATGTGCTTTTGTTTGTGCAGGAGGTGGAACACATCCTCTGCTCGTGCCCTACGATACCCTGACAGCTAAAGAAAAGGCACGAGACAGAGAGAAGGCATATGAGCTGCTGAAGTTCTTGCAGCTTAATGGATACGCTGTCACAAGGTAATAATAAAATTGTTGAGAATGGACAACATTGAACATTGGTTCAAAATAAAGTCAGTTTATCCAAGCTGCTCAAAAGACTTTTTGAATCAGTAGTTCCTACAAATGCATTGATTTGTATGGTATTACATGCAATAGCAAAGAGTTTGCTATTGCTGTAGCTAAAATTCAACTTTGTGGGTTTTTTTGGTGTAGATTGATAAAAATAATCGATAGGGCACGTGAACATCCTTTGGCATACCAGAAAAAGTTTAACCACTGACTTCGATCTTCTGTCTTTTCAACATAAAACAAACATTAATTACAGGCTTCATCTTGACTGGAATAAACTGATGCATAACACCCTGACTGTATTATAATGTACGACCAAGAGCATGAGCATTATGAGCATTAATTCTTTCACTATGAGAAACCAGTATGGACATGGCATTATTGCTGCCTCCTTAAATAGTGTTTTATTATGGCAGAAATTCTGAACAGGAAGTCTTTCATTGTTATCATATATCAATTTTTGAGATATAAACTCTCCCCGACTTTAGAGGCCTTAAAGACATGGAGTCGGACATATCATCCATTGAAAAGAGGTTTGCGTATGGTTTCCTTCAGAAACTGCTGAAATGGATGGAAATCGCACAGGAGTTCATCGCACATCTTGGTATTGTGGGGCAAAGATGAAAAATAGTGTGGTGTACATTCAATTTTTGCCACTGTGTCCGTGCTATTGTATACTACAATCTGTTTTACAGAGGCTGTGGTTAGCAGCGGACGAGTGGAAAAGTCTCCCCATGAGCAGGAAATCAAATTCTTTGCCAAGGTGAGACTATTGTGCGAATGTAAAATGTAAAATACTTGTACTTGTTATTTCTGTACTAAATGTGGAATACCCTCTGAATTCTCTCTCTCAGATCTTGATGCCTCTAATAAACCAGTATTTCAAAAATCACTGCCTCTACTTTTTGTCTACACCTGCAAAAGTCCTGGGTAGTGGCGGGCATTCTTCCAATAAGGAGAAGGAGATGATTGCAAGGTGATGTCTCTGTTTTATAGATATGACACAGAAATATATATATTTGTGTATCTTTTTTTCAAATATTATGTTTCTCCTTTTATGAGCTTTTGATTTCTTCTTGAGTTTTCTTTTTCTTCCTTTTCCTTTCTTTCACTTTGTAGTATCTTCTGTAAAATGTCTGCTTTGGTGAGGCACAGAGTTTCTCTCTTTGGTAAGATGGCAAACTTGCAGCACCACTCTTTCTGAATCTTTTCTCTGTCTTCTCTGTTTATGTGTGTTTCTGTATTTTGTGAGCTGCAATGCACCATTCTGTCACCCGGGTTAGCCTAAATGCCATTGCTCCATGTTTTTATGGATATACAGTAGGTGATGATGTGGATTTATTTCTATATTTGCAGGAACGGATGCCCCAGCAATTGTTAACTGTCTTCACATTCTGGCTCGATCACTGGATGCAAGGTTTGTTTGTTTTTTTCTTAATAACACTATAAAACTGTATTATAGTTATTTTTCATGTTTTTCCTTTTACCTTTTGTGTTTGCCTCATTAGGACGGTAATGAAGTCAGGACCTGAGATTGTTAAAGCAGGGCTACGATCGTTCTTTGAGAGTGCTGCTGATGATATTGAGAAGATGGTTGAAAATCTCAAATTGGGCAAAGTATCGAAAGGCAATCAGGTACATGATGTTTAATATGGGCATTAACAAATTAGAACTCATATATCCAAGTCCATAATCATATGCTGCTTCTCTTTTTTCCAGCAAGTGAAAGGCGTCTCTCAGAACATCAACTACACCACCATTGCACTGCTCCCAGTACTTACCTCCCTGTTTGATCACATTGCTCAGCACCAATTTGGAGATGATGTCATCCGTGAGTGCTTATTCATGCTTTATATTCCATCCATCTGTTCTTTTAACCACTTATCCAATTCCAGTGACCAATTCAACTGACACTGGACAGGTTGCCAGTCTATCACAGGACTACTAAAGAAAGACAGACAACTACTCACTTACAGCCACTTTAAAATCTTTATTGGATAGTGATAGGAAGTTAAGACAGAACTCACGCAGGCCAAGGGAGAACATTCAGACTCGACTTGTGTTTTGTATCCTCGTTGTTATTTATTAATAATTCTGACACTCTCGGTCTCTCTGTGTTTTTGCATACAGTGGATGATCTGCAGATGTCATGCTATCGGATCATGTGCAGCATCTACTCCCTGGGGACAGTGAAAAATCTACATGTTGAGAGGTGACTCCATATTTTTTAAGATGTAAAGTAATTTACTACTGATCATTTTGGAGCATTTGCTGCACTCGTCCCTTTACCTTTACAGGCAGAGGCCAGCTCTTGGAGAGTGTTTGGCACACCTTGCAGCAGCTATGCCGGTGGCCTACTTAGAACCCCATCTAAATGAATTTAATGCTTTCTCTGTGTACACCACAAAGACTCCCAGAGAGAGAGCCAGTGAGTGCAATACTGTTGTCACACTTTTGTTAAATCTAGCAAAGTCTTGTTTTTGAATTATCTTTCAATATTTCTCTTCTGGATTAAAGTCTTGGGCCTTCCCAATGAGGTCCAGGAATTATGTCCAGACATCCCAGAGCTGGATACTCTGCTGAAGGAGATTGGGGACTTGGCAGAGTCGGGGGCTCGTTACACTGAGATGCCTCATGTGATTGAAATTACTTTACCCATGCTTTGTAACTACCTCATTCGCTGGTGGGAGAGAGGACCTGAAAATTTTCCAGAGATGGAGGGCCGACTGTGCACTGAGGTCACGTCAGAACACCTTAATCAGCTGCTAGGAAGCATCATGAAAATTGTAGTGAACAACCTGGGAATAGATGAAGCCTCCTGGATGAAGAGATTGGCTGGTGGGAGCTGTTTTAAACTCTGCTCACATGCCAGTGTTTTTTTGGTTTCTTTTGCAAGGAAGTTAAAACCAGTTCTTTTCTCCACTAGTGTTTTCACAGCCCATTGTTAGCAGAGCAAAGCCAGAAATGCTCAAGTCTCACTTCATCCCAACAATGGAGAAACTGAAGAAACGCACATCAAAGGTGGTGGCTGAGGAGGACCATTTAAGGATGGAGGGAAAATCAGAGGGAGATGAGGAAGATGGCACTATACGTGATGAGTTTGCTGTCCTCTGTAGAGACTTGTATGCCCTTTACCCTCTACTTATTCGCTATGTGGACAATAACAGGTAGAATAATGTTACAGTCACCAAGCTATGAATCCTGCCTCATATTGACAAAATTGCAATATATAAATCTTTTTATATATTGTTAATTATCAAAACTTGAGATAAAGAGAGTTTAGCCTTATAATAATTTATTCTGCTGCAGAGCGAGGTGGCTGACATGTCCTGACCCAGATGCAGAAGAGCTCTTCCGAATGGTTGGAGAGGTCTTTATTTTCTGGTCCAAATCTCATGTGAGTATGTTCACTTGGCCTTTTTGTTTGCAAACGCTTGCAAACAAAAACTTAATCCATCCAATAATTATGCTTCTGTTTCTCTCCTGCAGAACTTTAAGCGAGAGGAACAAAACTTTGTGGTGATGAATGAGATCAATAACATGTCATTCCTCACCGCTGACAGCAAGAGTAAAATGAGCAAGGTGAGTTAGTGAAAGGCAGCATATGCTAGTGTAGACCACATGTCAAATCAGGCAACTTTAGGACATATTGTTTAACAACTGTATGTCTTCCTTCCCTCGTGGCCATATTTTATGGTATAATTTGAAGATTTCATGACATTACCAACCAGTTTCAGCCACTTATAATTGGTCATTTAATAAGCATTTTGTTATTCTTAGCATAATGGTAATAGCTTTAGGGAAAAAAAATTATTTGAAAGCCGGGGAAGCAGTCTAATACAAAAACACACTTAAGCACCATTTTTTGTTTTTTGGTCTTATTTAAACATAGTGAAAGCTGCTGTAACCTCTTTGAGATTTGATTTTTAATTCAGATCTTTGCGAAGGCTCGCAGTTGTGTTAATGATATTCTCTCTTTGGCTGTCCATTGTTCTCTTCTTTCGTGTTGCGGCTGGGTTTCCAGGGCGGGGACACAGAGGTTAGACTTTGTTTTTGCACGACCGCTGTGCTGACCGCATGGCACCTCACTTTGGGGGAGCTTTTCATCAACCTCCCCAGCACACTGGCACATCTGATCCACACAAGTACAGTCACTACATATCCACAAACACATGTGAACACAAGTAACTCGTGTACACAGAAACACACAAAAAAATCCTGCAGATTTTAATCAGCGAGATGTGGAATTAATTCACTGCCACTGACAAGGGCCTCTGTGTGTAGTTGTTTCTGCAAAGTCTTGATTTGCAGCCTCTTAGCGATGAAGCAAAACTCTGGTGTGAATTTATTACTACACATATCTGGTAATTTATATTAATTAAAAGTCAAGGTCTTAGCCATATATTTCATTATCGATTGGTTTGGATACACTTACACTGGCATTAACTTTATTATATTGAGATTTAAGTCTACACTGACACAATGTCAATACAATGTACAATATCTTACACAAAATCATTCATTTATATTGTATCTCTTCATAGACTTTAGTGTAGAATTGTTCATAAGGGAAGCTGGGAAAAGATACTCATATAGTTCTCATAAAGGATCACTGGACTAATGGGCAGGCCCCACCTGCGGGCTTTCCCCAGTCCTGCCAGTGTGTGTGGGGGGGAGTCTGGAGGCGTTTGATGAAAGTACTCAGCTGTACAGTTCGGCTCATGGCACTGGGCTTTACACAAATATCAAAGTGGAAGTGGAAGCACAGTGCCATCATGCTGTCACTGAGTTTGCTCTTTTTTGATCATAGCTGAGTTGGAGTCTTCTAGTATGCCTTTTGTTTCTCTTCATGGAAGATGGTTTAGCTGTAGGTATTTGTAATGTAGCTTTTTGTCCACTAGGGGATGGTGTTAGTCTTCTCTGTGCTCTTTCTTATCTCCTCCCTTAAAATGCCACGGTACATCATTGTTTTAGTTTCTTTTATTCTCCCTAGTACCCACACTAACACACAGCTTGACGCTAAATGTTACTGAAGCAGATTTACTGAAACATTTGTTAGGTTCTCTTTTTAAAAGTGCTCAAAGTACCATGAACCTAACCAACATATTAATTCACACTTATTTCCTAAAATATTCCCCAAAATGCTTTGCACCCTCTAAACAACTTCACCATAACAAACATACACCTTACACTGAGAGTTTTTTTATTTCATTAAAAAAGAGGGTCATCTGGGACCACTTTAATGTCTAACAGTGATGCCTCAGCAAAACCCCTTTAATAAAAAGATTTAAGCTTTTATGTATAGTACTGTGCAAAAGTCCCGAGCCACCCCTCAGTTCGATGTATTTTGCTAGGAAAATAGAAGATTAATATATAATGATTAATATATGTGTAAACATGGAAATACAGTTTATAGGGCAAAAAAAGAGTCTGTGCAATTCTAACAAGCTTGAAAATCCATATTTGACATGACCACCTTTATTCTTCAACACAGCCTGAACTCTCTTAGGCAAACATTCTTGTCATTTCTTTAATTAGTCTTCAGGAATAGTTCTCCAGGCTTCTTGAAGGACATTCAAAGCTCTTGTTTGGATGTTGGCTGCCTTTTTGTTCCATTCTCTGTCAAGATGATCCCACATTGCTTCAATAATGTCGAGATCTGGGCTCTGTTGTGCCTCTCTCCTGACCTCCATATGCATCTACATACAATAGATTGATTAACTCAAGGATAAAATGCATCTCTCAGGTCCTGTGTCAGCTCTTTGCTGAATGTTTTCCTTTTTCTTAAGGACATGATATTTACATAGTGTTATTATACGGTAGATAGCTTTTTTTAGGCCTACCAGTTTTTCTGAAAATAAGTGAAAAAGCACCCACTGCCCCCCCCCCCAAAAAAAATTGGATGACCCTCAGATGATTATTAGAGAATTATTATTCCAGACCACTTACAATAAATTACAAGAAAGTCTGTCATCTTGAAAGTAAAATAGAAAGAAATGAAGGATGGCTCAAGTCTTTTGAATCAATCGTTTATTTTCACAAGGCAAGATAAGGGTTTACATAAATAATCACCAGCACCATGATAGCGGTCTTCCTATTGTATAATATGGGTAGGATCAATATGAATCATCAACACAGTTCAGTTTTATGGTTCAAAAAGAAATACCCTGTAAAGTAGAATTCTTAGAGCAAATATGTAATAGAGTAAACATTAATATTATGAAAGGTATTTATATACTGTATGCAATAGCATCCATTTGCACATTTTGGAGGACTCTAGAAAGAGCAGCTAACAGAAGGACTGAACTCTCACAGAAGCAGGGCATGAGCTCAGAAGTCAAATACAGGAAAGAGACATTTTTAGTTTGTTTAATTGTAGCTGTGTGATTTTAACAGCATGCTACTAATAAGTCTAACTCTGAGGATCTTGTTCTTTAACATCATCTAATACTTTCACCAAGGGCTACAGTTCCTAGAAAATCTCATTTACAATTACAGTATAAAGTGAATTTGTTTTGTTTAGCTGTCCTTTTCATGGAATTTTGAATGGATTGTGACTTGAATGAAATATTTTCTCTTGCACGTTGTTAATGCAATATGACTGATTTACTTTATTCTACGACC
Source organism: Pelmatolapia mariae (assembly GCF_036321145.2). NCBI lineage: Eukaryota > Metazoa > Chordata > Actinopteri > Cichliformes > Cichlidae > Pelmatolapia > Pelmatolapia mariae. The sequence continues at coordinate 20,912,752 of NC_086236.1, forward strand.
CATTTCCTTTCAGCCTCCCCTTCAAAAAAGCAGCAATATTCCCACTTTCTTATCACAATTTCACTCTCTCTTCTACTTACCAGTCTGGGCTCAGAGAAAAAATAACTCTATAGTTGGGGAACAACCGGATTCTGACCTTTAAATATGGGCACTTGTCTTTTTAGTGCCGATTGTTGACTGTAACATGTTTATTAGTCATATTATTAGTAGATGTAGTAGTGTGTTTCTACTTGGAGAGACCTACTGTGCATAATAAAAACGTTTGCAGCACTGTGTATTGCTCAGCTGGTGCTAATGTTGAATGACTTTCAGTATTTAGCATTAATACAGTCACATCACGAGTTGTAAAGAATACTGGCTGTGTCATCACAATCATTTCATATATTTTTATTCAGGCTTATATTCAGAATATTTCGTAATTTTTCAAGACAGTATTTTAAATCAGTTTGTTAAGTTAGTGTCAATCCTAACAGGACATAAATATTCAAACTTATCAGTCCTTGTCTGAGCTGTTGTACTGCTGGCACATTATTAGATATTGTTTATGCTCTCTGTCTTATCGTCCTTTTCACAGGGTGGAGGCTCAGATACTGAGCGTACCAAGAAGAAGAAACGGGGAGATCGTTACTCAGTCCAGACCTCACTTATTGTGGCTGCCTTGAAAAAGATGCTCCCCATAGGCCTAAACATGTGCTCTCCTGCTGATCAGGAGCTTATCAACTTGGCCAAGATCCGATACTCTTTGGTAGTTTTTTTTCTCACTTTGAACTTGGTTCTAGTAAACATCTGAAGTATGATTTGTATTATGATATACACGGAGGAAAACAATCACTAAAATGTTTTACTTTACAGAGAGACACAGATGAAGAAGTAAGAGAGTTCCTGCAGAATAACCTGCATCTACAGGGCAAGGTATACTTAAAGAATCGGTGGTAAAATAGCTGCAGGGATGAGATTTGTAACTATAGATAATCAGTCTCAAGATATTTCAGAAAACTCTGTATCCATATGTTGTGAAAAGGTGGACAACCCATCCATGCGCTGGCAGATGGCGCTGTACAAGGAGATGGCAGGGAAGGCTGAAGATGCAGATGCCCCACCGAAAGTTGTTAAGAGAGTGCAGGAGGTTTCTGCGGTCCTCTACCACCTTGAAGTGGTGAGTGTTGGTAATTTATAGTGCAGCAGGTGCACTATGTCTCAAACATAGGTATTCAAAAATACACACAACAAAGATGTCTACACAGCATGTACTACATAGATATGAATACAGGGATAACAGAGGCAGCATGTCCTAACAGAAAAGAAAAGATAAGGCTTGAAACAATTTTAGGTGTTACTAGTCTAAGTAGTTTTTAGCTTATGTGGGTGAAATACTGGTAAGGTTATGGCATGGCATTGCGGGTTTTCATCCATCCTTTCATAAGTAAAAAGAATTGCTACTCCTCCTGTAGTGGGGGTGTCAGACATAACCGGTCTGGCAAAGACTGCAAACTACACCAATATAAGGAAGTAATAGACGAAAATTAAATGACAGAAAAGTTCCAGTTTTTTCATTATTGGCTATAGGAATTACAGTTTTTAGAATACATCCACAGTAAGTTAAATAAATAAAATGGGACATTTTCTGTAACTTAAACTTTTATAATTACAGGTCAGTCTAGGCCAGAGGTGTCAGACTTTTATTTACTTACAACTTAAGCCCAACGAGTTGTGCTAACAGATTTCTTTCATTTGCTACAGCAGCACCTATCATGTAGACCAGGGGTGCCCAATCCCAGTCCTCGAGAGCTACCGTCCTGCAGCTTTTAGATGGATCCTTGTTCCGACACACCTGAATCAAATGAATGGCTTGTTATCAGGCATTTGCCAAACTTGATGGCATGCTGAAGAGGCAATCAAACCATTTGATTCAGCTGTGTTGGAGTAGGGATGCATCTAAAAGCTGCAGGACAGTAGCTCTCGAGGACTGGGATTGGGCACCCCTGATGTAGACAAACTGTTGAAATTTCATTTTCTTCTGTTGAAATATTGCAGAGATTAAATACGCAGTTAAAATTCTGAGAGAAAAGGGGTTATCACCAATCTGGCCCAATTAAAATCAAAGTGGGATGCATGCATGTGAAATGAGTTGTATATTCCTGCCCTGCAGCATTGGTCAGAATTTAGAAGAGATTCTATCAGACTTAGAATGAGGTTAGATACCTTAGACATTTCTATGTTATGGAAAAAAGTAAAAAGTATCTTGTTAATATAAATCAGTAGGATGTGTCAGAAACCATTAGAAGTTTTTTGATCACTTTACAAGTGCATGTCTTTTCTGATAGACGGAGCATCCGTTTAAATCCAAGAAGATGGTGTGGCACAAACTGTTGTCCAAACAACGACGCAGAGCTGTGGTCGCTTGCTTTAGGATGACACCACTATATAACATTCCAAGGTAAGAAATCAACTGCTATGGTGGCATGTATGCAAAAAGAGCTAAGTATAAATACAATAAATATCCATTTTAAGTCCATCCAAGTCATCTCTTTGTTTGTGAATCTGAACATACCCAGGTCTAAATCTGAGTGATTGGAGAAGGCATACAACCACAAGGCACTATAGCTAGTCTATTTTGTTTTGGTTTTTGCTTTTCAGGCACAGAGCTTCAAACATGTTCCTTGAGGGATACAGGCGCAACTGGCTTCATCCTGAAGGCTTCTCATTTGAAGACAGAATGATAGACGACTTATCTGTGAGTGCCATATGAAGTGTCATCTACAAATGTTTTTCTTTTAGCGTTACTCACACTTTTGTTTTATTGAACATCCCAGAAAGCAATGGAGCAAGAGGAGGGAGATGAGGAAGAGGAGAAGGAAACAAAGCCAGATCCCCTTCATCAGCTAATTCTCCATTTTAGTCGTACTGCTCTTACAGAGAAGAGGTTAGATCCTCACTGATACAACAGTAGTGAACTGCAGAGACGTGGTGTACCTGTGGGAAAAAAATCAGCATGTTATTTCTAATTTCCCTGTGATCTGCACTTCTGTCATTTCAGTAAACTGGATACTGATCATCTTTATATGGCATATGCTGATATTATGGCAAAGGTAAGTCATCGCAGAAGGTGTTGAAGTGCGCTGATGTTTGCACAGAACTACAGCATTGTGTACTCTGAAACACTCATGTTTATTCTCCCCTCTTTGTGTATTTAGAGTTGTCATATTGGTGAGGAAGAAGAAGGTGGAGAGGAAATGGGGGAAAATGCTGAGGATGAGATGTCCTTTGAGGTGCGACAGTCAGAACTGGTAATGGGCGGCCAGGGGCTGGGGACCAGGAACACATTGGAGCGGTAGCTCTCGACGCATTGAGTGACCTCATCATTGGAGCATTTATTCACAACCACATCTCTCTCTCTCTCTGTCTCTCTCTCTGTCTCTGTGTCTCTCTCGTATCGTCTTGTTGCTTCTTTATGTTCTGTCTCTGCTGTTTCTTTTGTTTGTATGCTAAGCTTCATTCATTCTGAGTTTCTTTACTTAGAAACTCAAAGCTCCAATCCAGGTATGCTTTAATGGTGTAAATTACTGTATACTCCCTAAATTCATCAGCAACAAAATGTTATTATGCTTCAACTTAAAACAACTCGACTACAGTCACTTTCATGCACCACTATTTATTGCGCCTGGATTGGAGTCTGGATTGGATCTAATTAGATTTAATAAATGTAAAATTAACATCAACAATAATAATAACTGTAACTCAAATTAACAATCATGATGTTAATTAATCTATTTTTAAATCATTATCAGCTCAGGTTGATGAACAATTCCTCCTATTTTAGATCAAATAAAGAAGTAAAGTGTAGCTTTTTCTGATTTTCTGGTACTCTATAAAGGCTACAGTATTAGAGTAGGCTAGCTGGGATTTTTTTTAAACATTGACAGGCAGTAGCAGCTGCTCTGTGCAGGCTTTACTACATTCATTGCGTCCAGTTGTGCACAGCGTCTCAGACACAGTAGTTCATTGTATACCCCAGTGCTGATTGTGCTCTTAGAAGAAACTGCCACTGAACCATTACATACTTCCAGTGAGCTGTGTTTGTTTGCTCATTGATGTTGTGCTTCATCATTATGTATCATTGCTTTAAACTACTAAAATATTGTATATAATATTCAAAAATGCCTTCCAAAACATTTGTGAGGGGTTATATGAAACTGGGGAGTCAGACATGCAGAAACTGGACCTAAAATTACATTGGATATCTGTTAAAGTCCACTTAAATTCCAATGGCTATTAAAAAAACATATACTCATTTTATAACAATGTCATTCCTCCCAGTTTATATAGCTGTCTGTTTTGTTTCTCTCCGTCTCTCTTTCCTCATTGTTCCATCTAATTGGTCTCAGCTTCATAACACCAGTCTTTGCTAACTGAATGCTTGTGTTCAATGTTCCCTTCCCCCACTCACATAGCATACTGACAGACTACAGTGAAAGCCAGTGTAGAATATACAACACTAAAAGCTGTATCTACGTACACATAGTCGTAGCTTTAAAGTTTAATTCACATAGTGCACAAGTCACAGTCAGGCTTCACTAGAGAGTCAGGGACTGCAGGGTAAGTTTGAGGTCCACCTGCACGACACATAGTGGGTAGAGCTCGGCTAGGCATACGTGGGTGGCGGGGAGGGTGGTTGGGAGTGGGGAGGGTGGTTGGGAATAGGGAGGGAGGGAGGGGGGCTTGGGAGCAGTGGTTGTTGTTGTTTTAGGGTCACTATGATACAAGTTGATATACAACGTGGCTGAATAGAGTAATGCCAGTTTGCCTTCTGGATTCAGAGATATTCATTTGTTGTTTTTCTTTTCCATAAATGGCATTTAATATGCGATTGGCTCAGTGTTATGAATAAAGATGAATATTGAAACCCATTTAGATTTAAAGAAGAAAAGAGAGAAGAAGAAGAAGGGCTAAAGAAAAATGTCATGCTTATTTTGCATTAATATTTGAAGTCATTTCTCAAAGTAAGCACAGACTGCTATGGAAAGCCAAAGAAATATCTCTGATACAGAGGAATAAAGGCTTTGATCCAAAGTATCTTCTTTGCAGGACCGCTGCATTTAAGAAACTTTGGGTATCTACTTGGCTGAAATGCTAAGCCAGTGGAACTGTTTCCTGTAGTCTAACGCTTGCTCCAGCCAGCAAACGTGAAGAAGTAGTGTAACAACCCTGTGACTAATGAAGTGAATTGAGAGAATGTGTGCAAGAGTCAGGTTTTGAATTGACACTGAAAATCTGAATCTTGATAAAATTATTGTAAATTCCATGAAAGGACATTAATAATTAATTGGTAATTCACAAAGGTTAATGATTAATGTAGATTTTCTTTTTGAGGTACATTCATTTTTCTACAAACATAGAGTGAAAAAAACTGTTAAACTGATTGGTGATGATGATTTAAAGCGGTAGGGATTTGTGTGAAAGGCAAGTGAATGTGAAATTAAATTGTAAATCTTAATTGATAGAATGGACTTTTTTTGATGAACCACTGTTTTATGACTTTTAGCAAATATACAGCACTTAACAAATTTATTAACACCTCTCACACAAAAAAGATAACACAAATATTTTAAAAATCTGTCAAAAAATTGTTTAAAACTAAAAATTATGTGGTCATTTATTAATCAAAAAACAAACTGAACTGTCAGATATTAATCTAGAATGACAGTCAATCAGTAAAATGATTTTTTCTTTTCAATACTGCAATATAACAATTTGGCATCTTAGTAAAAAAAAAATAAATAAAAATTCTAATAACAATTTACTATTCTTTCTGCTTTTCTCTAAAAACATGCATTTAAAAAAAAAGTCAACTGAAAACAACAATAATTATAATTTTGTATTAAAAATGTAATTTCAGTTTAAGAGCTTGTGCATACTGGTGGATTAACCATTATAGAAACATAAAAATATTTTGGTAATTAATAATACTGTTGATTTAGAGCAGCGGTGGCATAAATCCTACATTGGGGATAAGAGATTTGTTCAGCACTGTATATATATTTGTAACTTGATTCTATAGTCCATCCTATCGTTTTACCTTCTCTCTGTGACATATAATGGGAGCAAATCCTCATAATGTTTGTGTTGACCGCAGGAAAAAGAAATGGAGAAACAAAGACTCTTGTACCAGCAGTCTAGACTGCATAATCGTGGCGCTGCAGAAATGGTCCTGCAAATGATCAGTGCCTGCAAAGGTAGTCTTTATCCTTATCTTTGGTCAGCTTTGTTTACCCGCATTGTGTTCATGGCTTCCTGTTTCCTGCAGGTGAAACGGGCCCAATGGTGTCTACAACCCTCAAGCTGGGTATTTCTATCCTTAACGGTGGGAACAGTGAGGTTCAGCGGGTATGCCTTTTTAATATAAACACATGTAATTATAGATTTGGAGACACCTCTAAAGAAGACCCTTTATTGAATTACCCTTATTTGTTGACAGAAAATGCTGGAGTACTTAAAGGACAAGAAGGATGTGGGCTTCTTTTTGAGTGTCCAGGCATTGATGCAGACTTGCTGGTCAGTTTTCAAATACTCAACAGAAGTGTAAATGTGGTTTATAATTTTTAATAGTAAACAGGAGGAAAAAAAGCTTTATATTCTGTGCAGTGTCCTGGATCTAAATGCCTTTGAGAGGCAGAACAAGGCAGAGGGGCTGGGCATGGTTTCAGAGGAAGGCACCAGTAAGTCTTCATGCTGTTTTTCTTAAGCATCACCTTTTCACATTGAAGATACAGCAGAAAAGCTGTTACACTGCAGCTGCTGTTATATAGTCGATGATCAGAATCATTTATAAATGCAGATTATGGTGTCGGTGTTAATACTGCTGTTATACCATCGCATTACACAGTAATATATGCTTTGAGTAGTAAAAAGACACTGGAGGAATCAAATGCATATACTTTAGACTCTTTTCCTGTGTAAACCACAATAGCAAAGTAAAAAAGACTCAAAGGAGTTTTGAAAGGTCAAGAGAAATCACTTTCTGTAATTCAACTGAAGAATAAGTGAGTACCAATTCATGCCATTGTTCATTTTATCACATGAATGATCAGATTTAAGACATGTTAAGCATCTATTAATTCATCTTTGTTTAAATCCATCTGTGCCATTACTGTACAAATTTTCATTTATTGAGTGATTAGTTCCCTAACATAAAGTATTATTAACCCTTGGATAACTGTTAAAGAATTACATATTCATGATTTAACTTAAATTGATTCAAATGTTTCCCTCTGTATGTTTAGTAGTTTGTCTATTGGGCTTCACCTACTTTTGTCATCTAATTCTGGAGGTTAATTTAAAGTTCTAGCTGAATGAATTTGCCATGGAATGTTGTTAATCTCCCCCTCCTCATCTCTTAGTCCTCTTCTGTTGTCAACACACTGATCCTCTCTCCCTTCCCCACGATCACTGCCACCTCTCCCTTGTCCCTCCTTTCATGGCCCTCAGACTTGAACCTAGATCGGGGTAAATCATGTTTCTGTCCATCTGCCTCTCTGTCCTACTGCTGCTCCTCTTTCACTCCCCTCTCCTTTTTTTGCTCCCTCATTTCTCTTTCTAACATTGAAGAGAGGATTGGATGCCTCTCCATCTTTCATGCTCACAGCTCGCGCCCTTCCTCACGTGCCTTGTTCATTCCAAAAAGCCTTGGATGGAATCCGGTCTTTTCTGCTCATGAACGACTATTCAAACTGGGAATGAAACCTTCATGAACGATATCTGTTATGAATAGTGATAGAGCTCCTCATTTCTCAACCCTAATACCTTCTTGCACATTTCTTAATCACATGACTTATAAAGAGGCTATTCCTATCTTGAAACATGGCCACAAATGATGCTATAAACGAAACTATATTGAACTAAAGTCTCCTCGATTGTTATTTATTTCAATTTGCGAAATTATGAATAAATGTGGCACATCCAAATACATATCTCCTTCAAATTAAGTTTCATGTGACAAGAAATGTGTGGTTTCTCGGATGTACTCTATCATGCACTGGATTCCCTTCAGCCTTTTGTTGGACAAAACCCCAACCTCTCTGACATTTACGTTAAAAGCTTGTATATGCTGCATGATTCTGCGTTTGTGTGCTTGTTCCATGTAGCCAGCGGTGAACGGGGAATTGAAAAGAAAAGAGAAAATTAATAAATCAAGTAATATCGCGGGTTCACCTCTGACTGCTGCTAACATTTCACTTTATTGCTTTGTTTCTGTCTGTACAAGAGTCCTTTATCATTGTCTCAGTTTATACATGTTGTGACCAAATGTTTGTTACTGTCTCAGTTTTTTTGTTTTTTTTCTCTTTAAATTTAGTGTATGCATGTGATGCTGATGCCTCGTGTATGGTGCCTGACATGTGCTTGTATGTCAGACTTTGTCAAACCGCGGTCATTTGTATTTCTTTGATTTATATTAAAACCCTGTTTCCAAAAAAATTGGGACAGTGTGCATAATATTGTTAAACACTAAAACAAAAGAAGTGCAATCAAATTTTGGAACTGAGAAATTGTATTCTTTTTTTAAAATCCTCATTGTGAATCTTATTTTAGCAATAAATAAATTAAAAAGTTGGGATACAACAATAAACAGCTGAAAAAGATGCATGATATCACTAAAGAAACTTAAAGAAAATGGAGATATGGTTCAAAACTGAAAGAATTTTATCAGAAAAAGATTTTATCATCCGCAGTACTTAGATTCAAAGATTTGAAGCATCCAGAGAACACAAGGGAAAACACTGAAACTCGCAACTCTCCACAAAACTCTGTTCACAAGGGTCAAAACTGTGATTGAATGGACGTGATCTTCAGTCCCTCGGGTGACAATGGATTACACAACACTGCTTTAATAGCAGGCGTGATTATGTAATGAAAGTCACTGCAAGGGCTCAGAAGCATTTCTGAAAACAGTTGTCAGTGAACTGAACCTACAAATGCTAGTTATAACCCAACCGTGTTTTAAAAAAAAAAACCCAATAAAACAAACATTTAAGATGGCCTTAATATGGAGTTTAGTTAAAAACTGTCCTCGATCTATTGAGTGAAAATTAGAAACTATTTTTGGAGCTAAGGAAGCAGAGTCCTCTAGGCTAAAGAGGAGAGCAACCATCTGGCTTGTTTCAGCACAAAATGATAAAGCCAGCATCTGTTAGGGTTTGGGGGGGGTACAATAGGGAACGTGGAAACCAAAAATTTTCCACATTACAAAGCCTCAGCTCTAACATGGAACAATATTTACAAATTTGGAGCAGCCAATGCTGCCAACTAGACAGCAGTGTTTTTTAGATGTTCCTTTTCAGTTACAGTTTTAGAGTCGGGTGCACTTCAGTGAAAGCATGTTATGAAAAAAGAAGAAAAGTTTTATAGACAATCGAAGGAGATCCTGAACTGATGCAAAATTATTTATGTTATCAGTTCCCAAACTCAAACTGTCAACATAAAATCTGTTACTTGTGACAAACATTTCTGCTAAACTCTATCAAAGCTTTTACAGTCATGACATCCAAAAGTATGGTGGCTCTGAGAGGTCAAACACACTACAACTTAAGAAATTACCATTAAATAGAAAAACGATGAAAAAGCATATAAAAGCAATGGAAATTTTAAAAAAAACACACACACACACACACACAAGCTGCAAAAGTGCACAAAACAAACCTCACAAAATACACAGAAGTGTGAAGGTGACAAGCCAATGGCTAGCAAGCAAAGCACACATTTCGTTATGGCAGGTGTGTCAAACATAAGGCTCGGGGCCCACAATTGGCCCAGCAAAGACTCCAGTTCGGCCCGCTGGACAACTTTAAGAATATGAAGAAGTTTGTAGATTTAGAACTTTTTATTTTACAGCTTTTCCTATTGATAAGGCCATCCCCATTGCCCTTCACAATACACCCAAGCAATTACCTAACAGACAAACAATGACAATAAGGTCAGAGGTCAAGTTTTCTGAAAATCTTGTGAATCCGATAACTCGAGAACAATGTGATATAGGATTTTGAAATGGATACCACACGTGTATCTGCTAGTACGCTGAGGTGTAGAACTGACGGCCACCAGTATTTTTCTACTTCCACTGTGCTTTATTAAATTTCCATTGTGTTTTGTGTGCTTTTGCATTGTTTTTCTATTTGCTATAAAAATTATGTTTAAAAAAAAATCTCAGTTTCAACATTTCATATGTTTTGTAAAGTAAACCAATTAAATAGTATAGGGTCTTTTTTCCTGACATTTTAAAAAGCTTCCCACGTTTTTTAGGAAATGGGGTTGAATTTGAAAAAAAAAAAAGAGTCATCCTTAATTTTATTGAAACGAGCAGCACTCAGTCAGAGGTGGTTATTGAGGTGCCTGATACTAAAATCCTTGTATTCATGATGGTAAGTTCAGTAATGAATTTTAGTTATTATCCTCACATTTCTTATACTCAGATAAGTTGTTAGACTTTTTTACCGTTACGTGTAATCTGATTTAGCTCGAATGTATGTCTTTGATTCATTCATTTGTCTCATCTTTTTAGATGAGAAAGTGATGGCAGATGATGAGTTCACCTGTGACCTCTTCCGTTTCCTGCAGTTGCTTTGTGAAGGTCACAATAATGGTGGGAATTACTCATGTGTCAAATGGGAGTAACAATAAACTGAGCCACTCATGAAGCACATATCTTCTTATTCAAAATGATGTCTATTTTAATGCAGATTTTCAGAACTACTTGCGGACTCAAACAGGCAGCACAACTACCATCAATGTCATCATCTGTACAGTGGACTACCTTCTCCGTCTCCAGGTACACTGGCTGCAGTTAGTGCACCATATACAGATTGAAAATAAAGGTTTTAAGGCTATGGTGGGACTTGTGATATTGCAAAGCTACACATATAGTAAAAGGAGTTTCTCTTTTAAACATTATTTCATGTTAAACTATGCAATAATTTTACTTCTAAAGTGTGTTCGCATGGTATCGAAATTTCTCTAATGACCCCTTATTTTTCATTCAAGGAGTCTATAAGTGACTTCTACTGGTATTACTCTGGGAAGGATGTCATCGATGAACCAGGGAAAAAAAATTTCTCCAAAGCTATGACAGTGGCAAAACAGATTTTCAACAGTCTAACTGAATATATCCAGGTACCACTGGAGCAAATCAGGCCTTTATACAGAGTGGATGCTTTTGCTGTTTTGCCTATAACACATAGTCTCTTGTTTCAGGGTCCATGCAATGGCAACCAACAGTCCCTAGCCCACAGCAGGCTGTGGGATGCTATTGTTGGCTTTCTTCATGTCTTTGCCCACATGATGATGAAGCTGGCACAGGTATTTACATATAATTCAATCAATCGAACTAATTCCAAATTAAATGTATTTATTTCTCTGTAGAAGTGAAGACAGTGTTGCCTCTGTTCTGTAACATCATTAATTGACCTCCTGACCTCTCATGCTGCATTTTATTTTCAGTGACCATGAAAGAAAGTCAGTGGTAAACATAAAAGGTGTGATGCCCATTACATGTGAATTATACTTCTGCATCACATCTATGCTGTAACTTATGCCATAAAATGCAACCGCATTTTAACCCTACGCCACAACTTTCTGTGTAACCTGACGTGCGCCTTTCGAGAAATGTAGCTACATGTCTGCTGGATGCATACTACAACGAGTTAAATGGCGTGGAAGGTTGCAGTGTAGGGATAAATATGAGTTCCTGGTTACTACCTAAGTTAGGACGTAGATTTTCTGCATAAATCCAAATCAAGCTTCAGCTTTACAAAAAAAAAGCTTTAGCTTTACACTGATGCTGTTTGTATAGTATGTTAAACTTTGGTACTCAGTGTAGACGTGGTATCAAGAAAATCTTTTTGAAGTACCTCCACTGGTTTTATACCTTACAACGGTTCTTTCCTTTATTGCACATGAAAAAGCTCTGTTGTTATAAACCTGACAGTAAACACATAAACTTTTCTGTGAAACAATTGACAGAAGCACCTTACAGTACACCTCAATATTGCAGAAAATATTCCAATTTCTAATTTCTTAAATATTTATTTTATTTCATTTTGTATTTGATTGGTCATTTTGGTCATATTTTGACATGTCGCCTAAGTATTAGTGTAAAAGATTAAATTATAATTTTTTGAGTTTTATGTGTCTGCTTAAATTTCAGGGTTACGGTATTATTTATGCAGGCTCTCTGTGACAATGGTTTCCCTTTCTGAGAGATCATTGTTATTTGACTACCTGCACTTTTTCCTGCTTCGAATTGCTTGGTGTAAAAAATAGAGTTCATCTGCATTTAATATAATACACATTAAGAGATTTAATAATAAGACTTGCCCAGTTGATTCTGTACCATTTACTATTTTAATTTAAAACTATACCATATAGTTATATTTTAAAATGAACTTAAAGGTCAGTTACTATTTATGAATTCATTACTGCTGTTCAAAACATGGGAAAAGGGAACTGTAAATCAATTACTATGGTTAAAAAAATATTTATAATATTTAATTTATATGTTGTCCAACAAAGAAAAAGAACTGCTTTACAGAGAGTGTTCCTTAAGTCTTTCAGACTTTAATACGTTAGAGAAAGATTAAGCAGTCAGTGAAATAGTTGGTGTGTAAATAGTGTGTTAAATTTGGTGATTTCATCATCAACAGAAAATAATGGCATTAAAAGTTTTAGAGAATCCAAAGACATCTCTGTACACTAGAAACAAAGCTGGAAACCAGTCGTGTGGTGAAGATCTTTGGGTCCTTAAGCAGCTCTGCATTTAAAAATGTATCGGGTTATGTTACGTATTAGTGCTTCAGTGCTTAGGAGGAATGGAGTACAGGCAGGCCTCTGGTCCAAACCTGTGTGGTTTATGAAGGAGGCTCAAAACTGTTGAGTATCATAAATCTCAAACCAAACAAAAATTCTTATATACACTTGACCACATAAATAGCAAACTATTGTTTATTGCCAGAGGTATGTTTAGCACCAGGAGTTTTAAATGAAATATTATATAATAATGAGCAAACATGATTTTTTTCTGTGTTGCTTTGAATTATTATAACTATATACAGTGTTAAAGCATTTTCTAATTGGATGATTTTTGAAATACACAAAGCTATTTGTGATGCTAGTGCTATAAACAAAAGGTCAAAATATTTACATATGTAGATATTTCCATTCTGTTTAGTGCATTAATCCTATGCAGATAACTGAGGCTAATAACATTTATCATTGATAGCTTTTGCATGCATAATCTTTTTAAACATGTGGCCAGATTAAGAGATGACCCATGCTTGATCTGTAAGTTCCCAGCTCAGCATATTTTAACAAATATTATACACCTAAAACAAATTACCTTACCATGTGCTTTTGCTCTTCAGCTGATAGTCTCACAGTCAGCTTCTCTGTTTTACATTCATCATTGTGTTTCAAAGTCTACATTAAACTTGTGCATTGTTTTGCTGTCAAATGAAAGAAAGCACACACGCAAAATGTAAAAAACATATGTGAGTGTATTTTGTTTAACACCTGAATAATTTATTTATTATTGAAATTGTCTTCCACATGGTCAATGCAGGGTAAAGTATGTATCTACTTTTTTATTTATTAATGCAATATTGTGTTTACTAGTTTTTCATTTATTCAATGTTGGTTTCTCTTATCAGGCTGTTTTATATCCACCTGCTTTAAACAGAACTCAGTAAGAGTCAGTATTTACTTAATGCTGATTACAGTGTATTTCCAAACAAAACTGACATACTAGCACGTTGAGTCATTTGAGGAAATAGAAAAACAGTTTGATATATATATCAGATTTTATTGAATTTTTATTTTTTTCAGTACACTATACAGTGAACTAAACCTTTCTGTAGCACATTAGGCCTCATGAACAGCAAACTGTATATATTCAGACACTGCAATAGTCTTTTTGTTTTTAGTTTTTACCCTATAAAGCAATTTTCAGAATTATGTTAGCACCATGAGTTTTAAAGTAACAGCCTTATAATTAAAAACAAACATAGTTTATACTTAGTCAGTTTGTGACAAAGAAGCAGGTGACTACAAAACTTCCTGAGGGAGGGCCTGACTTTTAACCTCAACTGTTGGAGTATACACTTTAATATGAAATTATTTTGTCTTTGAATATACACTTTAATGTGACATCCACTTCGTGTGCACACATTTAACAGAGATTACAATTTTTTAACATCTTTTTTTTTTTTCGTTTACGGTGTGTTGAGCTGTGGCTTGTGTGTTGCTTCGATTTAAAATAACTATATATCTATGAATTTTTTGTAGTTTTTCCTCTGTACACCACCATAGTGCAGTTTAAATCAAACAGGCTTTCAGCTTTAATTCAAGGGGTTTTACAACAATTTGGATTTACCTCTTGACAAATTACACAGTCCCGACTTTGTCTCAAAATTTACTGAATAATTGCCTGACAAGCAGTTTCATGGCCAGGTGAGGTTTGGTCCTTCCCTGTTCCATGACAAATGTAGCAGATATGATATCTGAAGATGATTCAAAGTGATATGAATTAAAGTAAAATCATCATTAGGGTGAAAAAAATAAACATATCAGAGAAATAACATAATCCTTTAGGAGAATCCAAATCAAATATCTGCTGCAACCCTATAAAGAAGGAATGCAGTGGCGAGCTCAGCAACACCAAAAGGCCTGAGAGACCACAAAAGACAACTGAGGTGAATCATGATAGCATTTCCTTATTGATGAAGAAAAACAACTTTACAACATCTAACCAAATCAAGAACACTCACAGTCAGTGCATTATTCCTAAGCTCTGCAATCAAGAGATGCCTTATTGAATGTAAATACAGAGAGTTTACAACTGTTACCACTAGTTACACTCAAGAACAGTGCAACAGAGTCATTGTCTGCAAATTATTTTAATCCAGGTATCATAATCAATCGTTAAATGTTAAATTATATTCCTTAGTTCTATTACTTTTGAGTATCTGAGTAGCTGTGCATAAAAATGGTAATTCTCTGTGGTGGTACACAGAGGCAAAACTACAAAAATGGTATCTTTGTCCAGTAAATTATGGACCTAACTCTACATTTACACACAAGCTTCTGCTTTAACTTCTAATGCTCACTGTCATAGAAATATAATATTCACAAAGGGGTACATGAGATTTAAGCACTGTTTTATCACAAAAATGGGGAAAAAATATTCACATTATGGCATTTTTTAAAACCATTGTTACGTTTTGATAAATTCTCTCAGCATGACGATTTGGTTCATTAACATCCTCCTTTGTTATGAATGTGATTGTATACAGCACACAGTATTTTGAATGTCCACTTCTTATCATAACAAGGTTTTGGGTTCCTGACACTTACAGTATAACTTGTGCTTTCAACTTTACCAAAGACTGTGTCTTTATGTAAACCTCTAATGTTTCAAGACAGTATTGTTGTCATTACTGTAAGGTCTTGTTCTTCTTTCATGGTCACAGGACTCCAGCCAGATTGGTCTGCTGAAGGAGCTTCTTGACCTACAGAAAGATATGGTTGTTATGTTGCTGTCTTTATTGGAGGGTAAAATAACTTTCTCATCGCTTTTATGTCAGTTTTCATCTTTTTATCCTTTTCCAGTTTCAGGTTTGTTTGTCTTTTAATTC
The DNA here is from genome assembly GCF_036321145.2 of Pelmatolapia mariae. Lineage (NCBI taxonomy): Eukaryota > Metazoa > Chordata > Actinopteri > Cichliformes > Cichlidae > Pelmatolapia > Pelmatolapia mariae. The sequence continues at coordinate 20,928,426 of NC_086236.1, forward strand.
TGCTTTGTATTTATTCAGGAAATGTGGTAAATGGTACAATCGCTCGCCAGATGGTAGACATGTTGGTAGAGTCCTCCAGCAATGTGGAGATGATACTCAAGTTCTTTGACATGTTCCTCAAACTGAAAGATATCGTGGCCTCAGATGCTTTCCGTGATTATGTGACAGACCCTCGAGGGTTGATCTCAAAGAAGGACTTCCAGAAGGCAATGGACAGTCAAAAGCAGTACTCCCCCTCTGAGATTCAGTTTCTTTTGTCCTGCTCAGAAGCAGATGAAAATGACATGATCAATTATGAAGAGTTTGCCAGTCGCTTCCAGGAACCCGCCAAAGACATTGGCTTCAACATTGCCGTGCTGCTCACCAATCTGTCTGAGCACGTCCCTCATGACACCAGGCTACAGAACTTCCTGGAACAAGCAGAGAGTGTGCTGAACTACTTCCGTCCATTCTTGGGGCGTATTGAAATAATGGGAGCCAGTAGAAAGATTGAACGCATCTACTTTGAAATCAGTGAGGTTAACCGCAGACAGTGGGAGATGCCTCAAGTAAGAGAGTCCAAACGGCAGTTCATCTTTGATGTCGTCAATGAGGGTGGCGAATCAGAGAAGATGGAGATGTTTGTCAACTTCTGTGAAGACACCATCTTTGAGATGAATATAGCCTCACAAATTTCAGAGCAGGAGGAAGAGGAAAAGGGGGAAGAAGAAGATGAAGGGGAAGAAGGAGGAGGTGAGGGTGGAGGAGGTGGGGAAGGAAATGGAGGAGGAGATGAGGATAATAATGGAAGGGAAGGTCCACATGAATCAACCTCTGCCTTTGCAGATTTTATAAACAGCATGTTAAGCTTCCTCGGCATTTTCACCTTCCGTAACCTTCGCAGACAGTACCGTAGAGTGAGAAAGATGACCTTCAAGGAGATTGTAGTGGCCTTGTCCACTTTTTTCTGGACCATACTGATGAGTATACTACACTTCATTTACAATGTATGCAAAGGCATCTTTATGATCATCTGGCAAACATTGTTTGGAGGTGGCTTGGTAGAGGGAGCCAAAAATATCACAGTCACTGAGATTTTAGCCAGCATGCCAGATCCCACCCAGGACGATGTGCATGGCGATGGACCAGGGGAGCCAAGGACAGGGGAGGAACAGGATACTGGAGGTGTAACAGATACTGGTGAGACTGGGAGTGGAGAGGAAGAAGAGGAGGATACCCAAGAAAAAGAGGGTGGGAGGATACCAGGAATGGATGCTCCAGGTGGACTTGGAGATATGGGTGTGGAGGCACCAGTTGAACCTCCAACTCCTGAAGGAACTCCCATAACAAAGAGAAAAATGGTAAGGAGTAGCTTGGTCTTATTTATCTGTCATTTGTGATTATACATCTACCAAAAATGTGGATAGAAAAAATCAAGTCTTGTGCAGTAGATTCTTTTGTCTACAGGCACCAGAAGAGACTGATGCTAGTCAGAAACCACCAGAACCTCCTCCTGTAGAAGAACCTCCTACAGAGCCTGAAAAGGCTGAGTAAGACTCTTTAGTTGGTATTGTGTCTATACTAATGTGCTTCGAGCATTTCCCTCTCCCTTCCATGGCTCTAAATCAGGTTATACCTTTTAGCCAGGACAATCCAGGAGGATTACAAAAAACAACTTTGAACAGTTTGAGGTTAATGATTATCTGAATGCAGATTTTTATTAAAGGGGTTGGTTTTCATTGCATTGAAGCAACTTCCCGAGCTAAGAAAAAGATCATGGAAGTTTTAGTGCACCATGATTTTTAAATTGATGGAATGAATTGATATGACATTAACTCAAGACTGTTTATTTTTTAGTGCGGAAACTGGAGAGAAAACAGAGAAAGAATGTGAGAGCAAAGAAGTAGAACCAGAAAAACCAAAGAAATCAGCCAAAAAAGAAAAGAAGCTGAAAAAGGATGGAGGTTTTCAAATCTGGACTGAGCTGGAAACCCAAAGGAATAAATTTATGGTAGTATTTGTGTCAAAAGTGATTTTGTTGTGCAATTTTAATGTCAGTATCAAGTGACTGATCAGTTGAAGAATATTTATCTGTCTTTTATAGAACTATCTTTCCAGAAACTTCTACAACCTGCGTTTTTTGGCTCTGTTCCTCGCATTTGCCCTGAACTTCATTCTTCTTTTCTATAAGGTAAAAAGAAATACCTTTAATTTAATCTATCCCTTTTTTACCTGGAAACTGGGATGAGTCTGTTTAATGTGGCTACTGTCTGTTCTTTGATCATTTTACCCTGTCACCTCTTAGGTGTCGGACAGCCCGCCTGAGGGTGAAGAGATGGAAGGCTCTGGACTATCTGAGGGAAGCGGGCTGTTCGAAGGGTCTGCGTTGTTTGAAGGCTCAGGCGAAGAGCTTGAAGGATCCGGAATTAATGGTGGAGGAGATGAAGATGAGGAAGATGTTCCAGTTTATTACTATTTAGAGGAGAGCACTGGATACATGCAGCCTACTTTGTCCTTTCTTGCGATCCTTCACACAGTCATTTCATTCATCTGTATCATTGGCTACAACTGCCTGAAGGTAGGCTGGACACACATTTGAAATGTACTAGTATATAGTAAAAAAATTATTGTTTAATTCAGAAAGGCAAATTTTCAAATTTTTATAATCATTACATGTAAAATACATTTTTCAGGTTTTATGAATCACAAAGGTCAGAAATCCAGTATCTCAAATTATTAGAATATTTCCTAAAATGAATTACAATATAGAAATGTCCATCAAAAAGTATGTTCATTTATTTATTTATTACTCAATATTTGTCTGAGACTCATTTATAAATATCTGCATCAGTACGGCTGACGACTTTTTTGAAGCCCAGGTTGCTCTGATAGTTGCCTTCCTCTCATCTGTATTTTTGGTTCAGGTGTTTCTCATCTTCCTCCTAACAGGAAGGTCAGGACAGCATTGGGTAGCCAATCCATAACATGATCAGAAAACCCTGGTACTTCTGGTGCTATGGATAGGTGTTAGGTGTTGGAAATCAGTGTCTTCATAAAGCTTGTTAGCAGATGGAAACATGAATTACTCCAAAAATTTCTAGATGCCTAAATTGACTTTGGACTAGATGAAACACAGTGGACCAACCACCAAAAACACCAGCAAATATCATGGTACCCCAAATCATCATAGATGGCAGAAACTACACTGGACTTCACACATACTGGTTTCTGTGCCTCTGCATTCTTCCTACAGACTTTGGGATCCAATTTCCAAATGAAATACAACATTTATTTTCATCTGAGACAATTCAAGCAGTTTAAACAATTCTGACGATGTCTCTAGTTCATGAGTGGCTTGAGATTAGGAAGGCGACAGTTATAGCTCATTACCAAGCCATCTGTGTGTGGTTGCTCTCGATGCATTGACAGCAGCCTCAGTTCACTCATTATGAAGTTCTCCCAAGTTTTTGAGTGGACTTTTATTAACATTTTCTCAAGGCTTCAGTGATTGCAGTTGCTTGTGCGTTTCTTCCTAGCACATTATCAATAATAGGCTTTGATACAGTGTGCTGCAAAATATCAGCCTTTTCAGCACTGACCTTATGCAGCTTACCTTTCCTGTGGAGGGTGTTGATGTTTGTTATCTGCAGAACTGTCAGTAGTCTTCTCCATGATTGTTGTTGCATTTACTTAGCTAGTCTAGGAGAAGTCAGTAGTTTGAATAGTATTTAATTAAACATTATAATATGCAAAATTACATATAAGAATTTGAAATACTGGATCTCATGGTCTAAGGTCCATAATAATCAACGCTAATGCTAAGCTAGCCAAGAATAGTGATGTGCGTTACCACTGATTTCCTTTCCGATCCGATACCAAGTAAAATTCAGGGTGGTATCGACGATACTGATCCGATACTGATTATAGCATCATAATAATTATTAAAAAAAGTGAAGTTGTGCGCTATTTGAACACCTTGCCTGCCTGCAGCACTAAAGGACTCCATGAGAGACGTCTAAGTAGTAATTATGATCCAGCACATTTCAGGTCAGAGAAAGCAAAGTAATATAAAGAGTAGTATAATAAATAATTTTAACCTGGGAGTAATTAATTATACTGCTTAGCAATTGTGGTGACTCTCAAAGCAAAGCCAGAGAGAATCGAATGAGAATCAGAGAGTCAATAATGAAAAAAAATGGAATGGAATTACTAAATTTTTATCAATTCCCATCTCTATTTCTTCATAAATATTGACAGATTTTGATAAATCGTATTGAATCATCTGCATACCTCAGTGAAACAGCACTTGCTATTGTTTCTGCCAGATTCCTCTGGTTATTTTTAAAAGAGAGAAAGAACTTGCGAGGAAGCTGGAATTTGATGGCCTCTACATCACTGAGCAACCTGAGGATGATGACATCAAAGGCCAGTGGGACAGATTAGTCCTGAATACACCGTACGTAGATAAAGAAAACAGCTTTTAATAGTGAGAAGATAAAGCAGGCTCACAAGAAAATTCTGAAAAGCTTTTTTCTTAATGTATTTGACAAATGATCCTATTTCCCTACAGCTCTTTCCCAAACAACTACTGGGATAAATTTGTCAAGCGAAAGGTGAGTTAAGATTGACTCAAGTGGTCTTAACTTTGAGCTCAGTACAGCATGTTCACATGTAATGGCATGTCCATGTCCAGGTTCTGGATAAATACGGAGACATTTATGGAAGAGAAAGAATTGCTGAGCTCCTGGGGGTTGATTTAGCTTCCCTGGATGTGAGTCAACAACATGAGAAGAAACAGGAAGAACCAGATAACTCTGTGTTTGCATGGTACCGTATACAGTCAGATGCACATTTGGCATGATTTCTGCAAACTAAAACAAGCACATTAAAGAGAATGTCTCTTTTAGGGTGACTTCTATTGACATCAAGTACCAGATCTGGAAATTTGGTGTGGTGTTCACAGATGGTGTAAGCAAACCTATATATTATATCATACTATACTATTTCTGCACTACATTGTACTAAATTATACTTACACATCTCTTTGTAGACTTTTCTTTATCTCTGTTGGTACTTGGTGATGTCTTTGCTTGGGCATTACAACAACTTCTTCTTCGCCTGTCACTTGCTGGATATTGCGATGGGTGTCAAGACTCTTCGCACTATCCTGTCCTCAGTTACACACAATGGCAAACAGGCAAGAGCAGGAAATACTCACTTGCACTAATGTTGTTTAAGCTTCACTTTGCTCACTCTTCTTTCTTCTTCTCCCTGCTAGCTCATGATGACAGTGGGCTTGCTGGCCGTGGTGGTGTATCTTTACACCGTAGTTGCCTTCAATTTCTTCCGCAAGTTTTACAACAAGAGTGAAGATGAAGACGAACCAGATATGAAATGTGACGATATGATGACTGTACGTGATTGTGGATGATAAACAAACTTTGTACTTCCTCTCACAACTTTGTGACTTCCCACATTTTTTTTTTACTTTACAGTGTTATCTGTTCCACATGTATGTGGGTGTCCGAGCAGGCGGAGGCATTGGAGATGAGATTGAAGACCCAGCTGGAGATGAATACGAGCTTTATCGAGTGGTCTTTGATATTACTTTCTTTTTCTTCGTCATTGTTATCCTGCTGGCCATCATTCAGGGTACAGAAAATCCTCTCCTGGGAGACATTTATCAAATCCTTCATTACTCATCAAATGTTATAATTGTATAATTGGTTTGAACTAAAAGTAAAGAAACACCATGGGACAGTGTGAGGAACATCTGGATTACTGTTGGCACAGAAAAGTGATTTTAGGACATGTTCGGCTCTTGACAGATTTTATACACATGTGTGATGATTGTGTTATTGTGTACTGCAGGTCTGATCATTGACGCCTTTGGAGAACTCAGAGACCAACAAGAGCAAGTCAAGGAAGACATGGAGGTACAGTCGTGTTCAGTGTTTATATTTTTCACACATTTATCATGCCACATTGACCACTGTTTTTTTGTGCAGACGAAATGCTTCATATGTGGCATTGGAAGTGACTACTTTGATACAACGCCGCATGGCTTTGAGACTCACACTTTTGATGAACACAACCTGGCCAATTACATGTGAGTGCCCCTCTTCTGTCTTACCTTGTATACAGTTAGGTCCATATATACTTGGACACTGACAAAAGTTTTGTTTTTTTACCTGTTTACTAAAACATATTTGAGTTATATTATGGGTGTGGGCATAATGTGTAGACTATCTACTTTCACTTGAGAGTATCAACATTTAAATTGAGTGAAGGGTTTAGGAGTTTCATCTGTTTAGCATGTGCTACTCTCTTTTTAAAGGGAGGGTGTCAAAAAAGTAATTGGACAATTGACTCAAAGGCTATTTTATGGGCAGAGGTGGGCAATTCTTTCGTTATGTCAATATCAATCAAGCAGATAAAAGGGCTGGAGTTGATTTGAGGTGTGGTGTTTGCATTAGGAAGATTTTGCTTTGAACAGACAACATGCGGTCGAAGGAGCTCTCCATTCACATGAAACAAGCCATTCTTTAGCTGCAAAAACAGAAAAACCCATCTGAGAAATGACTACAATATTAGGAGTGACAAAATCTACAGTTTGGTACTCCTGAGACAGAAAGAAAGAAATCACTGGTGAAGTCAGCAATGCAAAAAACCTGGACGTCCAAGTAAGACAACTGTTGTGGATTATTGCAGAATCATTTCGATGTTAAAAAGAAACTCCTTCACTCCTTCCCAGGACATAGGCGTATCAATATCCAAGTCTGCCATAAAGAGAAGACTGCATCAAAGTAAATACAGAGAGTTCACTGCAAGGTGCAAGCCACTCATAAGCCTTAAGACGGCTAGATTTGACTTTGCTAAAAATATCTAAAAAAGGAAGCACAGATATGGAAAAACATTATTTGGACAAATGAAACCTTTACCAGAATGATGACAAGAAAAAAGTATAGAGAAGGTGTGGAACGGCTCATGAGCCAAAGCATATCACATCATCTAAAACACGGCTAAGGCAGTGTGGGCATGCATGGCTCCCAGTGGCCCTGGGACACTAGTGTTTATTGATGATGTGACACAGGACAGGACAGAAGCAGCCGCATGAATTCTGAGGTGTTCAGAGACATACTGTTTAATCAAATCCAGCTAAATGCAGTCAAATTGATAGGGCGACGTTTCATAATACAGATGGACAATGACCCAAAACATATAGGCAATGCAACCAAGCAGTTTATTAAAGCAAAGAAGTAAAATATACTTGAATTACCAAGTCAGTCGCCTGATCTTAACCCAGTTGAGCATGCATTTCACTTGTTGAAGACTAAACTTTGGACAGAAAGGTCCACAAACAAGCAGCAACTGAAAGCTGCTGCAGTAAAGGCCTGGCAGAGCATTAAAAAGGAGGAAACCCAGCATCTGGTGATATTCATGAGTTCAAGACTTCAGGCTGTCATTGCCAGCAAAGGATTTCCAACCAAGTATTAGAAATTAACATTTTATTCTCAGTTATTTAATTTGTCCAATTACTTTTGAGCCCCTGAAATGAAGGCATTGTCCTAAAAAATGCTTTGGTTTCTCACATTTTTATGCAATCTTTTTGTTCAACCCACTGAATTAAAGCTGAAAGTTTGCACTTCAACTACATCTGAGTTGTTTCATTTAAAATTCATTGTGATATTGTACAGAAGCAAAATTAGAAAAAAAGTTGTCTCTGTCCAAATATTTATGGGCTTAACTGTAGTATATCTGTACATGGATGCACAAATGAGAAAATATTAACTGGATCTTTTTTTTCAGGTTCTTTTTAATGTACCTTATCAACAAAGATGAGACCGAGCACACTGGGCCGGTCAGTCTGAATGTTTTTATTACAGTTTTTCTTTAGTTAGTGTGCTCCATTCAAGGCCTCACATTACCTCTTGTGTTCTTATATCGTGTCTTTTCAGGAGTCATATGTGTGGAAGATGTACCAGGAGCGCTGTTGGGACTTCTTCCCAGCTGGAGACTGTTTCAGAAAACAGTTTGAGGATCAGCTCTCTTAAAATATTTCCTTCAAATATTTTACAAATGAGGTTGTCATGTGACTCATATCACAGCAAACTGGAATTGTCTAGAAAAATCAGGAAAATCCTGTTTGTGAGCTATTAAGATGACTATTAATAAAAACTTTAATAATTTCTATGGATAATTAGAAATAAGAAGGGATAAGAATTTGCCCTAGAAGGGAAATTCATGCCAGTCTTTTTGTAAAGTTTAGTCATTTAGCTACTTATTTGTAAAGTATTGCCTCTGACAGAAATTTAGGGAATTTATGGATTTTGCTCATTAGTTTTCTAATGTCACTCACAGTTAACCTGTTTCAAAGAAAGCAGCTTACCAGTTAATGTGCAGTAACTCAAGCAGACTACCACACATATCACAAATGCATATTAATTGTACTTACATACTATTCAGTCTCAATTTTATGCTATGGTGGTTGTGGCATCATTGGAACTTTAGCATATTTATTTGTTAGAACAGCTGATTTTTTCAGTTTTAATTTCTTCACATACTACAGTGTTTATGTTGAATTTTATTTACTGTTTTTTTTTCCTAAATTAATTTAAAAGTCTGGGATAGTGAAAACATTAGAGTACATTATATTAGGGTAAGCTTGACTGTAATATTACTATTAGTTGATCTCGGACTTGGCATTAAACAGTATGTGTAATGCAGATGAGTTTGATCAGCGGTGGCTCTAGTAGCCTTTTTTATTGTATTTAACACAATTAATAAACACACACAAAAAATGCAGCAAGCAAAAGCTGCAACTCAAAAAGAATGAAAAAGACGGAAAAATTAAAACCAGGTTAATGTTCACTTCAACCATTTTTAAGCTTTTAAAGTTTCTTAGTTTTATCAGGCACTTCACCATTCATTAGACAGTAATCCTCTTTAGCCTGAAATGATAAATGCATTTATTCACTGTCACCGAATCCCCAAGTGTGCATCCCACCAGTTAACCTTTACTCAACTAACTATTTTTCAATGGATGCATTTTACTAGATTATATAATAAAAGTCGATTAAAGGATAACAACATTTAGATTATTTGTTGGCAACTTTGCAAAGTCATTGCAAGTTAGTTTGCTGAAATCAGCTACTAAAACCAGCTATTTAAAACCCTGGTAGGTTCCAATAAACCTACAATTTTTTTAAATGTGGACTTACTTTTTTTAAGTAAATGTAAGTGCAAAAAAACTATTGTCTGATTAGATACGAGTTGATAAATATTCACAGTTTAAGATAACAATGCACTAAATTGTCCCCAAAACCCCCCAAAATGTCATTATTTTTATTTTCATGACAGCAACAAAACCTCTGGAAGATTAATTATATTGTTGGCTTACTGTTCATGGTGTGTATTTAATAAAAGAAATGGATGTCTGGTGATGGTTTGATGATTTAAAATGACTTTCAGTTGTAATATCCATTTGGTGTATGTAAAAGCAAATGGGTATTAAAAACAAACATTCAAAAACAATCGAATCATCCTGATTTACACAGTATCTCTGCACGCACTACAGCACTCTTTGTGTAACGTCTCATCACAGCCCATTTTCATACCATGCTGCTGAACTTTGACTCTGTGGAGCATCCCAGCTGACTGGGGATTAAAGCTGAGCATTAAAAACTCACATTGAGCCTCATGTGCTTTTTGGCCATTCTGTCTGCAAACATTCCTCTCTCAGCCCGTTGGAGTCACACATCGACTGTAAACATGAACATCTCGGGGATACATCAGGGGATGCTCAGGATGTATGGTGAGTTGGATCTTTACTTCAGATGTGGATGTTTCTAGCGGTTGGCAAGTGTTGCTTTTTATAGGGCTTACGGTAATTTCCCAGTTTGTTGTGTACTTCCTGTCATGCTATTGCAAATGCAGATTTTGTTTATATATTTATTTATAATTTCCATCATTATCTATCATGGCATGGAGATGGTGTTAAAAAAAAGGATGATAAATAGGACAAGTTAGCAATGCTCTTGAGTACAATTTTAATAAGAGAAACCTATCAGTTTTCTCATCTTTGTATCCATTAGCAACCATATTACGAGTTTTTCTTCAAATAAGTACAGACGAATCTATATATACATTATACTGAGTATAATGGATCTTGAGTATATACATATATACTCAAGATCCAAAGCTGTGACAAATGCTGATAGAAACATGACCTAAAGCTGTAGTTTGAAAAAAAAATGCTAAAAAGATGCTTAGACAGTTGGTACTTTAATACCCATATGTTGTTTACCATTTGCATATAGAACAAGTAAACATAAAGTGTGCGTGCGATTACACTATATGATGTGCACACGGTGGTCAACAGGATCTGATTCATGCTTGATCCTCCAACCATCTGACTGCCTTTAATCTGCTGGGATGATGGAATGACACAGTGTTCATTCTTTAATCCACGTGTACAATGCTCCCATGCTATCTTGATCACTCTCAGTATCCTCTGGGGGTTTGTGGTTCTGATTGGAATTGTTTATCACATTGTCATTTTGTCAACAAGCATTTTCTACACAATGACTGTTGACTTTTTCTCTGCATTTCTGGTTCAGGTGGATTTATTTTCAAACAGTGGAAGAAAAGATTTCTCCTTATAACTGCTGAAGGCAGTCTCCTGGTGTGCCATGATGCATCATCCCCTCCCAGCCAGCTGGTACTCTTGCAAAACAGTTGTGAGGCGATTGTGGAAGGCAAGGAGATCTTGGACCTACCTAAATTACCCTCCGGCGGGGGCAGAGATTGCTGCTTTGCTCTGATCCTGCCCCAGAATAAATATCTGCTGCTGCTGGCGGAAACCTCTGCAGAGTGCAGGTGTTGTGGGGCTTTCTCTGCTAACTCTTGGGCCTTGTTTTAGATTAATGCTGCACACATTTAAGTTTAATATAACAAAGTTTGAGTGGTTTGGGGAATATGCCTTTTGGAGTATTTTGAAACCTATATGTCAGGTGAAAGACACATTAGCTACACATTCCAAAATTTCCAGGTATTCCATTGTTGTACATGAATTTATGTATATTATGTCTTGCATAAAGGTAATAACAATTGCTCTTTTCACTTTCAGCCAGTGGGTGAACGTGCTGAAAAAAGTGAAAAAGGTAAGTTAATAACATATTTATATTATTTATAATTATGTGTAATTATTTACCAATAATGTTTGCTATGTTCACCATCTATGTTTACCATCATTATTCATAATTGTAATTTGTTATCATACAAAATAGATGAACTTGATAGGACCATCAGCAGGTTTTTTTTCACATTAATGCTGGCTATTATAGTAGAAGGGTCAAAGAATATGGGGCATCACACCATGCTTTGTATGGCAGATTGGTCAGAGTAGCCATGGTGACCCCATCTACTTTGATGCATACCACCTATCAAACCTTCTTGCAGACTATTTACACTCCTGGATGCTGCAGGATTTCCTTAGCCACACTCAAAAAAATGATGAGAAACTTGAAAAAGAGTTCAATGTCCTTAAAATTCCCCAAATCAGGATTCCTAAAGTCAAGTATGTATCTGCAAGTGATGAAAAAACTAGAGCTTAGAGATACATACTGAAAGCGCCTGCTAGGGCACCTCTGTAGGCAGTCCATGTCACAAAGGTCAAAGCTTTTAAAATCAAAAGGGAGACCTACACAATAGACAGGTAGTTTAAATGTTTCTGCCTGGTGTATGTCATTGCTATTCATTAAATGTATGTATCAAAGAGATGTTTCACATAAAACAATGAATGTAGACCTTGTAGTGGTGTTAGAAAGAAGGCTGTGAATCACCAGAGTCAGTAGGGCAAAAAAGTGTGAATATATTTTCAGAAAAATCACTATTAGCATGCAAAATCATATTTTCTGCACACACACAGACTATACACTATACTATAGACTCTTTGGAAATTAGATTGATTTATTTACATAAAGAATGTGCTCTGCACTTTCAGATAATCTTTTAATCCTTAGATTTTTTTTAGTGTTTTAATCAATCAATTAATTCATTTCTTTGAATTCCTGGCAGACATTGTGTTGGGAACATTATTTTTCTTTAACAGCATCTTCATTTTCTTTTCCACAGAGTCTCTCATCACCTCTCAGTCCTTGCAAGCGACATCAGATGCCACAACCACGTATTACTCTCCGAGATCTTGTGCCTGAGCAAATCCTGGATAAAGATCCACCAACTCCACCTGTCAGTGACACAGAGTCATCCTCCCCTGGGCCGATGACTGGCGCTTCCCCGAAGGAGAGAGGTGAGCACTGGTGTTTCTTCTATTTTCATGTAAAAAATATTGCATAGATAGTTTATTAAAACATGTTTTTCAAACTGTTCATTTCAACAGGCAGGAATTCTTCCCGTACTAAGTATCATAAAGGAGGTGCATATTCAGTAGGCTGTTTGCGTCACGGCACTATCAATAATGCCCAAGCAATGAAGGCAGTTTATCTGCTGATGGGAGGGGCTGCTGCTTCCTCTGCCATGGGTTATTTAGGCACATGCTCATCTTCTAATCTGGAAGCCAAAGCCCCGGATCCGCCACTCTGCACAGATTTCTCCAGCATGGGACCAGCAGGAGGTTACCACACTGGCACTCCTGCACTCGACTCCCCCCACTTTAACAGCTTTGACTTTGAAGTGGCAGACTCTGATTTTGACGCTTTTGATTGTGGTGGATTTACTTTCTAATAATCTGCTTGTTGGAGACTGTGGATACGCACATATTTAATGGTACTGAACAAGTTGTTCCCACATATTTTGTCAAAATGACAAAACCACGTGAGGATATTTTATTAAGGGATCAATAAAATAATCCTGAATGTCAGTCAGTAAACCTGCAATAATAGAATTGTTGCTCATGGGTGTAGTGGCAATGAGTGTGAATTCAACACTGACACAAATGTGATGTGCATTTAGGCAATAATACTGAGGTTCATCATTTTATTGTTGTGTTGTTTTGTCACTATCATTTATCATAAAAAACATCAATTACAGCAACTTTAATAACACACGTGACTCCATCCTGTGGAAGAATATTGTGTGCTGTTTTGGTTTAAATGTTCCTCTGTGTTTAATGGAGGCTCTGGATATTATGGGTACTAATTGAAGACTGATAGCATGATACACTTAAGTACCATTTGTGCATAGTGTTGAAAGAGTCTTAAAAATTATGTAATAACCCAGATTGGATTAAAATCCATCTGTAATAGATACATTGACAGTGTTCAGCTTCTGACCGAGGACAAACTACTAGAGCTCCCCTTAATATTTTTTCAGGTACTGTGTTCCTTTCAAACATTCAGCTGTTAATTGTCCTTGGATTTATGTTACATTCAAAGTAATTCTGTCTGAGTTCATTTCCTTTAAATGAATAAAAGCTTTGTGTGGAAATGTGTTCTACTTGTTCTCTTTGTGCAGTTAGTTACTAACCACCTAAACTGAATTTCTTGCAAATACTTTTAATAAAGAATATCCATTTTGCATTCAACTGAAACCAACAATAGTAGAGTAACATTAAACTAGTTTAATACTGTGTGACTGGCAGTTTGGTAATACCTGAACTAAAGCTATGTCAGAGGACACCTGATGGTGTGACACATAAGCCAGGAGTGAGGTCCCTGCTCACAACGTGCTTCTTATAAGTTATAACTAAAATAATTTAACCATTCTATGTATGCAATACATAAAGTATATACAGTTTCTTCAGTAATTTGTGTTGAAAGCTAAATAACACATATTAATTCTTTTTTGTTAATACTGTTAATACTTTTTATCACTACATAGTTACTAAAGTGACACAGGCACTAAAAGTACATTTTTGTCCATTATTTTCTTTTGTAGTTTAAAAAGCTTTTAATAAGAAGCATTAGTTAACAAAACTAGACTTCTTCCTAGTGTAGCTTTGCAGTGATGTGACTATTTTTAAGGTAGCTTGCAAAGCTATGCTTCTTGAGAAAAATAGCTTTAACACTGTTTGGTAACTACTGTAATGCATGGGTCACATCATCGCTCTTTGAGTTTTCTCTTGTTCTCTTATTTAAATTAAATACAACAGACTGTTTTTGTTTTTTTTTCACTGTAGCTGCTCACCAATCAAGTCACTTATGAAGTGAAATCAAATTCCTTCTATTTGTGTAAATGTATGCAGTCTTAATCACCTTCCTGGCACAGCAGCAGCTTAAGACAGTCATAAAAGCCTGTGTGTGACTTCACTGATACCCTTATAGGCCCATATGGAGCCAAGGTTCACGAGAGTTTGTAATTAACACTGTTCTTAATATTATCTCTTTGTTCATGCACTAAGTTGTTGTTTTTTTTAAGTAAAAAAAAAGTAACTAAACATCATCAGTACCTCTGTCCTACTTGCAGTGGAGTGAAACCTGTGAGTATTCTCCACACAAGGTCAGTCAGGTTTTCAGCATGTGCTTGGAGTCTGCCAAACTTTCCACTTGTCTCTGCTCCTGTTTGTGATATGAACCCAGGCCACAGCCAGGGTGAGAAGAGTGTCCAGTTTAAGAACAATATCATGCCTCTGTTTTTTTAAGGGTTATTTTTTCGTAATGGAAATTATTCTATTTGCTTACAGTATATGAGTATGAAAGTGAGTGTTAAGTCTTAAAGTAGTGTTAAGTCTGAGGCCATGGTTCACTGTTGGAAAACGGTGGACTGCTTCCTCTGGGTTTTGAGTGAGTTTCTGCCTTCTGAGAGGCCTTTGGACAGGTAGACCAGTGAGGCACTGAAAACTGTCACATAAAGGATGCTGAGCAGGAGGCAAGGCTTTGATTTAGCAGTCAATCTGCCTTCCAAACGTCCACTTTACTAATTAGGTCTGGAGGGATTCTTAAACAGTTTACCTGGCTTTGGTGGTTGGACCCAACCTCACAAATATTCCATGGATCTGGCACATCCACAGCTCAGGATAGAGCTGCTTTTCCTTTGCTCAGAAAGAGTTTGACGAGGTGGCTCGGGCGTCTGATTAGAATACCATCTGGGAGACTTTCTTTTGGAGGTTTTCCAGGCATGACCAGCTGGAGCTGTAGATTGCTTGAGGGATTACTATGTGCTCAAGTTATGGAGCAACTGGAAAATCCTCCCCAGCAATGTTTCCAGCAAACTGAAATCTATTGCTGGGGAGAAACGAGAGACCCCTGGTGTGCCCACCTAGTCTCCTGCAACTGTGAGCTGACCTAGGAAGACTGGAAGAAGATGAAAAAAATGAATAAACAAACTATTAACTAATCTAGTCCCTCAAATATTTCAAAATAAAGGTACTTTCATTGTGAATCAATAAAAAAAGTTATTTACAGTTGCTGGTAGCAACCACAAGCTTTTCTTTCTTTCTTTTTTAACAAAGTTAAAAAGTCACAGAAGAATCAGGATTCAGGTCTTTAAATTTTCTAAGCCAGCCATACAGTCATAAGTCAGCCAGGTTAGCTAGAAAATTAGCCTGCATTTAAAGACATCTAAGGTTTAGCTTACAAATTTAGCAGCACACGTGACCATGGTTTCTTAACGTCTACAAACAGAAATATCTTCAGAGAGAGGTTTGGGCACTTATAAACAGTATCAGTATCACAGCAGTCTGTGTAACTTAAGTACACAACAAAATAGACACTATAAATAACAGTAAAATGTCTAAAACCACCACCAAAAACAAACATAGCAAAGAAAGCAAAGTTGGTAGCTAAAATCTCTAAAACAAGACAGAAAACATGTGAAAATGATATGAATGAAATCATTTTCATGACAGCAAAAGAAAATTAGTAATCATTTTGATGATCACCACTGCAAAACCAGCTAGACAACCTTTAAGAGGAAAAGGCCAGAAGGCTTTTTTTTTTTTTTTAAATAAATTGTTGGAGGCTGAAAGCTAACAAGATGTGCAACTGTCTCTCCCCCCAGGCTGTTACACTAAGGACTCATTTAGCCCTTTTGACAAACCCTAGAAAAGAGTGAACGTGCACACACACACACACACACACACACACACACACACACACACACTCATTCATGAATGCTGAATGCTGTGTACATTTTCTAAATAAATATTGCCTTTTTAAGGTGTGTAATGTGTAAAGTGACAAAGAAGAGACTTCTTGTTTAATCTTAGGATTGTACTGCATGTGCGAATTTACATTGTGTAATCACATATGTATAATACCAGTAATATAAAGGTGATATAATATAAAGTAATATAATAACATAATATAAATGACATATACTGGCTGAACAAGCATTGACAGGGGTCTTTTTCATTCACATCCTTTTTCTGAACATACAATAACAATATTATTTTATTATTTTAGAGGCTTGGCATTCAAGTAGTGCTTAACAAATTTATTAGACCGCCTGTCACAAAAACAAGAAAACAAATCTTTTAGAAATCTGTCAAAAAGTTGTTTAAAACTAAAAAGTTAATTTGAAACAGCATAATTGAAATTGCAGCAACAAAAAACAAATATATATTTTTAGCAGTTACCAGTGCTGTCAATTTAGGGCAGCTGTGGTATAAGCCTCACATTAGGTGGTGGTCTTTTAAATTTGTTTGGCACTGTAAATTATCACAGGAGTCTATCTTAAAAGAAATATGTCAATAGTCATATGCAGCTTAGCTGACAAGTACAGTCTTCTTGGCAGCCAGTTAGAGCCTACAAAATATAAAGTCTTGTCCTACAGCATTCTGAGGAAGTATTCCAAGTACAATACCCCGCATCTGTTTACTTATATCTGCCCTCATGATGGAAATGTAAATTTGTAACAAGACACAGCATGTGCAACAGTCCCCCCCCTGGCTGTCTAAATATCTCAGATCAGCCCTCTTTACAAACTTGTAAAGAAAGAATAAACATGCGTGCACGCACATTTTCATATGCAATACCTTTAGGTAGGAGTCCTGTGTATATTTTGTAGCTCACTATTGTGTTTTTATGATGTGTAAAGTGACAAAAAAGAAATATATCTTTTAAACTAGTCACTGTACTTCATATTCATGAAATTGTTGAACAGAACATACAAAGAAATAAAGTAAAAACAAATATAGAATAATCATAAGAGTACAAGCGTAGTCCCTTATAGTCCAGGGCCTTGTTACAGAGGGCTTGCTGGTTGTTTGAAAGATTCAGGTTTGCTGGCTGTACTTTGCAGATCTGGAAACTATGTCCATCTTTCATGTATGAGACTCCCCTTTTGTAAACTAGAGCCAGTTAAAAACCAAGATACTGTTTCATTTCGCGTTATAGGACATGACAAAAGAGAAAAGTTCTGTGCAGTCACACATTAAGTGGGACATATGGTAACAATATCTGCATTTGTTTGATTATAGGGTGTGTAACATCATGCGCTCAATGCAATGACTGTGAACTGTTTTAACAGTCGCTGATTGAATGGGATTAAAATCAAAATTCCCACTTGTCCTGATTAACACATGGTGATGTAGTGAATCCCACCTTGACGTCAGCCGCAACCAATAGGACTTCACGGTCATCGCAGAAGCCCTGCCCACTTTAGCAAGTGCAGTCTGTAGCAGTAGCCGGATCCGCCCCCTGTCTCTGCAGATAAAGGTTCGCAGTCTGCTATCCCAGGCATGGATGACGGTTGTAGTGAGACATGGCAGTGCGACATTACACTCTCGACTTCAACCTCTCTACAGCAGGTAGGAGGAAGGTGATGCATAGCTGACTGTAGGAGGGTCTTTCGTTACATTTCGTTATGCATCAGGGCTGCATGCTTTGCTAGCCTGCTAATTTTGGCCTGCTAATTTATAGTCAGTACTGCCAGGATTATAAAGTGCCACTGGTACGTTGCCCATGTTTAGGGCACTATATGCATGTGCCCTAGTGCTATGCTGCTTGTGCCCACCAGTACAAATCCCTGTCCGTAGGCAGGTACGGCTTGACACTGGTAGGCCACTATTAGCTCGTGAACTGTCACGTCAGTATGCATATTTAATGTCAATGGCACATATTTACAGGCCAGCGTAAATGTCTGTTTAGCAGGTATCTTTGTGGATAATGCAGCGCAAGCAACTACGGTTGAAACCAAAGTCACATCACTGTCAGTGCAGCATAAGCTTCTAATTAAAGCTCAGTTAGCTTTGGCTAGCATGGCTATGATTAGCCTAGCCGTGTTAGCAAGTCTCTATAATCAATAACAGAGGGCCCGAGCGATCTCATCAAATAGTTGCGAAAAGTACAGCTTGAATTAATATAATGCGGATATGTTTTATGACTTATAGGACTTATACAGGTGTGTCTGTTTCATAAGTATAAATTATAACATCAAGTGTGAGTAATCGTTGTTTAATCATGCAGCACGCGCTTTTCGTCGACCTAAGTCTGTGACCCCGTTATCACTCCATATTCAGTAAACACATGTAGTAAATTGGCACCCGTGCGCTTTGAGGGCTCTGCCAGACATTTATAGTCCAATAAAATCGTTCAGGAAGACGTGCATTTCTGCCATTGTTGTGGTTTTACCATTAACTGATAGTGGTGTGAGAATGAAGCTATGAAGATGCTCTCAAACTGTCATTAGGCTCTTTTTTTTTTTAAACCCTTTGTTTCAGAAGTCTGTTTAGAGGAACCAAAGTTTGTCACAGATAATAAATTGAGTATATGATAATGAAAGTGAAGTGCAGCTGTATTTGATTAATATATTTTTGTTCACATCAGATTTATTTGCTCCCTCTTTCAGTTGACCCTGCCTCGACAGTGTCTGGTCTGCTGTCTATATTTCATGAACAGGAACTGACAGAGACTATTCATGATACAGACGGGCATGGTTACCTTGCTACCTTTGTGGGCAAGAATGGCAGGTAAGGTCAATATTTTTCACAAACAAAAGTGACTCCTTAGGTCTAATTATAACTCTTTAGCAGTAAAACTTGGATTACTAAATCCTAATTGGGCAAAACATTTTGTGTATTAGGATGTGACAGCTTAAAGCTAATCTGGCTAGGGTAATGTACTTGTTGGCTCTTCTTCAATCAGATTTCAGAAATGTGGGTCTTTGGGGAGGTCTAAAACTTCTGTGTTGTCTGACTCTCTAAGCAAAGTGTACGGCTTCTTGATGGACTTCCTGATAAATCCTGAGCATGCTTCTAGTTGGACACCATTCCAGGAATGTTTCAGTTAATTCTTCAAACTGTAAAAATATTACCCTTCAAACTTCTTTGCAACAGAGGAACTTTTCACAGCTTCCTCTGATTGAGGGTTCGCGTTGCACACGTTGGGTGGCTTTTTTGTTTTTAGTTTAGTGTTCCTCTAACTTTGTTTTGCATCGTTTGCTCTTTCCTACGTCAATTCTCAGGTTTGTTGTCCTGCGTGTGCACTCCCAGGGGCTGGTCACAGTTGATTTGCAGTGTTACGAAGATGATGACATTGCACAGCTAGACAATGTAAGAGCATACACAGGGCTATTGTTTTTACCAACATTGAAACTAATAAGGTTAAACATCTCTGGGACTATATAATTATAACCCAACCCTTTTTGACCTTAGGCATCTTTAGTGCCTGTCAAAAGATACTTATCAGTTACTGTCTGTGTACTGGCTTCCTGTATTCAAACACTTTCACATCCCTAAATGCTAGTGCATGCATGGAGGGTTAAATTACACCAACTATGGTGTTGTTTACTCCCTGCGTGTTTTGCATTAGGGTTGTCTGTGTAGCAATATGAAACCTTTCACAAATTTGGTGAAAGTGGCATTTAAGCTGTATCTGTTCTTACTCCACAGCTTTTGAATGCACTGGAAAATAAGCTAAAAGTTCTCTTAAATGGCAATATTACAAGGATTAAAAAGTAAGTATCACTATATTGTTCTCGTAAATGTATCGTACTTCATGGTGCAGTATTATTTATCCCCCCCACCTCCCAAAAGGCTTCCAGCCCTTTTGCGAGGAGCAAAAGTTGACCGCTACTGGCCCACAGCCGATGGCAGACTAATTGAGTATGACATTGACAAGGTGGTGTATGAAGAGGATTCTGAATACCAAAACATAAAGATTTTGCACTCACAGCAGTATGGGAATATTCTAGTTCTGGATGGAGACGTTAGTAAGTATATAAATCATGGCATGTTGCTTGCACACAAGATTTTGTTTTTTCAAAATAACTGTTTAATGTAGTAGATTCAGTCTAATAAGAATTATTTGTTTTGCCTTTAAAAACAAATTTTTCTTGCAGACCTTGCAGAGAGTGACTCTGCCTACACCCAGGCCATCACAGGCAGTGGAAAAGAAAACTACGCTGGAAAAGAAGTGCTGATTTTAGGAGGAGGTGATGGAGGAATACTTGCTGAGTTGGTCAAACAAAAGCCAAAGATGATCACCATGGTGGAGATATCCTTTACTGAGCTTTTATTTGAGTGACTTTGTTCATATTAAAGCAAAGATTCACTTTTTTTTTTTTTTTTTTTTTTTTTTTTTTTTTTTTTTTTTTTAAGATCATTCCAAATCACAACAGCGGCTACCTCAAGGCGCTTAGATTTGCATTATTCTCAGTGTAATTCTGTGTGTGCATCTGACTGTTCCTTAATAAAGCTTCTACATTGACCAGAAGGTGATAGATGGGTGCAAAAAATACATGAGGAAGACTTGTGGTGATATCCTGGACAACCTGAAGGGAGACTGTTACCAAGTGAGTGTTGAATTGTGTGGTTTTTTTTTTTTTTTGTTTGTGTGTGTGTGTGTGTGTGTGTGTGTGTGTGTGTGTGTGTGTGTGTGTGCGCATTTGCTCAAAACGTATTTTCTGTATGACTATACCATGCACAAACTTGTTGCTTGCATAGTCTTTAATCTTAGAGTGCGTTATTAATATTTATTTTTAAAGCAGCAATAGGCAGTGACAAACGTTTTGAAGCAGGGGTAAATTGAAGATGCATTTTGAATAATCTCCTCGTCTCATGGATTGCAGATATTAATTGAGGACTGTGTTCCCTTGCTGAAGAAGTATGTCCAGGAAGGAAGGACATTTGATTATGTTATTAATGACCTCACTGCAATCCCAATATCCACCTCGCCAGAAGAAGGTATTGATAACAATAGCCATACATCAGGAAAGGTGGCACACAGGTGCAGTGTGAAGAAATGTTTAACTTGTCACATGCTGTCTGGTTTCTGTAGACTCTACGTGGGAGTTCCTGCGTCTCATTTTAGATCTATCTATACAAGTGCTGCATCCCAGTGGAAAGTATTTCACACAGGTGAGTCTGCTCCTAATTTACCATACAGTTCATCATTGGGGGATTTTTGTCAATACTGTTTTTAAAGGTGAACTAAATATTAATTTATTTGAAACACTTCATGCTGTGAGAAAGTGGATAATGGGGGAACGATGACCAAGCATTAGAATGCATCATTTCTACTGTTTCAGGGCCTAATTATTTATCTGTATGAGTCTCATGAATCTTTTCTGCTACTGGCCATCAGGGCAACAGCGCAAATCTGACCGAGGCACTGAATCTGTTTGAGGAACGGCTGGGAAGGCTCTCGTGTCCAGTGGACTTCCGCAAAGAGGTGGTGTGTGTTCCATCCTACCTGGAGCAGTATCCTTTCTATCAAGTCCCATAATTTATAAAAATGTTTACTGAATTGAAGTGTTAAGGCTAGGTTATCATTTCTGCTTTCATTAGAAGAGAAATTAAATAATGGTGTTTTGTTCTTATACTGTGAGGGAGAAATTCAAAGTGTCTGCTTTAAAAAAACAACCAAACAAAAAACCCCAGACATTCAGGCACTGTCATAGGTCACCTTTGCATATGGGCTGATTATTAAAATTGGGATATTTGCTTTCTGTGGTCACCTGATCCTGCCAGTGTAGTTTAGTTAGCAGGCACATTAGGACCATCTGATTTTAATAATCCAGTCTAAGCGTCTGTCTGCAGGTGCAGCTTGCACGCACTGCAGCACTATGCACTCTAAACACCACTGATCTAATTGAAAAACAGTCTACTAACACACCAAAGCCACATGCAGGTGAATAAAGATGGTCTTCCCCATCTATCTAGCTCAGTTTCAATCCAGTCTAACATTTATTTATTTTTGTTTACATGTGTAGTCCTTAACTCGACTATCAGATGGGTTTTTTACACCGCTTGGAAAAAGTAAACAAGTTATCTTCTGAAATTCTCAGCAGCTGGAATGTGAAGGCTCCTAATTTCTTCTGTACCCCTCAGTTGTACGCAAATTGAATGCAGCCTGAAAATTGGAGGCCACACAAAATTCAGTTGTTTAGTTTTAAATGTTTGGAAATATCTGAATAGTTCCTAAGTCTGAATTGTTCACACGCCTCTGTGCACATTGGTGAGCTTCAGCTGACTGTTTAACACGAGTAATTTAATTTGCTGTTTTCAGTTAACAAACACTGACTGAAAAACACTCCAGCTTAAACCAGTCAAGTTGGTGTGGGTAAGTTATGAGAGTATATATGTATAAGTTGGTTTTTGTTTTTGTTTTTTTGTTTTTTTTGTTTGTTTTTTTCTCTCTCTCTATAGCTGACTGAGTTCTCCTCGAGGCATAATTGCAGTTTTATCGTCCCCATTCTTTTAATTTTACAACTTGTCAGTTGTATTGTCTGTTACTTGAGGGTTTTTTTTTTTTTTTGTTTTTTTTAAATGTCCACTTGCATGTGCTCTGAAGGAACTGTTGGAACACTGATTTTTATACACTGATAATGTGGATTAACTCATTTCCCAGACATATGTACTCATTTTCTGTAATCTTGAGTTATGAAGTTGAATGAGTGTGCCTCTGCGTGAGCCAGTGCACAGGTGCAGCATACCCAAAGTGTCACTTTTATGCTTCATTTTTGTTGCTGCCTTTCAAATGTGATTTCTTTCAGGTTGTATTAAGGTGGTCATGCCCAGTGGGACTGAGGGGCTTAAATCAAAGTGTTTTAAAAGGGAAACGATTTCTCCAAAGTTACTGCCACCTCTGCTTGTGCTGTTTTGTCATGTTTTATCGGCACCTTTTTGTTTTTTCCTGATATAAAGTTTTTGTTAAGACTGTATTAGGTGCACGTAAAGGACGGTGAATGTAGCTTGCATATACAGTACAATGCACATTTGATCTACCCTGTGGGACATTTATTTATTCGTTATTTTACCAAATGCTGTCCTTTCCTGCTTGAGATGATTTTGACCATCTATGATTAAACTGTTTTTGGGGGAAACGTACCTGTGGTGTTTGACTCATTCCTCTTGATCACTGTTATCTTAAGAAAAAATGCGAGAGACAGGAAACGTGACTGTTTTCCTCGTAAGAACTAATATTTGTCCAAAACTTAAAGTACCAGTTTGTCAGCCAAAATCTTAAAGCTTAAGTAATCAAATCTAAAAAATAAGGCGGTAGAGGTTAAAAATGTCAAACTGAGCTTAACGCCCCTCCTGCAGCTCTCTGCATTTGCACCAGATGAGCAGCAGCTTTTGCATTTGCTTAGAATGTGTTGGGTTTCTCATTCTGTGGCATGAGGCTATAAGATTAACCATCTTCACTTTCATCCCTTCTCAAGTCTTGTTTCTTAAAAGTGATTTGACTACTCTTACACTTAAAAAAAAAATAAATAAATAATCAAATGATTACAGACTCTAGCTGAAGCTACATGACTGTTGTATTCAGTGGTGTGTTAGGAAAACTCAGGTAAATAAGATCAGTAACTACCAACTGGTTTAATTTAACTGGTGTACCATTTAAACTTCACTAGTTAACTACTGGGTTATCTGTTTTTTTGACTCCAGAGTACTCTGGTACTGTATACAGAATTGTTATTCCAGAACTCTTATTATTCATTCAAATGGAACTTTGCAAACCTAACATGTGCTGCCATTTTCTTTTTACAGAGAAAGTTTTCTGCTAGCAATGTTTCCAAACAAGCCATACTTGTTCAGTCTTTACAGGCCTCAGCATGTTAAATGCTAGAGTCCGTTTTTTGTTTTTGTTTTTTTAGGTTCTCTCACAGTTTGAGTATTGCATGGTCTGACATTGGGAGGAATTTGCTGGGAGGTCCCTCCAGGGAACTTTTACTTCTACTACCATCTTTGCTGTTGCTGAATACTTCCTTAGATTAGATTTCAATTCATTATTCTACTGTATTCTATTCTATTGTCCTGAACATATGCAGAGGATATCATATTTGACTCAAAGGTACTGTAGCTGCAAAACAAGCCCAAATCATCACCCTTCCACCAGCGTACTTGACAATGGTATGAGGTATTTGGCCATAACACACAGTGCCATCTCTGGTGAAAACCAAACACAGCGTATTAGCACCAAAGGACAGAAATCTTGTGGGGTTTTTTGTTTTTTTTCCCCAGATGCAACTTTGCAAACCTAAGCTGTGTTGCTGTATTCTTTTTCTAGAGAACACACTTCCTCTCAGCAACTCTTCCAAACAAGTCATACTGGTTCAGACTTTTTTCTAACTGTACTGTCATTACCTGAACATACCGACGCCTGTAGAGTCTGAGTGTTTTTGCCCCACCAGCAAAGAGCCCTAGCTTCTGCTTTAATGAAGGTGTTCACACTTTCTGATGACCAGTTAATCAAGTGCATTTGATTCATAGTATCTGGCTGATATTTGCCCTATTAGTTTCTTTGGAAGCAGTAAGGTTGGACTTTTCACAGCACTGCAATAGAGACCAGTGAAAACTTTAATTTCACTTGAATGTAAAAGACAGTATGTGTGCCGCCAAATATCCGATCAGTGGAGGAATCTAAAGTTTTGTATCAAGGGTAAACGCTCCAATGGCTTTTCCAGACATCCTGCTTTAGTGCATGCTGTTTTCTATTGTCGTGGCTCTCTTGGACGCTAACTGGAAATGCAGCATGATTAATACAGCTATGCTTCCCCTGCTGTGACACATCAAAACATCTTACTTTACTCTAGGTGCTTTTAAATTTGTATGTTAGTCCATTAGAGCAATTACGTAAGCATACATACATTTCAACACTGTTTTAAAAGTGAAATCTTTGTTATTAATTTAATTTTTTTATTAGAAATGTAGGTCTGTGTGAAAGATTTAGTGGGTTACATTAGTGAAAAGTAATTTACTTTTTGAATATAAATAATATATAATACTTTAGTGTTCAGAATATCTGTAAGAATACAATAGGGGAAATAAGATGTTAAAACAGTAAGTTTCATTTATAAAGTGATTTAGCTAATACATATGGCCTGCAGATAGCTTGTACATAAATTACTCTGTTCAGTTACATTATACTGTACAAATATATATATATATATATATATATATATATATATATATATAAAGAGCGCTGAGAGAGGTGGCTTTGTCCCTCCACTATCAAGAAGTTTGTGAGTGTCTGTGCCGCATGTTGATCTCGTTGAGGACCACATCCATATTTGAGTCTTCATCTGCTGTGATTACTCTGTCTGCATATGGACTACCTGTAAAACAGTGCTACTGTCATTATTTCTAAAATGGAAATTGATATATTCTAAGAGTTGCAGCAATGACAGAAGAAATGCAAAAACGTCAGTTCGTACCAATCCCATCACTCTGTTCTGAAATGTCACTATTGAGGAAAGAGGAGCTGGAAGAGTTATTGCCACGTGAGGTACTGGAATGAAGAGATGTGTTGTTGGTCAGCGATGACTTCTTTGCAGTCTTCTGTGTTGCAGTGCGACTCCATTCTGTTAAAAGAAAAAGACCCACATGATGAAGGTAAACGTGATTGTGAATTGCAATTATCGCACAGTCCATCCATTCTCTTCTGCTTGAGCCTATCCCAGCTGTCTTAGGGCAGGTGGCAGGGTACGGACAGGTCACCAGTCTGTTGCATGACTAACACATAGAGACAGGCAACCATTTGAACTCACATTCACCTATGGACAAGTTAGAGTTACCAATTCAGCTAACACCGTCGGTAAACTTATTTCTTAAATGAGTTAGAAACCAAATAAAGGAGTAACCTTCACCAGTTTGAGGCACACAGTATAAAACGAACACCGCTAACCTGAGTTCTCTGATAGTCTCATTTTGCCGCAGCACAGATAGATCCTCCACTGCCTCCTCACGGTTTCCTTCACTGCACAGTGGAACACGAATATAAAGAAACCTACAAAACAAGCGTGTTTGTTAATGCCACGTTTCACAGTGCAGTACAATGTTACTTAGAGGAGCATTTAAAAACCAATTAGAGAAAAAGATGTGATTGTATTTTTGTTGTTAAAATAAGAGAAGAGGATGACGTCAATAAAAACTGGTTAAAATTGAGGACAAAAGAAAGGAAAACAGCAGAATTACTATGTAAACTCTCTAGTACAGCATGATTCTTCTCTTTAAATTTAGCCCACTGTTAATTTGTAGACACATTTTTTTGTAGGCATGGCAACTGACATTTTACAGCATGTGCCTTATTTCCAAACACTGGAAATTCACTGGTTTAAAATAGTTAGGTATAGAAATAGCTTCCACACAATGTTAGTTTTAATGCATTACTATTTGGGATTATTTACCAAAGCCCCCCAAAAAAAGGGATGGTTACAAATATTTGGTTGTACAACATGGTATGTGCGTGACAATGAAAACTGCATATTGATAATAACGTATAGTCACATAGCGCACAATAAGTTTCGGTCGTTTAACTGTATCATCCCAGGTATTTGTCGCAGAGTAAAAACTGACCAGATTTTAGTGAAATCGCCATTATTTCACAAACCAGCTCAGAAAATGTCAGCTCACCTTGCAGGGAGTTAAAGATGGCAAAGAGGTACATGAACGCCAGGTTAACCGGCCCCCAGGCAAAAAAGGCAAAGCCCCACGTGAGGCCTAGCAGGATGGTTATCCCCAACACACTGCGCACATCCTGCAGTGTGCTGCGGTGCTGGAGATTTTGAGGGTTTTGTCTTTTTATCCGGCACAGCTGGACCATAACTACAATAAACATGATGAAGTTAAATATAAAAATGACGCAGAAATACGCCACCACTGCCACGTAGAAGGCGATGTCATTTTTCAGCCAGCAGCTGTGGGAGAGTCGGAGGAGAATTAAAGGTTGGCTTATTGTTCTGAGGTTTTATTTCATGGATTTTATGTAGGATAATGTGCAATAATGAGATTACAAATAAAGTACTCACAACTCATCAGTAGTGCCATCACTAAACTTTCCATAGGAAACAAGACCGTAGTTGTTTTTGTCAATTGCAATGACAATAATGACCACGATCATCGGGATACCCCAGCCAGCCAGCGAGTACTTCAGCATGTAGTGCGATACATTGACGTTGAAGACTTTCACAAGTGCCACGTACATGTGGACTGCCTCAAGACCCATCCATGTGAAGGCAGCTAGCAAGAAGTAGTGAAGGAACCAGGCAGTGGAAATGCAAAGGCCCACGGCGTCTGGGTAGAGCGACAGCCAGGCGTCCACCAGGAAGACCAGATTCAGCAGGAGCAGCGCAAAGCACAGCTGGATCAGGATTTTGGATGGGATGTCTTTGCGCAACTTGCTGTGGATGCGAAATTATGATGACAACATGTAAAAAAATACCTCAGTGAGCAAACAAAAATGCATAGAGCTTTAGCAATAAGTAATGAATAACAGATCTAGATCATCTATTCTCTGGATTTCTATACGTACCCAAAGGCCAAGTAGGTGAGGATGGTGACAGCCAGGAAGATAGCAGAGATTCCACAGCCAATGTACGTGATAAAGGTAAGGATGGTGCTCTGGACACTACTGGTTATAGGCTGCCTGGAGAGGTCCTTTATGAAAGAGATGCCCCCCAAAAGTGTTATTATTCTAATGAATAAATAACCAAACATGACAACATACATGACAAAATGTATTTTGATGATCTTACCAGCAGGATGGCAAAACTGGTTAAATGGTTGCAGCCACAAATTGTCTCACTGTCTGTGCTATTTTGGACAGAACAGCCATTTGAACTCCAGCCACCCGATCCATCTGTGGGCAGAAAACAAAAATGAGTCGTGTTTTTACACATGTCTGTTTGTGTTCACTGAAGTTCTTAACTCATGGCTGGACAACTTACCATTTAATGCAAAGTCCCAGAAAACACACGTTGCCACATAATTTGCCTGTAATTTGAGAAAAAGAGTTTATCATCTCTAATTGCACATGATAGTTTTCTCTCTATCTCTCTCTCTCTGTTAAGGATGTGTTGCTTTTACAGCATGTTTGTGGCCTATTGCTGCTACATTTAACCACACATACATGTGTAGCTCGGTCGTATAGCTCCGGCATGTGTGCGCTGCCACAAACTGGCTTGGTTTGTCTGGTTAAACCTGTAGCCGAAGCCCTTAGGCAATGCTTCCTCCAGAAGTAAATTTCTCTATGAGGACACAACCATTGCCTTTTAATTTGCCTTTAAATAACAGTTGGTGAAACCAGGCTTACCGGAATAGGCTCTTGGTTTTTTAGGGTGATTATAACATTGTCTTGCAGTCCTGAGATTGACAGATTGGCGACACTTGCTCCTAGGATCCCGCTATTAAGCCTGCGTACTCCCAGGGATTTGTCCTGTGTAGCCATTTAGAGACAACAAAACAAGTTTGTAAAGAGTGTGTAAGTATCAGATTTAAAACACTACATTAAAAATAATGTAAGTTGGCGTTTTTGTTATTGGTGAATAAGAAAGGGGCTGCTGGTTGAACTGTCAGACCTGGAATACAGTGCTCTTCTGGTAGAAATTGAACTGAACTCTGGAGACCTGCTGCTGTTCCTGAGATGTGAGATTCTGAGTGAGAGAGGCAGGCAGCGTGACGGAGCCCTGAGGGGTCGAGGAGTTTGTTGTCACGCTCCTTCTCAGTCTGGGAATCCCACGGACCTGTAACACACATGGACCTCGAGCTTAACAGACTCAATCATCCGAGAGTTGTTTTTTGTTTGTTTGTTTGTTTGTTTGTTTTCTTTACCCTGTTTTCTATTTGGGGCAACTGGCGTCTCTCTACTAGAGATCACTATTTGGAGGAGCAGCTTTGCTCTTCCAAATAGTGACAAAATGGCTGCTTATTCTTCGAAACATTTAGTATTACACCCACATTCACAAGTGTAATCCAGGGATTTACTGACAAATCATGTCATGTCATTGTGAGGAAAAGAAACCGTCAGAATTTCTGACCTAGATCACCTGGTTGTGTTTTTAAAAGCAAAAACAGGTCACACGATTAAACCAATTTGTTGTATTTTATGAATTGATCCTGTTTTTGACTGAACCATTTTACTCTGAAAAGCTGAAATAAATAAATGTAGTTTTAAATTTAGTTTAATCTGAACTACACATGCAAATACACAAAATACACAAAATCTGAGTTAGTATATTCTTCTTCTTCTTTTAAATATGCCAATTACAACCTAAAACAATTACTCCAACCTCCCTATTAAAATAACCATAAAAAATTAAATCGACAGTAAAAAGGCACTAAATATCTTCTACAGGCTTCTCTAGACAAAGCTGGAAATGCTGTGTTATATGAGACACAAAGCACTTGTACAAAAGTGAAAGTTATTCTTCCCTACCTCCACATTGGTGGGGCTTGAGATGGAAAAAGTTGTTTTCTGAAAGTTGGCGCCATCTGCTGGTTTCACTGACAGAGCAACAGCCGGGGACAAAATGGTCTGAGCCGTCCCTCCAACAACCAGCTTGAGCCCCACTGTATCAACGATCCCTATTATCCTGGTGAGAATAAATGAATAAATAATAGTACATGTCATTTCCTTAATTACAACAAGAAGCAATATTATTGGGTAAAAAAAAGAAGATGAAAATAAGAGTTGCAATTGAGGTGTTTTGTCCTCCTATGGATGAAAGAGGAAAACTGGGGTTTTGTTGGTGTTCTTTAGAGCCTATATCTGGTTATTGTTGTGAAAATGCTCTTGAACCTTGTATTGATTAGTTTGTTTCTAAATGAGTTGATTATCACAAGATTTCAACTTTGAACAGTAAATAAAAACAGTATGGGTCAAATGCATTGTCCACCCCATGAAATAATAATGTAAAAAGACCACAATAAATAAATAAATAAATAAATCTGTAACCTGTTGGAGGACTCTGACAGCACAGATGGAGAAGCACCCAGGAGATTGCTGACAATGTTGACTGACGTGTTCCCCAGCCCTATGCTGACATTTGGGCCTGATAACAGAGCCTCGAGCTGAGACACCAGCTGATTCACCTGGCTGGAGTTCAGTTTGGACACGTCTTTCGTCTGGTCAAGCAGTGCGTTGGCTTTGGCTTCAGCTGCTGTCAACACAATTTGAGGAGACAGTGACGCTATGCTAAGGAAAGCATTGCAACAGAGTTGTGCACGAAACTGAAGTGATCACAAACCTGTCGAATTTGTTGTTGTACTTCCAGTTGTGGTCACAGAAGTGTTCGGATTTGTGGTGGCTGTAGTAACGGTGAGTATAGGCGACTTGGTTGTAGTTGTGTTACCCGTACTTGAGTTGTTAGCGGTAGTGACAGTTGTAGTTGTAGTAGTGTTGACTGTTGCTGGCACTGAGACATTAGCAGCACTGGTGGTGGTGGTTAGATTCACTCCTTGTGTTGTATTCAGCGGCATTGAAGTTGCATTTACAGCAATTGAAGTGCTGTTAGCAGTGCTGGTGGTAGTGGTGCTGTTGTTGGTGGTGCTGGTGGCAGTGCTGTTCGGTTGCATGGTTGTCACATTTGGGTTGGCTGTGGTGGTAGACACGTTTTGAAGATCACAACTGTCCTGCAGCTGCATAACCACATTGTTTTGTTTTTGACTATTAAAAAGAAATAAAGAAGTAACATTTTACTTTGGATCCTTTTGATCTGCTGCAGCACATTTTGTATAAATTTGGTTAGTGTGCAGGATATTAAGGTCATACAAACCAAGTGAGGCTGTTAGACTGTGATGCAGCACAGAAATCTGCAGGCTTTATGTCAGTGCTGACCCATGTGAACTCAGACTGCAGGCTGACATTGGCTTGTAAATTTCCACAAATTGCTGTGGAAGCACAAAAGCACCAATGAGAAGCTTTGCAGCACAAGTCGACATTTATCTTTTGACTGCTTGAGCTGATATTTCAGTCCTCATCTTGTTTTATTTTGGTTAGTATACACACCCGCTCGGATCACATGCCCGTTGAAACTGATTTGTTTCTTAGACTGAAGCAGATACACCACAGCATTTGCTACATCACAGACGGGGACCTCATGGGCAAAGGCCAAAATCACGCTACAGCTTTGAAGGCTATAAGTGAAAAAACAAAAAGACAACAACAACAATTTCAGCCTAGTGTTCAAATGCAACAGATGCATCAGGGAGATTTAATGTGAGTTTTAGACAAATGTTCTGAAATAACATAACTGGACTCACTTTGTTGACGTGTTCGCACATGCTACGTTTGCGTCCTGTGTAGAAATGTCAGTTTTAGAAAAATACGTTTAAATGAATGTAATAAAGGAAACTACTAAAACATTTTTAACGTGTTAGTATAATGATAACACATGAAATGCAAATTCCTTTGGACATAAACTATATTTTTCCTGTGGGATGCCATTACATGGTGAGTTTCTTGTCATGTGAAACTGGAGTATTTTTGGGGTAACCACTGTCAAATTTCAAAAAGACATTACTGACAAAAAGACATCTCTACAGCTGATATCCTCAAAAATGAACAACTCAAAAGACGTTAATCTAGATGAATACATAACAATGTTTTTACTGTATCTCCTTTAAGTCAAATAAAAAAAATGAAATTCAGTTTAAGTCATTTTTTTTGTAGCGCTCCAATTTAAAACAAGGTTCGCCTGAAGGTGACTAAGATGATATTTCTGATCCTACCCACTTTATATTTTTCCCTAATACAACCTAAATGCCTTACTTACATTTTGAAAACTTGCTTTTGTTCTAAATCATCATAACAGAGACAGAAAATATGAAGGCAATAATATCATAATTTGGTGGTTGAATACCTTGTACTCAGATGCATTAATGGATACTGGACATAGACCTCTGCAAGGGAATATTACAAGATTATTATTATTACCCTGTCAGTGCGCCCCAGGGTGTCTGTGGCTACAATGTAGCTTGCCATCACCAGTGTGTGAATGTGTGCGTGAATGGGTGGATGACTGGTTGTGTAAAGCGCTTTGGGGTCCTTAGGGACTGGAAAAGCGCTATACAAATACAGGCCATTTACCATTTACCATTATTATTATTATCTTTTTACATGTGATAAAAAGGTATTTATTTATTTAAAAACTGGTGACAAAAAACAAAACTTACACTGCACTTGAAGAGCAAGGTGGAAGCTGTCGCAGCTGAGAAATCTGTTAAAGTTGAAGATATTAATGATTAATTGATGCTCCAAGAATTTATTCATATAATTTTTTACATTAGTGATTTGTTTATTTATGTGTATTTGTATTCTGTGTGAATGGAAGATTACCAGGTTGGTGACATTTAAATAGTTTATATTGGGATCTTGTATGGAAACGTTAAAAGTGTAGAATGCATCTAAAAAACAAAGAAACAAAAAAAGGAAAGATAATCAAGTCACCAAGCTTTCAGACTGTGTGATTTACGTCATAATGCAAATGGTTTTGATAGGTGACATCACACTAACCTGATCCACTGCAGTAGTCGGAGCAGTTGCAGTTGATTGTGGTGATGTTGCCTGAAACAAAGTCAAAGCATGATGGTTTACAGTGTGGATCAAATCAAGGCACCTTCAAGACTCTACTTTTACACTTTAGGGGAAAAATACATTTAGAAAAAATATTTAGAAGAATCTTGTGCATTTTGCTTTTTTACAATTTTATTTATGGATGGATGGATGGACAATTTTATTTATTCATTTTTTAATTGGCACAGTCTGTATTGCAAGCATGAAGCAACCCCGAGCTGGAGGCTAACCTGGCATACAATCAAAGGCTTAATGAGTTTCTTTATGTTTCCAGTTATTATGATAAGCTAAATTAACCAGATTCTTTGTACAGAACAGGGTTTTTAACCATTTTCTATTTTAGGCATCTTCTAAAACACTCACAGAACAATTAATCCTATATAATCCTCAAGTGCTCTATAGCGTGTCCACACGATTTGGTATCCAGGTATAATGTTAACTGTAATGGAACTGAGACTTAATTAATATTATTCTTTTGAAATGTGTGTTTCCTGACATGCCCTGAAGTACTTCCTGGTGTCTTTCAACACAAGTGTGTTGCTTCATCAGGTTTCAGTAACAGTAACAGTCTAATTCATGTATTGATGCAATGATGTTTTTTGTTTGTTTTCATGGTTGGTCCATTGAAACTGAGCTTAACTATGCTTACATTGAATATTTTAGAGCTCACCTGCACTGCAGTTAGTTGAATTACTTGGTGGAACCACATATGCAGCTGCAGACTCATTACTGTAAAAAACAAACAAACAAACAAACATGAACTTTCACATAACTAAAGTATGAATTTAAAAAGTAGAATTTATCTTTAATTAATCAGTTAACATTTAGCACTTGGGAAAGCACAGACTGCCCGTACTGAGGATCTTACCATGCTGCGTTGTCTTGACCAGTATAAATGCAGCTGTTTTCCACTGCGCTGCTGTTATTGCACACATTTTGAAGCTGACCTGTTAAGCGACACAGAGGATTTATTACATTGCTACTTTTATAACATCCTGCAAACGTATCAGGTAGGTAACTATGCATCACTCACCCACTCTATCTGCCTTTTTCCCCAGCACGTAAAAATCAGATGAAGTGTTAGTGGCTGCGCAGAGAGTGCGGAGGATACAACATGAAGACACCGCCTGACTCAGCTTCAGCATCACAGAGCACGTGGTGTTTCTGCAGCATAAGATCAGTGTTAATGTAGGGATCGTGAGATAAGCTTATTTCAATGACTTGAATGTCTTTACTTCACTTACCTTATTTCAGTTTTTGTCACACATGACACTTCCATTCCCTGGTAAAACACAAATCAGGCTAAATTCATGTGATCTTTTTTTATTTACAGAAACCTACAGATACAATTAAGTGCTCACTCACTTGAAATAGGCCCGTTGTATTTATGACATTAGTGTTCAAACTGAAAAGTAAATGGAGATAACGTTAATGGGTGTCAAGAATAACTGATGTGATTAGTCATCTCAGTGGCATTAGTACTGATTGTGCAACTGCTCATATGATCTCCAGCTTTATGAAAAAGTCAAACAAGCGTTGCTTATTTTGCTTAATGCTTATTCAAGGGGATTCAAGAGGAGAAAATATTGGAAATTCAGTGTGCAGGCATCTCATCAACTGCAACTTTTGGCTGCTGTCAGCAAAGGAAATAAAGTTAAAACGAAACTAAAACTAAAGTAAAAGCAGGTGTGAAAAAACCTTTTTGTTAACAATAATAAACTATAACATGACTAGAATAAAAGTAAAAAATGAAAAACTAGCTGAAAAGATTTTGTTAACTTGGAAAACGAACTAAAATAAAATAAAAATATCCTTAGTTTGAGCTTTTTTTAGTTTGGTAAAAATGTTAAACTAACAATGAAATTAATAAAAACTAAACTAAAACAAAATATTTTTAGAAAAACTAAACTGAAATGAAAAAACAAAAAAACTAAGTGAAACTAAACTGATTTAAAACAAAAAGTCAAAAATGAAATAACAATAAAAACACATTTTAAAAATACAAAAGTACAATAACTTTGAATGTAGTCTCACCTTAAATGATAAACGTAACAAATCTTCACAGTGTGGGTTCGACAACACAGTTGCCACAATATATTACAGAAAATGCTCCATGAAAATTCATAATCTCATTTTCCATCTGTTCATTTATTAGATAGAAATAGTTGCACTCATACCTGCTTTGTGTCCCATTGCCACTAACGTCCCGAGCTACACGTATCAAGCTTCTTTTCCGTTTTCTGTTGTTTTGTGATGTTGTTGCACTGGTTGTGAAGTTGTTGCCTCCTGTGGGTTTCGCTGTTGTAGTTGTCCTGTTGCTTTGTAATGTTGTTGCAGTGGTTGTGAAGTTGCCTCCCGTTGGTGTTGCTGTTGTAGTTGTCCCATTGCCTTGTAATGTTGTTGCAGTGGTTGTGAAGTTGCCTCCTGTTGTTGTTGCTGCTGTAGTTGTCCCATTGCCTTGTAATGTTGTTGCAGTGATTGTGAAGTTGCCTCCTGTTGTTGTTGCTGCTGTAGTTGTCCCATTGCCTTGTAATGTTGTTGCAGTGATTGTGAAGTTGCCTCCTGTTGTTGTTGCTGCTGTAGTTGTCCCATTGCCTTGTAATGTTGTTGCAGTGATTGTGAAGTTGCCTCCTGTTGTTGTTGCTGCTGTAGTTGTCCCATTGCCTTGTAATGTTGTTGCAGTGGATGTGAAGTTGTTGCTTCCCGTGGGTGTCGCTGCTGTAGTGCTGTTGCCTTCTAAGGCTGTGGATGTTGCACCTGTACTATTGCTCTGTAATATGGTTACTGCAGTTGTTGTGCTGTTGTAAGCGTTCAGTGTTGATGAGGCCACTTGTGTTGTCTCATTGACAGTACTTGCAGGTGTAGTTTGTGGGGAGGTCGGTGTGGCAGTAGTTTCTGGAGGGTTTGGAGGCACGCAGTTCTCCAGTTTGGTGCTGAAAACCTGCTTGAGCTGAGGAAAAGAGCATACGGTTTGCTGACAGAATTTAAGCATTACATCTGGTGTTTTAATAAGCCTGCTGTCGTACATGTTACATACCCAGGCAATGATTTCAGATTCGTTCTTGCTCTGTCCAGTGACATCCACCGTAATGTCAACAAAGTAGTATACTGCATTACAAAGCAAAGAGAATCATTGGCAAAAGTTGCTAAACTCTATAACAGAGGACAACATACCAGCTGCTTGTAACAAAGAGGCAATCTAAGGGCTGAGACAGGGAGCCAAAAATAGAAGTACCAAAAATGAAGTGACTCACATAGCCACCTGAAGCTGGCTGCTCATTTTAAATGTCAAACTATATATTTAATTTCCATGGCTAATATTCTGCTCTGTGGTAATTTTAACAGGGGTGGAGTTTTAGATAGTTAGCTTATTTGTGTTGTTCTTGCCATTTGGAGCACTTTTGTTCTGTTACATATCAAATTATATGGCTTTCATGGTGGTTAATTTTAACAGGCCATTCAAAAATGTGCCCAAGTTTTGAGAATTTTTTGTATGTTTATTTAGCCTAATTTACTTAAATACCATTAGCTGTACAAGTCAACTACAGTGGGGGAAATAATTATTTGATCCCCTGCTTGAAGTGTAAGTGCTCACTTGCAAAAAAAATGAACAGCCTCAAATTTTTAAATAAATAAATACATTTAAAAATTACATAAAAGTTATGAATTCATTTGTATGTCATTTAGAGAAATAAAATGTTTTTCTACTATCCAACCAGAATTCCGGCTCCCGCAGACTGACTGCGTTCCCATGTGACACACAGATTTCAATACATCGATCAATCAAGTGCAGATTCACCTGCTCTCAATTCATTATGTGTATAAAGCACACAGAATCAGTTTCTTTCATTTTAACCTCTCCACCATCACGAGCACAACCAAAGAACGGTCAAAGGACGTCAGGGACAATATTGTAGACCTACATTATCATCCTGGCGGAGGATAAGCACCTAAATAATTTAGAAAAGCCTCGGGAGAAAGTGCTGTGGTCAGATGAAGCCAAAAGGGAAGAGAAATGCTGAGTATGACCCAAAGAACATCTCCCCACAGTCAAGCATGGAGGTGGAAACATCATGCTTTGGGCTATAGGTACAGGGGACTTCACTGCATTGAGCGGCTATTGACAGGGTCATGTACCATAAAACCTAGGTTGAGAACCTTCTTCCCTGAGCCAGAATACTGAAGACGGGTCATGGATGGAACTTCCAACATGACAGTGACTTAAAATATGCTGCAGAGGAACAAAGGTGTGGCTAAAGAAGCATATTAAGGTCACGGAGTGGCATAGCTGGGCTTTTTTTGTTCTTGTCTGTTTAGGTTCCTGCCATGTCTGCTTCTTCCACGCTATGTTGGTTATAGTGTCGTCCCTTCAGAGTATGAGTCTGTCATGCCCCCTGTGTTTAAGTCTCCCTCGCCCTTTGTGTGTCTCAATGATGTCTTTGTCTCCCGTCGTGTGCACGCTCCCTCTCTCCCTCTGTTTTCATCTCCTCCTCTTGTTTGCATGTTTCCCCTTGTTTCTCATGCCAGGTCTACCTCATCTGTCATGTGTGTTCTCCCCAGCCTGTCATGTCCTCTGTATGTGTTTCATAGTTATGTCCATGTCTCGTCTCTCATTGCGACTTCCCTGTTCCCTTGTTAAATCTGAGTGTCTTAGTCTGTCTTTTTGCTGCTTTATTTTGACAGACTCATGGTCTACGATCAGCGTGTTTAGTTTTGCTTCCCCTTTGGCGACATGTTCATTTGTATCAACTGTGTTCCACATGTGTTTCCACTTCCCCTGATCACCTCCTGTCTGTATATATTGTGTGTGTCATGGTCGTGGCTCAGTGTCTGGGGACCCACGGGATGCTGCGGTGGCCACACCCTCGGGCTGCGCCATCTCCTACAGACCTGCATCCCATTCGAGGCAATCACCAGGGGACTATTTCAACCGGCGCAGACGGCTGCTCCTCGCCAGTCCGTTAGTCACCCCTCGTGTTAACTAGGCTCTTCGTAAGTTCTGCATTTACTGGAGAACGACGTTCGGCGCTGGAATCCTGCCACCTGCCTGTCCCCGTGCCTGTTCGCCTCCCATCCTCGTTCCTGCCTCCTCAGACTCCCTCCACGGACTCTTCCCCCTCTGAGTTTCACGGTCCGGCTCTAATCGTAAGCCCTGACGTTTAACTTTGTCTGACTGTTACGCACCATTCCTCAGTACTCTAGTAATTGTGTTTCTCCTTTCTGTTGCAGTTTTCCCACGGTCCAGATTACGGCGCTCCAGGGCTTTCTGTTCCCAGTTTTTCTCTGGCTTGAGTTTGTAGTTTTGGTTCCCTTGTTTTCATCAAGTTGCTTTGTTTATTAATAAACCCGTACATAGTTCTGAGTGGCTGCACATTGAGTCTGCTTCCAGCGTCCTTATCGTAAGTGTACACTGAGGTCCTTGACAGTGTGAGTTTTCCCCTGACCTTTGTTGTCGCGTCTGCTTCCCCCACGTAGCTCTTCTGTGTTCCTCCCGTGTTTCCAAGGTTTATCTAGCGTTTCTGGTTTTGTCTTGTTTTCTTAGTTTCCCCAGTTCAGGCGTACCTCTGTTTAGTTTGTTATTTATGTTTTTCCCCCGTTTGGTGTATCTGCCTTAATAAATGGCACACTTTTAGTTAATTCCCGTTTTCGTCTCACTGTGGTCTGCATATGGGTCCTCACATAAAAGAATCCACACAATCTGCCTCCGCATATTGTGACAGAGTGGGCCCAAATCCTTCCTGAGGTGTGTG
This sequence comes from Pelmatolapia mariae, assembly GCF_036321145.2. Classification (NCBI taxonomy): domain Eukaryota; kingdom Metazoa; phylum Chordata; class Actinopteri; order Cichliformes; family Cichlidae; genus Pelmatolapia; species Pelmatolapia mariae. Next base: position 20,966,848 of record NC_086236.1, read on the forward strand.
CAAACCTTGTGACCAGCTATCAGTAAACTTGTTATCTCTGTGCTTGCCAACAAGGGGTTTCTCAACCAAGTACTAAGTCAACCAAGTATTCAAGTTTTGCTTGAAGATCAAACACTGATCTCACTGAGTGACATACAAATCAGTAACACAGATAAAACAAACGTTTTTCCTAAAAAGCCAAGGGGTGAGCAGATTTTATCAGGGTTCATTTACCTGGTATTTGTGGAGCTGTAGTAGAAACAGTAAAAGGGGAAGGAGTTGTAGTGGTCTGGTTGCAGGAGGCTTGCCCTGATTGGAAAAGAAAAAAGTTCTCAGTTACCACTGTTGACAACTTCATGGAGAGCTTTGGGACCAAAAGCCAATCGTGTGTATTGAACACTAGACACCACGTTGATGGACATTAATATGATCCAGTTTCAGCGTATGAATTCAGAGTTCCTAATGTGGTTTCTAAATCCTACACGCTGGAAAATAGGAATTCTGAAATCACTCTATTTTTCAGCACATAAACTCTGTTTTTAAAAAAACAGAACACTTCTTTAAAAATCAATGCACTTTATGGTAGTTGCACAAAGTCATTGAAATACATTTCCATTCCCTCACTTCCTGTTCTCTGTGTGGTCTTTTTTAGTCTTCTCCATTTGTGCCTTTCTCAGAATAGCAGTCTTTTGTATGACTAATAAGCAAAACTAGACTAACAGGTTACAGTATATTATGAAAGAGTTCAAGGTATTTGTGTGCGTACTGTATGTGAGTGTGCGCGCATGCCATGCATTGCAGGTTATAATTAGAGGTTCAAAGCTGTTGGTCCACTAAACAGCCGCCTCCGCTCAATTGTCTTCATGTTTTTTCATGTCTTCTGTGTCACAGCTGATGTCAGAGCATACCTGCTAAGAGGACAACGATGACCACCAGGTGTGTCTGCAACAAGTGGAAACATCTGATAAGGGAGCCTGGCTTCTTCACCCTGTTACATAACAAATAAAGCTGTTCTTAATAAATAAGTTTAGTAAATAAACACAGGGGGCTAAAGCTTTATTCTATTTATTCTGACATATGACAGAAGAAAGAGTCAGACTGAGTCATACTAATCTAGAAAAGCCCTACCATCACACCCATGCTAACAAATGCTGAAAGGCTGTAATTAAAATGTGTCTTAAAGGTTTTATCTCCAGTTCTGGTTGTTAACAGATGAGTAATGCCAAATGAAACACTTGAACGATTTCAAAATAGTGAGCGCGGTCTAATAGAACAAATTCAATACCTTCAAAGTGCACATGATGTATGGAGTACATACACCATGAGTAAATAGTTATTTTTTTCACGTTCATTTGAATCTCTTATTATTAGGCAGCAAATAATTTGCATGTACAACTCTCTAAACTTTGCCTCCTATTTTTTTAAATAACAAGCAGAATAACAGTGAGTAAGTGGACTGACTGTATAACTAAATGTCTTCTTTCACATCCATGGAAAGCGTCATTGTTATTGGCACATCAGGTGCATCCTCTCCTATATTCTTATATAACCAGTAACATCAGTCCTTAAAAAATGTGTGACTACTTTGCAAATAAAAAAAATGTAAATAATTCGATTCTGTGATTGAAAAAATGACTTTAATGTTATTTGATGCAGATCAGAGGTTTGCAGCCGCATAAGGAAGTGATTTATAGATATGACCGTATCTGTATGAACGATCTGCATTAATAATCCTGACTGAAACCAGATCCAGCTGCTGTTTCTGAGTTGATGTGTTTCCCTCCACATTAAGGAAAAGGAGATCCACCGCCACCAACACCACCTCCACCGCCACCATCTCACTTTACCTTACTAAAGGAGCAGATATTTGCTGGCAAGGAAATCTGCCTGAAGAAATCCTTGGATCCTTCATGACTCTGTCTTCATTTTCGTGGAACATAGCTTCCCATAGGCGAAGTAAAACGTTCAACAACAAACATTAACAGCCACAAATCTAGCCAGTGCTCTCGGCTGTGTGCTTTGTCAATTCTCCACCACTTTCTCATGCACAATCAATAGCTGACACACGTGGCACGCCCATGAGACGTCAAGGTGAGCGGGTGGACGTCACATACATTCTCTTCAGCTCTGGCACCTTTGGTTCAACATTTCAACACCACCCAAAGAGGAAGCTGTCCGATTGTAAAACTAGACCCAAAAATAATAACACAGTCCGATCGTCTGCCTTTAAAGTTCCCTGTAGGTTTTTGGAAGGAAGAGATTTGTGTGTTTCTTTTTCTTTTTTGTTTGTCAGTACAGGTGTGCCTCAGGGTGTGTCATAAACCTGTGTTTTCAGTAATAGACACGACTGAAAGTGTTTCCAGGACAACACTGCAGGGCTCTAACATTGTGGCCCTGACTGCTACGAAAAAAAAAAAAGTCACGCACCATTACACTGTAAGTGCCTGTTTTTCAGGACTGTGAGCAGTCTGTCAGAGTCTGTCTGTCACACACCACCACGTGAGCACGCTCTCTTGTTTCCTTCTCTGTTCTGCCTCATGCTTGTGTTTACAGTTTTTCTTAGTCGCTTTGGTGCTTTTCTCAGATCAGAATAATAATTCTCAAAACCATTAGTGCAACCGCCATAACATTTAGTCATTTGTGCACATTATGGTACCAATTTCTCCTTCCTCTGAACAAATTGCAAATGCTCTTGGACATGTATCAGTTGCTTTCATACAATTCTCTGCCATCGACAACATTATCATTTGCTTATGTCATGTCAGTCAAAATTAACTATACTTTTGGATGCTGAAAGACTATTAGTTCCCAATAAAACTAGATAGATCGATAGATAGATAGATAGATAGATAGATAGATAGATAGATAGATAGATAGATAGATAGATAGATAGATAGATAGGTAGGTAGGTAGGTAGGTAGGTAGGTAGGTAGGTAGATAGATAGATAGATAGATAGATAGATAGGTAGGTAGGTAGGTAGGTAGGTAGGTAGGTAGGTAGATAGATAGATAGATAGATAGATAGATAGATAGATAGATAGATAGATAGATAGATAGATAGATAGATAGATAGATGTAAAGATGTAAAACTTTGATCAGGAAAGAATTAACTGAGAATGCAACAATGTCTGTATTATTTATTAAAGTAGATGCCCAGTGATACTAGTTGGAGAAGCTTGTAAGAGAGTGGCTATATATATATTAGAGATGTTGCTAGCCAGATTTTATTTTATCCTTTAGCTACTTCCCCCTGTTTTTAATGTCTTTGCTTGGCTAGGTATACATTTCCAAGCTGAGCTATCGTGCTAAAGATACAGAAATGAGCAGTATCTATGTTGCTCCTCACCAAAAGAGGAAATTAGTGCATATTTCTCAAGATGTTTTACTGCAAAAACACCAAAGGGCTTTTTTTTTTTTTTTTTTAGAAATTGCTTTGGCTCTTACGTTAAAGCTTTAATATCTAATGGTCACATTTAGACATAATTTGAATTAAGATGCCTCCCGCTGAGCTCTTCCATTGCAGGTATTATCAGTCTGGTGTCCTGCTGGCTTTCTGTTCCACAGCACACTGTTATGCAACTGAGTGAACCTTTTCCATTTTCCCCTTCACATTCTACATCCACTAATAAATTTAACATATTTCCATGCAATTGCCTTGGAGACTCAAAGCCCTTTGGGGTTACATCAGGTAGTCAGGTAAATTGCACCAAAATAAACATGCGGCATGGCTTGCTGTTGTGACCCCTTGTGAATAAGGGAGTGGCTGAAAATGTCTTTCTTTTATTTCCATGCAGTTATTGTGCACTGGATATTACCCAAGATATTTCATTTCGTATAGAAAACCTGTGTTGCTTTCAGGACTGTGTGCAACCTGCAACTTAGTCCTTATTTGCATGTAAGGTCAGATGTGTCTATTTTATAATTTGTGTCAACCTGTGAAGACCATTGAGTTTCATATTGTGGTCATGAGAAGGTGTAAGTATGATTGCATGATTTTAATACCAAGTCACTAACACAGGGCACACATTTGACACCTGAAGAGCCAGGAGTTCTGAGGAAAAACAAATGCTGTGTTCTCCTGAACATGCTGTAGTGTTTTTGGTTTGATCTGCAGAGAGTGTTCAAGATATTCACAGTGGTCAGTAATAGAACACACTACTGTCAAATAGATATGGATCTATAGCAGGATGTCAAACTTATAGTTTGATCATAAGTGGGGCAGATTGGAAAAACTCAGGTTGGGGTAAAGACGTTTAACAACATATTTAATTCTTCAGATATCTTAATATAACAAAAGGAGGTGACTTTTTCTACATGAAAAAGAAATGCTGCTGTAGTAAATGAAAGAAACCTGTCAGCATGAGTCTTTGGGCTTAAATTTTAAGAAATAATTGTGTAAAATTAAAGAAAATGTTTTGTAAATCATTGCTAAGACTGTAATTATACAACAGTTAATTCACAGAAAATATCCCTTTTCCCCCACTGTGAGTCCACAGAAAAAACATAAAGTTCTAAAGTAGATACTGCAAAAAGGGAAATTTTCTTTCATTGTACTGTTTATCTATTACTTAATTTCTTTGGTGTGGTATGAATGGCCCTGGGGGAAATACAATTAAAAGTCCATTTTCCCATTGGGCTACATTGGGGTGTTAGCTGGGCTGATTTAAGGCCCCCGAGTCTTAACTTTGAAACCATTTAAACGAAATGTTTTTGAAATTCAACACATTCAGCAAATTTTTAAAGTTTTTGCAAATTTTACACACAATTTTCTGTCCGGTGAGGATGATATTAAACATGAACTTGTTTATAAGTGCTCCACTGGGCGCCTTCAGTTGAAAGTGTGATGCACTAAATATCAATAAAGTTCAAGGCAAAGAGAATGTGAAGCCTGAGTTAGACATTTAAGAGCATACACATATTTATTTTCAACATGTACAGTATTTTATGTATGTATGGATGTATCTGATCCAGCAATAAAATAAAATCCTAAAAATGTTTATACATTTTGGATTAAAACTCTTTCTGTTATAAAATCAGGCATGCCAGAAACACACGTAAACATTCATTAAAATATCAGCCGTTCACTTCCAGAGCCGCTCTCAGATTTTCTCCAAGTTACAGCCGAACACTTTTTCATTAGACATCAAGAAGGACATCTATACTCAGCAGACTTGAAGTCATGTCATCAATTAATTATTATTATTATTATTATTATCCATCTGTTTTTGTTAATTTGTGCAATTGTGACAAGAGTCAAAAAAGGAACAGTTCTTTTGTTTTTTTCTGCTGCTTACTCAATGCGCTATGCATACATGCTCCAGTAAATGATGTTGAAGAGCAGGTAAGCCAGCGGGAATAATACCCTGGAGTATGAGTCGATCATGTAGCTGTTGCTCATAATGAAGCTGAGGTTTCGTTTTAAAGGGTGCTTGCGACGTAGCCTGGTGCCTTCTGTGGGTGCGGAGACAGTCGAGTTTCGAGACTGGATGTTCCTCTCTGTATTTGGGGTGCTGGCAGGGAGGGAGGCCAGGTCAATTTCATTGTCATGGAAACACCCATCAAAGGCCATAGCCTCAGCAGCATTGTAAGAGGTGGGCATCTGCAGAGAGAGGAGAGCAGATCACTGTTAGTTTCTGGGGATTGCCTTATGGCTGCATACCGCCTTCTGTGGGCTAAATAGGACAGGAGATTTGAGAAGATTTTAGAAAGAAGTTGACCTTTGCTCTCTTCAGCTTCTTCATCTCCTCCACTGTGGTGAAATAGTTGACCGCAGCGTACTCGATGACTGACAGAAAGACAAACAGGAAGCTCGCCCATAGATAGATGTCTACAGCTTTTACGTAAGACACCTGTGGCATAGAGGCCGACACACCGGTGATGATGGTGGACATTGTCAGTACGGTGGTGATGCCTGGATACAGAAAGACCAGTTGTGACTGTTGCTGCAGAAACATTGCAGAGAATAATGTGTCTGTAGCTACAAACAAGAAATAACAAGAAATTATCCTTTGAAGACCTTTTATGTACCAATGTGAATTCAGTGTATGAACAATTATGCCATAAAAATCACAGCAAATGTGATAATGTAATCGAAATAATTTAGTCGTGGTAAAGGGCAGTGGGCTTCAAAGGGCATATCCTTTATCATCATCCTCAGGGTTTTGACAAGCATATAACCATGCAAGTGTATTTATGTTCACTAATTACAGTAGGCAAAGTCATTATTACATCATTGCTGGATACAAACTAGCTTAACTCTGATTTAGTGCTCTTTTGCTCGTAAAGCTTTTAGAATTGGAATTTGGAGTCTGTCTGATTCCAAAAATAGCCCAGCCTTAATGATGGCGTCTCCTTGCGTAAGCTAACTGTGTAGGAGGGGGAAAACATAGATGGTGAACCAGCAGACACCGCTTATTTGCTTTCTTGCTGAGCGGCAGATTAGAACAGTGACACTCATCTCTCCTGTCCATAAGCCAGGGAATATCTACTGTTTGGCTGCTGGGAACTTCACTATCATTGTCATTGCAGGTCATTGCACCTAAGTGAGAACCTATTGTAAAACAATGATGTGAGTTTCACTAACTTATAACATAAGAATCTCGTGAACAGGATATTTTACCCAAACCCCACTACTTTCCTGAACTTTAACCAAATAGCAGTTGGAAAGAGAAAGAAAATAACAAGTGAAATCATAACAAAATGTGCAAAGCACGAAGCTACCAAAATACCAAGCAAACTGGGGTCTCCTGGTTGACAAACTTCCTCCACTCCTTCCTCCTTATGGGGAATTTCTCACAGTTTAAATACGGGCAATTAGATCTCAAAAACAAGATGTAATTATTTGATGAGACGATGTGCTTCCTGACTGACCTATGCCTAATCTCTCCAGTATTTGGCAAACAAGGGAGTGGAATCAATCTTACCATTTCACTCTCAAAAAGTTAATCAATGGAAAGATGAATTTAAAGTAAAAACTAGGCATGGTGATATTTTCTTATCAGTCCGGATGAAAATACAATTTCGGTAATTATTTATGTTGGTCGTATTGGCTCAATGGCTTAGTACCCAGGGAGACACGGGCAGGTACGGCTCTCCTGTCTATCCAGAAAGACACCCAGGACAGCATCACCATCAGCATGGTGGGAAAGTACGTCTGAAGCATGAAGAAGAAGATATGCCGCCTTAGAATGAAGTTTATGTAGAGCCGATTGTACCAACCTGAAACAGATAAATGGACACAGTGGAGTGCAGGCAGGTGGAAAGCAGGGTGATATCAGTAACTGACAGGAGAAAATAAAGTGCATAAGACTGTAAGTTGTCCTTATTAAAAATAAAAGTCCAACATGAACCTACGGGGAGAACCTAGAACTCAAATGAGAGAGCAAATCTCTTTAATGCTGGAGTTATATAACATCTTCATAGATTGGATACTGTAGGTTCCCTCACAAAATTTTTTAAAACTGAGATGAAAATCTCTCTGGCTCCAATTCTAGCTTTTCTTTCTACACAGACAACAATAAAAGGAAACTGGGTTTGAAAAAGTAGACCCTGCAGTCATACAATTCTAAAACCCTTGAATAATCAATACCTTTCTGCTTTGCAGAGAGGCATTGATTCTCATGTCATCATTTTGGAAAATGTGGTTATTTTCTATCTCACAGAGAACCTAAACAATCAATAGCACTCAGTCATGTCTGTGTACATATAAAAGCTTTCGCCCGTACACAGTTACTGTAGCAAAGCATTATGACTGGAAATGGGAATAATGTGTTCATTGGTAAACTGTACAGATGCTGGTTATTGGATTCTGTAGCCTTTGCCGGGTAAGCTGTTTCCACAAGCTTGGACAAGTTAATCAACTGCTGGCTGCATCTCCATAGAAAACGACTGTAAGAGTGGTGTCAAATCTTTTTATGTAATGCGTATTTTCCAAAATGTTAAACTGTTCCTATTTAGAAAAACAGTAGGGGTCTGGAGCACTCTGGCTGTTTTCAAAATGAATACATCTCAGAGTGTCCCCAGACTCCTGCCGGACATACCAGTGCTGCTGTAGAAGGCAAGCCCAAAGGAAGGCTGGAAGTCTTCAATAAAAAACTGAGAGAGCACAATCTCGTCAGTCCTTAATGAATCGTTCCCGTTCTTCCAGTAGAGCATTAGGTCGTTCTCATTGTAAGCATCTTCAAGAGAGGAGAGAAAGAGGGTGGGCGTTTGGGGTTGGACACCTTCGCGTATTGCCTCTCTTAGAAGTTTCATGGATGTTTCTCTCAGAGGAGAGGAGAGAGCTGCCAAAAATGGAACTACCAACTCTCCCCTGAGATCAGGATCCATGATTGAGACACACAGAGTGAGAGAGAGAGGTAAAGACAGAAAAACAGGATGGAAAGACCAAAGAATTCCCAAACATTGCAGTAAATTCTGCATCATGAGGATAGACAAGCATAATGCACAGAGGCTGACTTGAATGACCTGAGGATTATAAATCATTTGTGCAAAAGGGGGATGGTGATGCTTACTGTGAGTATGAAGTAAGGTAATGCACTCTGAGCTGTCTCGGTCCCAACTGTATAACATTCAAGTATATCCAGTTGCGTTTTTGTGCGTAAAATAGATAGTGTTTGGAAATTTAACAAGCTAAAAGCTTTCTCTAGCCCAAATTTTTTAAATTACATAATAGTGCATCAAATGTTGTGTAACATGTTTACCAGCGAAACATGTCAACACAAGAACAAGTACATTTAATGTAGGAATTAACATTATTACTCTGCAAACAACACTGGATATCCTATTAGGTATTTGCAAGCAACCACGATGTCCCAACTGCAGTGTAATACTCACAGCTCTCCAGCTCCAGAGAGCAGTTCTGTGTGTCCAGAGGGAAACTGCTGAAGTCCATTGAGCAAAGAGCCGTCACAGTGATCCTGAAACACAGCTTTCAGTTAAATAAATACCTACATAAATATTGCAGTAATCTCAGTGAAACAGTGTAAAATAAAACTACTGGACTGAATTGATCTGTTCATTCAGTAACAGCATCTGTGCCTGACACAGTTTGTGGCCACTGTGGGCCATTTAGGAATTTGTGCCATATTGTTATCATCTGTGACCGAAATGGATATGTTGAATGCCGTCTGGGAGCTTACAGTCCACCTTCTCATATTCACTTCATACCCTGCCCACTAAACTGGGCTGTGGTGATGTTCATGCTCATCAAACACTCTTAATAAAATTTAAGCCATAACTCATCGTATTAGGACACGTAAGCTTAAAACCTGATGGTTTAACAGTCCTTGCTAATTTGTATATACTATATAAGGGGTTTTGGTGCAAATGCCTTCATTGGTCTGATTTTTGGCAAACAGCACCCCTCAGGGCTGAAAACTGAAACCAGCTGGAGCAAACACCAATACAGTTTCTCTAATGGCCATTTGAGCCTGGCCCCAAAAGTAAATCGATAACACAGGCTGTGTGTAAAATACAGATGTAGCCACTGTGACATCACGGATTGGTGGTCTCATTTTGAAACTGTGTGTTTGTGTTGTGTTTTGAAGCCTGATGTCACAAGCTTCAGTTTGACAGAGAAATCAATACACTATGCTCATAAGGTAGCAATATGCCAATCACAACCCCACCCTAAAACATACCCAAGTTCATCCTCCTTTTTGACTTCAGTGGTGACCATAACTCACAAAGGTAATATTTAGAGGAAGCAGTAGGCTGCTTTTCCTATAGACTTCACAAGAATTCCTTAAAGAGTTGCCCCCTGCTGGCCACTAGTAAGAAAGCTGAATTAATGTATGTCTGCATTATCTATATTGGCACATCTTCATGTGCAGGTAATTGTCCTAACACTTATTCAAAAAAGAATGAAATCCTTTAAAATTTAATGTTAATCAGTGTTAATGTTAACATTTTTATTTTAATGTTGACACTATTTATCAGAGCCTGGAGTCTGTGGATGCACCTTACCAGCTAGTGTTAGCTAATACCTTAGCATTCCAATCAATTTCATCAAATTTAGGCCCTTCTAATTTCAAAAAGACAAGATAATGACAGCCAGTATTAGCCATTATTTTCGCTACTGGCTAATGACAGAAAATGCAATTATAGTGATCTCTCTATGAATACAATGAGACATATATCATCATTTTTTTTACCTAACACTGTAGAGAATATTTCCATCAGGATAAACCCTCAGCATGATGTTCTCCATGGTTGTATCATGGATAAAAGAACGCTTAGAGTGGACAAAAAACACATCTGGAACCCAGATTTTCTTCACCAGACGTGCATCGAAGGTCCGACTCTTGTTGTTGCTGGATGGGAAGGCCAGGCGATCATCTTGCCAGTAATGCCTCAGGTAGAGAGTCATGGTGAAGTCCTACAAAAAGAAAAAAAAATACCGCTCATGTTCACCAGAGAAAACAAGTCAGTTTCTTTTGATTAGATTAACTACTGAAATCTAAAAGGTGCGTACCATGTTTACTTCAGAAATGCTGTCAATGCTCTCCACCTGGACATCGATACCAACAGGCAGGGCTGAACCTGGACAGATGTTGTAATGGATCAGTTGGATAACATCTGTTTGTACATCTGTCAGAGATTACCAATGTGTAAATCCCACTTCTGAGCTATATGCAGAGATAACCCTAGTTTATACAGTCATGATACACAGTACAGTATAAACATCTGTGACTGAAGCAAACATTTTTATGTTCACATTCTACATTTTTGAATGTCAAAGGAAACATTACCTGACACTGGAAATCTTTGTAACCTCACCTTTTATTTATTTATTTATTTTTGGTTCACAGTAAAAATCAACTCCTCAAAATGTCGCTTTACTTGAAATGCATGTTTCAGTGACTTTTCTTTACAGTATTTGATTTAGACAAAAGTGTCGAGCACATGCACGACACCTTAAATGAACGCTGCTGCTCAGTTAAGAAGATAAAATGTCAAAAAAATTGTTTAATTATTTATATATCTTCACTACTTTCTTGGTTAAGCTGTTAATACTGTAACAGAAATATGTAATACTTAGCTCTCTACTGATTCAAAGAAATTAGATCAACTACATCAACTCGTGTGACCCCATACGGTACATTTAGTACTGGGAAAATAAGCAAATCTTTTCAAATCTAATCTGGCCAATGGGAGAGGTAGCTCACTACCTACATGCCTATAAATTTCCCTGAGGTTACATAGTCAACATGCATGTGTGGATATTCAACAACACTCACTAATTCATTACGTTATCTTAAAGGATCCATTAATTGAAAATCTGCCACATTGTATTATTACATAAATATCCAGGGTAGTGTATAGTAAGAAGAATGGTTCTTGTCATTATCCTGCGGCACAATACGGTTAATGTATGATTTGAACTGTAAACACCAGCTGTTGTTGTTGGGGTTTTTTTTCTGTGCCATTACTTAATGAAGGTAAGCACTCAAAAGCATGTGTTTGCAATCACAATGGAGTGATGAAGGTGGAGGGATTTTACTGGGACGCTGACATCCTGGAAGTAGGGTCAAACAGAGTTAGCTCACTTAAGCTCGTTAATGAATTTCAAAACTCTCTATTACCAACAAAATTTAAAAAAAAAAAATGGAAATGAGAAAAAAATGAAGAAAAAAATCTTTGCGGGCCACAGGAGACCGTACATAGCAGACAAATTTAACAATCCAGCAAATGTGTTTGCAGCTAACAGAGTTAACTCACAGTATCAGCTCGGTGATAATGTCAAGTTTAGGAAGAGAAGGTTGAAGTAAATAAGAAACAAAAAAATAGGTCTCGAACTCTACTGCATTTTAAATAAATATGATGTTTTAGGAGTATCATAGTCACAAAGTGAATTAATGAAACAGAACAAAGAAACAGAAAACAGAAAGATGAAGTGTTTTCCAATTTGTAACCACCACCAGTTTGCTTGGCCCAATAAGCTGAATAACAATGATTTAATGTCAATGTTCCAGTTGTGCAAACTGATCAAGTGATGGGTAATCTTACTTTTAATACTAATTTGTTACATAACAAGATTATTGCTATTAAAAAACAACCTGTCGCTCTACCCAGTGAGAAAAGTAACTCATCAAACAACCAAAATCCCCTCTGCAATTAGCTTTGTGGTTATACATCCAGAAATTCTACATCCTACTACGTTTACTATAGTTAAAGTGAGTTGATTTTACCTCATTGCACAGCAGGTTAGCACTGGTAGAATACCCTCAACCATCTCACCAGCAATAGGCTTGTTAGTTTCCTTGAGAGTGACAGCTTTAGTCATGGTTTAGAAGCAAATACCTGGGTATTTGCAGGTACAGACATTCATTATCACCTGACAACAAATAATACAACTACTTAATGCCCTCTTTGCCTGAATGCTTTATGACCTGACTGACACAAATTTGGATACAGTCTTGTAATATGCAGCTGATTTCCAGTCAGAGGAACATCACTAGTGATCTAATCACTCTGATACTCAATAACACGTAACACCCAACACTGTTGTCACAGCACAACAAACCCATGGTGCACGCCTGCAGATGTCTTAGGGAATGGCATTGATACAACAATAGATTTTTGCTGAGATGACAAGCAAATGCCGTTCAGGCCTTATTAGGCAGACGTAAACATCTGTGTAATCCACTGAAAAGACTGAGACAGACACTAAACAACTTGTTTTGCCTTCTGACTGGAAAAAAAATGAATTCAAACAGACATTACAAAAGAGGGTGACCACTGTGAACATGCAGTAGAGAAAGTGATTACTGTGCAGGGTTTCTTTAAGGTAATGGCAAAAAAGACGCAAAAGATAAAAAAAAAAAATCCAGACCTGTGATTGGAAGCACACACACACACACACAGGGAGAATTAGGAACACAGTTCAGATTATTTTATCTGTGCTACCGCAGTCATTGTCTCTCAAAGCAGACAATCTAGGTCACAGAGGGCTTTTTGGGTGGCATAATACCAAAAACAGCACAGTAACCTAAATCAACCTACTGAGTTACCATTAAAGCACACTTAAAAAAATACTAGGAAAAATATTTGGAGTGAGAAAAAGTTAAAATAAATGTATAATAAATACAAATAAATCCATAATAAATACAACGACCAAGTGTGCGTGTGTGTGTGTTACCTCCAAAGCCAGGGCGCATTGCGAAGTCATGGTCTTCAATCCGAAGCAGCTGCTCAGACTTAATTAGCAGAGACTTGGTGCTGTCCAGCTTCTTCATCTTAAGATCCACCCGTCTGGAAAGCAAAGAGGAGAAATAACAGCTTAAGTAAAATCGTTCTCTCTGTCTAGATTTTTCTTTCTAACAAACACTTAAAACAGCACTGACATCTGCTTGATGGTGTTAGTGATGGTTAAATGGACTCTAGCACTCTGATTAAAAGCAAAGGCCGTAGCCAAAGGGAGATGAGTACTTTTGCTTTCCACTGCATTCTAGCACATGTGTAACTCAGTTTGATATTGTGGAGCCTCTTTCATTTATATCTGACTCCTGAATGACTTTAGTCACTGAGAGGATGTCATAGTTATCCTAAAACCAAACCAAAGTTCACATCATTTTATGTTTTAGATTCAGCAACGATCAACACTAATTTTCTGAGCAATGCACATAATCTATAACCTTTCTCTGACACCGATCTACCATCAGTGGACATAAACGCAAAAAGATGCAGTTATTTATATTTACATGTGAAAGCTCTATAAAGTAGGACATGGAAATGATGTCCATAAAATCACCCATGAAGGTCAGTTTCCACATAAGAAGAAGCTCCACAATTATAGTAAATCAAAGACTCATCTAAGAAACCCCTCTGTGGCTCACCCTCCGTGCTTTTGTCTAGCGTTCTCTCCGACGTACAGCTCCTTGTTTCTCCTCTTGTTCGGGAAGTGGCTGCTGTTGAGCTGAGTGACAGGCCACAACCAGGCCAAGCACATCAGTCTTAAGGCCAGGAAGGCCACTCTCATGGTTAAGCTGGGGCTTCAAAGACAAGAGGAACCCAGATGTCCCTCCCACTTCGTCAGGGTCTCTCCCAGGCAATGTCACAGTTGTCCCCGTCCTCTACTGACGCGGTCCATGTCCCAGCAGCTCTCATTCTGTCCCGTCACGCGCGCACCCGGCTGCTTCTGCGTTATCCCACTCTCTCATCTCCTGTAACATGGTGAACATCAGTTGAGATATCCAGCAGACTGGCATCCCCCTGGCTCTGAGTTTGTTTGTCACTGTGCCATCCCTCTGCTTACGTCTCCTCACACATCATGTTGCTCCAACTCCAGACTATCCCCACCCCCGCCAAATATCAATTTATTCCTATAATGACAAAGGAATACCATTAATTCCTCTCTAATCTTCTTTTCTGTGGTTGGTGAAATCTTTCAGTAACCTACAAACTGGAGGCAGCAGAGGGCGGGGACGGGGGGATAATACGAACAACAGTTTCATCATCGTTTCTGACCAGATAAAAATAAAAAGGCTGCAGCCTACTTTTATACACTGTAGGATTCTCCCCCCCACACACACACACTTCTTACCCATCCGCCCCAGTAGCGCTCCTGGGTGGTGGGAGGACGCAAGTGATCCCATCAAGAGCAGACAGATGCAAACATATGTCAGGGGTGACGTCTGCAAACATGACGTGTGTTACTTATGGCTTCTGAGTGTGTCGCATTCAAGGCACATGATGACTCCTTTAATCCTCTCAAATGCTTAAAAAATTGAGTACAGTTAATACTACTACTGACATTAGACATTTCAGACAAAGGTTTCTGGCAAAAGCAGAACCCTCCCTGTCAGCAAACATACCTTTGGAATCCAACACTGTGGTGTAGCTTTTGTGTAGTAACCACCGGATAGACTACTATATAAAATGCAAGTGAAAAGACATAGCAATGCACTAAAAAAGGAAAAAAAATATAGAGCAAGAATAAAATCAATTGCAGCTTTCAATTTCTTGAACATGACATCCAAACAAAGACAGTGTAGACCAGCACAGTGCTGTGGATGCATTTTTGAACAGGACATGTCCTTTAACATGCACATTAAACAAATATGTAAGATAAAAATGACAAAAATCTGTGTCTCAGAGTGATGTTGAAAAACTAGTTCATGCATTTATTATTTCTAGGTTGGACTGTTGTAATTCATTATTATTAGTCTGTGGTAAAAGTTCCCCGAAAAGCCCTGATTTAATCCAGAATGCTGCGGCAGGAGTACAAAAGCGACTAAAAACAAAGAGATTATATTTCACCCATGTTAGCTTCTCTTCTGGTTCTCCCTGTTAAATCTAGAATTTAAAATAGTTCTTATCACATAGAAGGTCTTGAATATTTATCATATCTTAAAGACGTCAGCACTGTTATTACTGGCGCAGCTGGCAGCCAAAGACAACATACCTGCAATGACTCACTCTTCAGTATAAGACCGACCTTTGACCAAAGCCTGCAGTAGTCTTGTAACAATAAGATCGCTACAGACTTCAGTCAAAGGCCTTAAATTAATCACACATCAGTTATAAAGGTTAAGGCCTAATAATGCACATTTATTCCTACTGTATGGTGCCCAAGCATGTAAATCTAATTACCTAATTCTTGTAGTCCAAATGAGATATAGCTTGATGTTGTCATCTCGCTTGCTGTCGAAGCATTTAAGCTTCTCAGTTGTTTATTGTGACTATGTGCTTATTTTTCATCTTTCTGATGTATTATTAATTCTCTTCTGCAAATGTATTTTCATGTGTTGCTGTGGCCTACTGAAAAAACCTGGCGAGCATACTGTGGTCAGAGATGTGGCTTACCCTAAGCAACAGTCACTACTGAGTGCTTAATTAAATGGAAGCGTCATTACAATGTGAAAAAAATCATTTATATTTAGTCATTTTTAATACAGTATTTGTATTTTCACATGCAAGTCACCTATTATCCACCAGGAGGTGCTGTAGCACTCAAATCAACCCAACCCGTGCCTATTTATTCCAGGAAGACTGAAAGGTGTATCATATTTCAAGTAAGCATGACACACCCTTTTGTGTAAACTATGTCCCAAACTGAGAAATACATTATACTACCTGAAGTCACCTGAGAGAAGTGATTACGGACATGGAAGCGGTCCAAGTTTCACTGTAGAAGCCCCAGATTTATTGTCTTAATGAGCCACTGGTCAACATTGATCCTCAAAAGAGGGTTAGTGTTAGCAATATCTCAATCACAAAAGTCAGCCAGTCCATGAATATATTTTTGTGGTTGATGAGGGATCTGCACACATATGAAAGTTAGACCACTGAGAAGCCACACAATAACTTTCTGTTGTATGGGTGTTTCTTTTTCAGTCTGTTTTGCAGTGGTGATTATGTGGAGCACGCACGAAACACTGAAGTGAGGAGTTTTTTTTCCCTCATTTTCATTGGTCAGAATACTTTTTATAAAATAAAAGTAATAGCTTTGATTTAAGTCAGTTTTTCATTAGAAAGCTAAAGCCATGTGGTAGCTAGCTTAAAATGCTTGTCAAGTGGTTAGTTGGATGCTTGTCTCACTGGTCCCGGATAAGAAAAGGAGAAAATCGGTTGCTGATGCTAAAAAAACACAATACAGGATACCACAGATTTTTCCCAAGGAAGGAAGACTAAGAAGACGAGAGAGAACAGTCCTCTGATGATGAGGAGTGTTTTTGCCTGGTTTGTGTTGGGCTATACACCAACAGCTGGTCCAAGGAGGCATTGCTTCCATGTGTTGTCTGCCAAAACTGGGCTTGTGAAGATTCATGTTTTTGTCACTGGTTATATTAACTATGACAGTTTTATCACTTTATGGTAATGACAAGCTTGAACTTATTCCTGTGATGGTCCTGGGTGTACACCTAGGTTTTTAAGTTGGGACTTTCTTTTGTTAAAGATTTATTTTTGTGTTTTGTGTCTTCACTTTACTGGGACAGCTTCTGTTTCTACTTGTGACTCTAATTATCCATCAGGGTTTTGATTTCTTTTTAATGTTCCTGTCCCTTCTCGCCTATCCCTTTCCCCCTGATTTGCCTTAGTGTGTAAATAGCCCAGTCTCTCTTTATCCTTTGTTGTGGTATCTGCGTTTGTGCCTTGCTCCTGGTTATGTTCCTTTTATCACCCTGGTGCGCTCCATGCCACTTTGTTGTTTACTTAGTTGCCTTTTCTATGGACCGCATGTTGTATTTTTGGATACCTCTTCATCCTGCAATAAAGCTTTGCTATATTTTATTTCTGCACACTGGAGTCTGTGGAGTCTGTGTTTAGGTCCTCAACCTGCAAAATATGATGACTTTTCCTCAGCCTGTGATTTTGAGACTCAGCTACATCACTAACATTTCAGTCCTTACCACTCTCAAGACTGTAAAAAAAATTACATTGAAACTTTGTATTTTGAACAACCAGACTGAACATTGAATATTTATCATGTCCGTTCATTGGTCCAGCCCACCTAAGGTCAAAGTGGGCAGTATGTGGCCCACACACCGTAAAATGAGTTTGGCATCCCTGTTTTATAAATTGAAAACAATTGGCAACATTTTTGCTGTTTCAAATATTTATTTGTGTCTCCACATGAGATTAAATTTGCTGAAGGTGCTTTTAATCAAGAAATAAAGGCCTGGGATTGAGAAGTAGAAACTAAGACAAAATTAATAATATAATCAAAACATGGACAGCATGACCCTAGTAGCATGCTCCCTTTAATCTGGGATTAAAGTTGATTTAGGGCAGACATGAGCAATGACATCTTAAAGAATCGTGCACGTGCAGCTCGGTTCACTCACATGTGACCCACAGCTAGACAGCTGGGCAGAAACATCTCGCCTGTGCCCTCTAGAGGTCATCATCTTCCAAAATATGAGAAAAGCCAGCAAGTGAGCTATCTGCAGCTGTTTATGTTGGATATTTTGCATTTATGGAAAAGCAACAAAATAACATTAATATACTTTGAACCTCAGTAGACTTATCCTGTTTGGGATAAGGTGCATAAAAACTTTCTGCATGCGACACGGCTGAGCTGCTTGACAAAAGTATCTGGAAAAACATGCTGACAGTATAATTATTATGTGTGATTTCATGATTCTCATTATGTTTGAAGAAAAAGACAGCCATGCTTTAAGGTTAAAAAAGTGTTGTCTCAATTTATTCACACTCCATCACACACAAAACACGTTTCCCCTTCCTTTTTGATTTTTACCTACACATCCTTACATAAAATCATTTAGTTATATATATATATGTGTGTGTGTGTGTGTGTTTAGACTACATGTAGTTATTTGTTAGGATGGAAAGAGAGAGCTGTTTGATGTGAGGTGTTCAGATTAAGGTGTTGTGTTGTGGAGCATTCACGGGGAGGCTGGTTAAACTTTTACCTGCACGGTTAACTAATCAGAGTTTCATTAGTGTCAGGAAGGATGTAAAGTGGAATCACACAGAAACAGCTCACCGCACACCAATGTGCTTTCATGCGCACGCAAGTCAAATAGTGTTACAGGTTCACCATCCTGACGCAGGTCATCTGACATGGCGGACACGCGTGGACTTGTGTTTATGCTGATCGTGTTTTTGGATAAACTGACATCGACAAACTCAAAAGGTACTGTGATATTTGACGTCTCTTTATACAACTTATGCTTATGTGTAATTTATTCTAATAATTTGAAATTAAGAAAGAGTTTGTAAGTATTAAACACCAAGTCAAAGCCACAGGAAGAGCAGTGTCTGAATTTAACGTAAGGTTAATGTAATTTAAAGGTGACTCTGCAATGTGTTGGCAATCAGTGCGAAGGAAATAAGCAATGCACTGTAGCGGCCCGACTTGTTAAAATTATACCACTACGCCATGTGTCACTGGTGTTGTGTTTGAGCAGCAACAGTGCTTTAAACAATGGGCAGCTTTTGCAGATAGCATCATTTTTGCCTTTAAGTTTCCACAGCAGCTGTAATCACAGCTGCGTGCGTCCCCGATACCCTGAAAGTGTTACTGTGACAGCTGCACACATCTCAGGGTTACTCATTAGGCAGAGGGGATGTGAAAATGTTTCAGTCAAACACACAGCTTACATGTTATCAGTAATAAAAGAGATAAGGTCAGAAATCGTTTCAGTTCTTCTGATAGAAAATTGGATTTTATTAACCCAATGTCATGTTGTGAAAAATAGCATCGCATCAGTCAGTGGGTGTAAAAGTGAAGGATTTCTAATTGTCTTACTACCAGATGCCAATGTCACTTGCATCATCCACGATGACTGCATCCTGCCCTGTAGCTTCAGACCTACAGGCACAGTGGTCATCCACTGGTACAAGCAACAAATCCCTGTCCACAGTTACTACTACAACAAGGACCAGTTTGGACTCCAGAACAAGCACTTCAGTGGAAGGACAGCCTTGTTCAACTCCCACATCGATCATGGCAATGCCTCTCTGCTCCTCAGGAGGGTCAAAGTTCAAGACAAGGGCAGATACAAATGCTACACGAGCACACGAAAGGGCAACCAGGAGTTGTTTGTCAACCTGGAGGTGAAAGGTCAGTCCAGTATGATGCATTTATAACATTTATAATACAGAATATCAGACATTTAACCCAACAGTTTATGATTTTTTTTGTGTGTGTGTGGCTTTTCTTTTTCTTTTTTTTACTAATAAAGCTTTGAGCAGTAAAGTGGCAATGAGTGTATCCATTCATGAATTGCCCTCAGGCTCCTGACAACAAGGTGGAACATTTGTTCTACTTTTTTCCACTACAGTCCAGCAGACTGGCTTTTACATGTCCTAATGGAAAAGCATTCAGAAAGCAAACACCTAAACTTTTAGAAGCTGCTATCTTGAGCTTCAGCTGCTGTCATAGTGATCATTTAAAGTATGCGGTAAATAGTCAGAAAATAGTTAGAAAAGGTGTTTGTTTTTACACAATACACATTTTGTATGAATGTTTGTACATTTTAATTTTAACCTGTGTAAAAATACATAAGAATTAGTTACAAAATTTCAAGCATATGCTGCACATGCGATCTTATTCAACTCATTATGTGTTGTTGTTTTTTTAACACATCTATTCTCAGTGTTGCACCTTTCTAGTAAGCTGAGCACTCAAGACTAATTCAGCCAATCACACACACACACACACACACACACACACACACACACACACACACACACACACACACACACACACACAGCACTTTTATCTACGCCTAAGTGCTTTCTAACATTCACACACACATTTTGATGGATGGATCCGGGGTAGCTGGGGGTTGCCCAAGGATATTTCAGCATGCAAACTGGAGGATTCAGAGATCGAGATACTGACTTACCGACTGGTAGACCCTGTGCTCAAAAACCTGTGCCCTGAAGTGACATATTGTCTTTTTCTGTAACTGAAATATTGAATTTTTCTGGCATGAGGATGAGAAAAACAGTCTCCACCAAATGAGTAGATTTGTAAGATTGTTGCATTTTAACAGCATTTCTAACAAATCCTCACAGGACCCTGATGCCAAAAATATAATGTAAAATTTGTGTGCTATTATATCTCTTGAGTACCAACATGTTCATTAAATACAGCATATTCTAGCTGCTCCATAGGCTGTACATAAAATTGTCTTTATACAGAGTATACCAAGTATAGACTGCCCACAGGAGAACTAGTGAACCACAGATTTGAAATGCAGCAGAAAAGCACCACTTTCAAGATTTGCTTGAAAGAGCATCTCTCCTAAATGCCAGCACTGGTGCAGAGAAAGTGCACATTACTAAGTGTGAACATGAAAAACACTAGTTTTTGACTGTTGACAATACTGAACTGTAAACAGGAACTTTCTAGGTGCACAAACTGAATCAGGCTGCCATTAAAGCCACACTTTTATTTTTTCTGCTTTCCTTCCAGCACTGATCCAGTCTGTGATCATGGAGATAACCGAAGAGATGGTCACTTGCTCCTCTCAGAATATCTACCCCATCCCTCAGGTAGCGTGGGCCACAGATCCCCCGTCTGCACAAGAAGCTCTCGAAAATTCCACCACCAAAACCACAGACCACAAGGGTCTGTTCACAGTGGAAAGCATGCTAAGGATTCTGGGTAATGTCTCCAATTACACTTACTTCTGCTCGGTCATATCAGCTGACAAAACCCAGATTTGGACTGCCTCTCGGAAAAACCAAGGTGCAGTTTGGTTCCATACTAATACAGATTTCATGAACAGGATTATTTATGACATAAATGTGCTAAAAAATGTGTGCAAACTATTTTTCAGAGGATATAACACAGGAAGAGGGTTACACTCTGTCCATCCCATGCATTGCTCCTCACAGTCTCCAGAATTTTTCCCTCACCTGGACCTTTGACTCATCCAACGACCCCATAGTTATCTTGAGATATGACAACAGAACCAGACACAGCTTTAACCTGTGGGAAGGCGAAGCAGAGCTGGACCAGGAACTACTTCTTCTTGGGGATGGATCTCTTGTGCTTTTCAAACCAGAAAGTGAAGAACACTCTGGGACTTACACCTGCACCTTCTCAGGCCTGCAGAGCAGACACATCATTCAGACCAGAGTAAACATCACTGTAGCATCAATAAGTGAGTTTTTTTTTTTTTTTTTTACATTTCTCAATAAAAGAAAAAAAACCCTGCTCTCTAAAAGAAATGTGCATTGCAGGTTTGGATGAACAGAGTGTGCAGAGGTCCTGGTGGTGCACAGTGGCTTCTGCAGCTTTTGTCCTGATCACTGTTATTGTAGCTCTCCCTCAGTGTGTAAGGCAAAAAGGTACGTGAGTTATGCAATTATTAAAATTCATATGTGCAAACACTGCCTGTGAGACATAATTCTGTTGTTTAAGCCTGTTAATTATTTTTATTTCTCATGGTTGTTTGTTTACATTAGGAAAAAAAAGCTAAACGCTTTTTATCGGTAAAAGCTGTTTACAAGTAAAACTTCACTGGATTTTCATCTCAGTTTTTATGTGAATGATTCCACTGACAGTATGAGAGCGATACAAAACGAACAAATGAAGATAAAGAGAAAAGATGGTGGTAGAATTATGACTTCCAGGGAGAAAAGGAAAGTATTTAAAAACTTCTCTGTGATCGCTAATCTCTGATCTTTATGTCTGTTGGTTAAATTCTACACAATATTACACAAAACAACACAAAAAAGGTTTGATAAAGCTTATCAACTAACATTAGAAATTGGTAGCGGTCAAGCATGTCTGATGCATTATTTCCCATTCCTGATACAGCAATGGAGAGCAGAACAGACTCACATAGGTATAATGGAACAGGCCCTGTTGAAGCTGGACATCACAAAGGTCTGAACACTGCTGCTTCATGCATAATCCGACATGATGGTGCTGATCGTAACAGAGAACCAGCACAATCGGATGCGCAGGATGAACTTTTAAGGAGTGTGCCAAATGCAGATGAAGACTCCAGTGTGACTTCACTGCCAGACACTAAAGAAGAAGAAGATGAAGAAGAAACACCTTTGGACGGGAGTGATGGGCTACAACCCAGTAACCTGGAGAGGGATGGATTTGAAAATACTAAGCCTGTACTTTGTATACCATAAAAATCAAGTGCATTTACCAACTGTGATCCATGTTAGTGTTTGGAAATCAATGAGCATCAAGTGGTGAAGCTACACACATACACACACACACACACACACACACACACACACACACACACACACACACACACACACACACACACACACACACACACACAGAAAGGTGATCCAGATCAAACTGGTAAAATTCAGCATGTGTCTAGTCATATTATCATCTTCATATAGTACCTGAATCATGCTGTCTAAACTATGATTGAACTTTGAGTTTGTGCTTTTTTCCCCTTTGGCTTTAAAATAAAACAAAAAGTGCCCATACTGGGCTCACCTTTGTCTGGCTTTTGATTTATTCTACATATCATTACCAAAACATACAACCTCCATGTCCAAAAAAGTTGGGATGCTGTGTAAACACAGTTCACCATGCCATCCCCAAATGCAGGAAAAAGCTCTATCATGCAAATACGTGAACTCGGTCAAAGCTCAACTAAAATAGACTGAGGTGGAGAACTAGTCGGTGGTCAGGTGAAAACGAAATTTTAAATTCATTTTTGCAAACATGGACGCAGTATTCTCTGGGCTAAGACAAGAGAGACAATCTGTCTTGCGATCAGTACTCAGTTCCTGCATCTGTGACGTATGGAGGCAGATTAATGCCTATGAAACTGGCAGCTGCTGGAAAGCCATCATCAATGCTGAAAGGTATGTACAGGTTTTAGAAAATATGCTCCCGTCCAGATGATTTCTGGCGCTGAACTGGCATACATGCAGTCAAAATCTTTCACCAGCTGGAAACATTTTGCATTGACTAAAATACAACAAAGAAGACCAAACACTGTTGATAAAAGAAGAGTGGATGCTTTTCAAAATAAAAGTTTCTTAAAATGGTGCATTTCCTCAGTTTAAACATTTGATGTTTTCTATGTTTGATTGTGACTCAAATACAGGTTTGTGAGTTTTGAAAATCATCCTGAAGTTTGGACTCAGGGTTGTATATAAATATTAAATATACTGGTTATTTACGAGATCAACAGAATTCTGTGTCTGTGCAGACAGTGGACTCGAGCTTGATTTGTGTTATGGTCGTATTGCAATATAAACATGGACATGATTTAATTGTTTGCGTTGTACAAATGTGACACTGCCTAAAGACGTCTGGACAACCCGCCTTCATTACACCACAGCCACTTAATTATAAGCTTGGTGGCATAACAAAGACGGGCGTCTTGTTTTGTGGTTTCAATCGGACCTTAAACCAATTTTCGAATTAAACTGACGTTTTCCATCTAGATAAGCAACGCAAACAGCTGTGATGTGGGTCATTTTACGGCCCACATCCTGCTGCTCTGATTAACTTTACTCGGGTCACTCCACAGAGTGGCTGTGGGAGGGTTTCATTTTTTCATTAGCGGTTGCACAAACTCCTCTGAGTAAATCTACATCGTTCAGTTTTAGCATGTCAAAGTGTGTGATGGTTGAGATGGCGGGCTGGGGGTTTGCCAGCAGGCCAAATGACAGATTTATTTATTTACTACAGCATTAGATATCCAAGATATGGGGTATGAAGAGAATAGGCAACTAGAATGAATTTTTCTATAAACTTTTTTTCTTTATATATTTGTGAAATTGGAACAAAAGAAAAGATCAACAGGGCTGACGGATATTTTCTAAGAAACCAAGCTTAAGTGAATCAAATCGCCACTTCGTATTCGCTGAAACATGTGAGACTTTTTCACGTTATGACTCAGACCTCCCAAAAATTACAGGAGATGATCATACACCCACTCCCACAATCTGACACCAACTTCTTCCCTACTTTTTCCACAGCTTAGACTCCACCGAATGCCTTCATGCATGAGTTCAGTCTATAGTAAAAAAGAAAAAATGCTTTTGCACGCACACGCATGTATACACACAGAGCCTGATGGAAATCTTTGTGTGGTTACTTTAAATCATACCTTTCTTTTGGACAGGAAGTGCCTTGTCATTCCATTGCTCTATGGCAATAACATTTCTTTGTTAGTAATAAACTTGAAGGGTTTTTTTGTTTTGTTTTAATGAGGCCCCTTTAAAGATTTACATGTGTCATTGCACTTTCCTGAAACTTTAAAGAATGCACGAGAGAGGGAGAGAGAAAGAGGCAGACAGACTTGTGAGTGTGCGTGTGCACTTTTAAGACAAAGACCCCGCCACAGTATCTGGAAGTAATCATCTCGTCCCGGCTGCGCTACACTCACAGCCCCCTCCCTATGATGTAACCGGAGTTTTTATGCATGATGGTTCGGGATGGTTTTCAGTGGGTTTTAGGGGATTTCTTTTAAAAAAAAACAACGACCATTTCATTCATTCGGCTCCCTGAAACTGCTGCTTCACTCTGTAGCCTACATTTTCTCATTGTATACCAAGATAAAATGTATGGAAGTGTTTCCCTCCACCAGGAATGAGATTATACAAACAGCAATTAAATCACTAGGTATGCTCTGTGTTGCAGAATGGGGTTTTCACCCTTTGCCTGCACGGTTAGTTGGGGAGGGGGAGTGAGGTTGGCCCCGTTTCAAGCATAGCAATGGGGCCTCCTCCCGCCTCCACATACTGCTGAAACAACAATCTAGGAGTCAACATTTTTTTTCTTTGTAACTCTTTTCTTTTCTGGAAAATGCACACTGTGAAAAACCTCCTCTGTCTGAAAACCTAATGTCTAATTTTCTGTAAATAGAAGGCCAGAGACCGCTGGTAGGACATTTAATTAGTTTTACTTTGAAAGTGGAGAATCAGCACCATCACGTGACAAATGCAGCCTTGCAGTAATTCACTCAGAGTCCATGATGGAATAATGAAAACATGATATTAATAATCAGTGTGAGGTCAGAGGTCAGAAACAGCTAGAGTCACTTCTGTCATCCCTCCTTGCTCATCAGCAATTCTCTATCTAACCAGAGAGGGGCAGCAACCGCGTCTGATGCTCGAAAGTAAACACACACTTCCCCCCCACCTCTCCCTATCTCTCCTGTGGAGGAGGATCTCAGCGGAGAGTTGAGGGTGGGAGGGGAGAGGGTCTCCAGCCTGGTCCTTTGTCATGGAAAGACTTTAGTGTGCTGTTTCAGAGAGAGAGAGGGACTGAGTGGACTTCAGCTTCATCACTAAAAGATCCTATAAGTATGTAACGGGGACAGAAAGCAAAGGTCAGTCGCTTTTCTTTTCTTTTCCTTCAAATTTCGCTTCAGCAGATGCCAAACTGGCTGGTCGGTACAAAGAGTGATGCTCCTGGAAAGTCAGGCGGCTGTGTCAGACTTAAGGTTGCGCGTTGTTTCTGTTTGTTGTACATCTGTCTGCGTCTGTGCTTTTACATGCTTGGAATAAATAAACTTGTAAAGAAAAATAACTCTTGTAGGCTAAAAAAAAGTTTATCTTTATTAACTTAACGTTGCCAGAAAATACTGCAGCTATCCAAAGAAAGTAGATGACAAAAACAGCAGTGGTTATCAGCAAGTTTCCAGACTACTCACCACAATCCCTGTAGGTACAGCGTGCTGTGAAATCAGGACATTTTAATGATTTTTTTTTTATCATAGCAAAAAATAAAAAAAATACAATCAAATCTTCTTTTTATATTACCTTAACCTCAAAGTTAATGCTTTGGTTTGCTGGTCAGAAAACTTTGAAGATTTCCTATATGTTGAAACACATATTCTGCGTTATATTTTGGCTCTTTGTAGACCCTCTAATTAGATTGAAAACGAAACTAATTGTTGACTGCATGGGATTTCCCTTCACTTTTTCCCTTGCATGGGAATAAAAATGACTGAGGCATAAGGCCACGGCAATTTCAGCACGTTAGAGCCTTAAAAAGCAGTGTGAAAGTATTCCTTTCGTTGTTGCCACACATTAGATGAAAGCCAGCTTATCAGTGGTCATTCCTCAAACTGTTTACATCTCCTTGTTTGTTTATGATCTGCACCTCCCTGCTGGCCTGCAGCCCGAGTAATGCAGTAAAAACTCATGCTCTTGACACGAGACAGTTTTTTTTTAGGAGGTCTGGAGAATGAACTCATACTGATTGATTGTGTCACTGTGTAAAAGGATACCCTGTTTCCTGTAGGCTCACTCTCCCTCTTCCTCCAGACAGCAGGAGCAGAAAATCTTGGATCAGCCATCTCTGTCTCACTCTGTGTCTGTGCGTGTGGATACAGGAAACGTCTGACTCTTTAAAATCCCTCGATAGTATCACCAGAACCAATAACATCCTTACTTTTCTGTGATCTTTGTGAGTTATGACCTGGAGCGAGGGGATTTGAAGATGGATTTCTTAGTTTTATTTAACATATTTTTTATTTTTGCCTTCCTTTTTCTTTTCCTCAGAGGGGAGCGCAAATCTTTATCCCCCACTCCACCACACTGGAAAAGCATGAGATTGAGGGCTGTGTGATTATGTTTATATAATAATCCAATCTACTCATTAATTAGCCAATTAAATGTTTATTCAAAGACATGCCAAAACCTATAATCCATCAAATCTTTTACTTTCTTTTTTTTTTTTGATTTTGTACATTCAGCATGAAGTGAGTCTGGACTTCAAACTGTGTGTGAATGACTGGTCATGAGTCTGTGGCTGAAACACTGATTAAGACGCAGGGCACTGCTTTTCAGATTTGGTTTTTATTGGTGACAGAGGGCCAGACATAAAAACTTTCCTCTAGACCTGTTTTAATACTCAAGACTTTAGGAAAGTTTTTATACGTCCTTATTTTGTGGTATTTTGAAGGATAAGTTAACAGAGCGGTGACTTATTCTGTGGAATTTGTATTTTTTACGTGAAATATTAAAGATACAGTCCCTCCAACCTTAAAAAATTTAAATAATTTCAACTTGTGGAGCTCAGTTATTGCGTTAGTTGGTCAATTTTGGAGTTATTAGTTGCTCTATCAGGCTGAGGGGGAAAAATAAATAAATAATTCACACACATTTTGCAAGCAGAAACTATTTTCTCTTTTACCAAAATACAGCCACCGTCCATATTACTCAGAAGAAGTAAGCATGTTGAGAGTGATAAGGTGTCGTGTTGCACATTAGCCATTCAGCCAAGCTTTCCTTTTAATGGATAGATGTGGGTGGCAGAAAGAAAAAAAAAATCTCCATGATTTAGTAGCTCATCCGGTTCATGCTCAGTGGAAAGTCACAGGTTAAGTAATTTAAGAAGTCCAAAAAGAAAGTGGTAAGTTTTGTTGTCATTGGTTACCCAAACCCTCATATCCAGGACAAATAAATCATCATTAAAGTTTGACCAACTTTCTAGGAGGACTGACCGATGGATGATGGACACCTCGCTCTCACTTAAGCCTGATAGTAACGATCTCCAACATGATATTGTTTACAGTAAGGTTTCTTGAGCTTTTTGAGTAGCTGGGTCTTGATTTCTTATGTGAACACCACAAGACATTTCTATAGCCAACATCTCCCAAACTGGAAACTTACTCAAAAAACAATTTAGATAAATAAACAGCAGCAGAAGCCATAGAAAAATATGAAAAGTATCTAACACAAGGAAGAATCTGGTTTATAGTAAATTCCTGTTTTTTATTTTTTTTAGGTTTTTCATTGATGTATATTGATTGCCTCTCCTTTCATGCACAGGGCAAAGCTAAATCAATGTGATGAAGAGCATGCTTCCCCAAAGGAGCGCTGTCGCCACACTGGGCTACAGCTCAGGTAAAACAACAACTGTATCATATTACTGATCACTACAATTACATTATTCAGAAGCGACACCAACAGGAAATGACATCATACAATTACATTTAATATTTATTACATGCCATTTGAATGGAATATGTTTCCACATTTATGGAAAGAACAGAGTCGGCTGAATCACAATAAAGCGGACTATGAGTATATGGTTAGCTTTCCTGAAGCAGCTCCGTGTCTTTCCAATCCATCCTCAAAGCTTCTGGGTTTCACTTAAAATGATATCTGAGTAAATGTGCATTGTGGAGCAGACGTCTGGACTATAATTTAGACACTGATCTGCTGAAAAAAATGCTGAGAATTTTATTTGAGTCTAAAGAGCGCAGTCATACTGCAACTATTCATGCAGGGAGAGCTCACACGAGAAGCAGTGCACTTCACTATTTATTTCATTTTGCAGGAGTTGTGAACATTCTTTCATCTCAAACAAACTCCCTAATATTTTGCATATTCAACGTCCAGTCACCCATGACTCAAGATCCACCCCCCGGCACAGATATTTTGGGTGTCCTCTTGCTGCCGAGACTATGATGTATTCTGGCTGGTCTTGGTCCACCAGCATTCTTCCATTTTTAGAAGAAACTTAACCACTGATTGAGCCAGTGTTTGTATTGGGCTCAGAACTGTATGAGAGTACATTCTTTGCTGGTTTCTCTACCCCCCACTTACTCAGCACATATGTGATAGCCCTTCTTTCAAGCCGAGCTGCTGTTTATTGTATTGAAGTACTTAAACTAACTTGACTGCTTTATGTAGGCCAAAAATAGATTGGCTTTCATGGTCTCTCAATTTTCTCTTTTTTGCAGACTGTGTGAAGATTGAGCACAGCAGTGGCGGCTCAGTGGCTGGCACGATGCTGAGGGGCTCCCGCTCGAAAGCTGAGCTACAGGAACTTATGGAGACGCTGCAGCGCAGGAAGAGCGCTCTGGAGGCTAGTCTGAGGGCAGCAGAGTGCAGCCGCAAGTACTTCAGTACATCTGTAGGAAACCAGCCCACCAGGCCGCTGTCGATCCTCAGTAACACAGAGCGTCCCCCTTCTGCCGCTAGAAACTTCTCTTACATGACCAGCAACAGCGTGCCACCATCACCCCGCCAAGGTGATCGCCAGCTAAGCTCTAATGGCTTGCTCCGTCACTCCCAGGCTCGCCACCAATCCCAAGACAGCTTGCTTCTCTCAGATGGAAGCTCTATGGTCTCCCCTTATGGGGAGCCCATACCACGTTCTCCCAGGGTCAAAAGCGGAGCAGCCAGTATGCCATCTAGCCCCAGAATGACCCGCAGGCTCTACTCACAGGGCAAAGCTGCAGGAGACTCCCGTCAGAGGAAATACTCCACGGGCTCCCTCAACAGCCTGGGTATGCACAGCCGTTCTCTGCCACGGCTTCACAATGCAGCAGATCCACCTGCGCTGTCACTGCCGTTACGCCACTCAGTAGGTTCCCACAGAGTGGTCGCTTCAGGAAACCGGCGCAGTCTCTCCTCTCTGGAGCAGCCTCCAGATGTGACAGTACCAGCCAGCATGCCCAGCACACCCAGGAGGGCTAGCCTGGCCTCTCTGAGCTCTATGGGAGTAGAGATTGATGGGACGGGGTTAGATCTGGGCATCGGAGAGAGGAGGTTGTCCTTTGGGAAGAGTGGTTTGAGTCCGGGACAACGGGTGGGCAGCATCACCTCTCTAAATGGCAAAGAGGAGCTCAAAGACTACCACCAGCATCAGAGAGATGAGCGACTCAGGGAGCAGAAAGTGCAGAGATTAGTGAGTTCTTTTTACCCAAATTTGTGCACTTTTATATCACTTTAACAATTTATTCATACACCTGTCTGAAAATGTAATCAGTTCATTATTTTCCTAGAATAATTTTAACCAAATATCAATCAATTATCTGCAGGAATGCCAGCGTCTAGAGACCATCTTAAACCTGTGCACTGAGTTGGGACAGGTAGCGAGAGAGCCAGCGGGATCAGCTGTTTCTGACCTGCAGAAGATCAATAAGGAGCTGGAGAAGCTGCAGGTGTCGGACGATGACTCAGTGTTCTCCGACTCTCCGAGCAGCACAGCTCAAGAGAGCTGCTTTGGAGCCAAAGCCAGAGACTTCCAACTCTCTGAGGAGCAGCAGGCCAGCCAGCGTCAGCAGAGCGGCTATAGAGAGGCCAGATCCCACTCACCTGCTATCAGTCTCAACAGCAGTGCACCCTCGCCTTCTATGCATCACAGAGCCAAAGTAAGTCCAAAGAACCCGTTCTCTTTTATAAGCACAAGTTTAGGAAAATGAAATAATATAATCAGTTTATTAGAAAATGATGGTATCAACTGAAGTATTCAGAAAGAATAAATCTACATCTTGTTGTGCAGTTTTCATTATTATTCTTGAAGTATCTTGTAGTTTGTGACATGTATGATGAGTTCAGTGGTACAGTTTTGTACTTCTAGAAGTCAGGAGGTTGGAAGAGTCTGAGAGAAAAACTGGAATTTTCTGAGGAGAAATTTACATAAATAAGAAAAGACTTCCTTTGTTTTTTGGTTGTACGAAGTCAAACAAATTGTGGGGGTTACCCCAAATTGAGATAAAGTTAACGTCACATTGCCTACAGTGGATGACCACCCAAACTGTACTATGCAGTCAGCATCATATCCACACTTTAATGAGACGCTGCATGAATATTCTGAAAAACTATATTGATTCAGGTGTAGTTATAGCTTTTGTCTACTTCTGCTACACTTACACACTAAGTGTAAGCAGATTTCACTGTTTACCAGTGGTAAATATTAATGAGGTTGTGAAGCAGGGTTGGGAATTTGAATTTTCCCATCGGGCCTCATGAGAAACTGAGACTCTTGTGGTTGACGCACCAATAAGCTGGACTCAGTTCTGCTCAGTATTAATTTTATCTCTTTATTAGGGGTGCAACGATACACAAAATTCACGGTTCGGTTCGGTTCGATACTTTGGTGTCACGGTTCGATATTTTTTCGATACAAAAAAAATGTTCATGCTTTTTTAATTTGTCATTTATTAAAATGATAAATTTATATTTTAACTCAAAAGTACAGTTTTTAAATTTAATGTTGCTGAAACAACAAAGTAATAAAAAATAAATCTATCTGATTGAGAAATCACTCATCTTTGGAAAAGAGAGTTTATTACAGAGAAATGGCTCTTTCCAAAATAAAAGCTATACTATACGCTTCTTCTGGGCTATATTCTCAGCAGCATATTAAACATATCAGGTCCCCATAAGGAGAATCATGTGCTAACGGCTGTCTAAATGGCTCGGGTAAAGTTTGTAGCATGCGTGCTTGTTGTTTTTGTCTGCTTCCACTTGTCTTTGCACTAGGATGATGTCGGAGTAAATGTGCAGTCATATTCATTGTGTTCCCACTAGTGCTGTCAGCGTTAATCTCGTTGAAATGACATTAACGCCACAACGCGGCAAATCTCCGTTAACGAGCTACCGCGGATCGCCCCGTGCGTGGGGTTGGACGGCGTCAACACGTTAACGAGCTAACTGCGCTAACGCACTAGTTCCCACCAATGTAATTGAGCATTGCGTGGCACATCCGACATACTGTTTTACTTTTGTCCATGACGCGCTTACCTTCAGGGTCATACGTCACATGAAGACCAAAATAGCTCTTGGTGTTACTCCACAACTAGCCTATGGAGTTAAGGCTTTTAGCTAACAAGTTAGCAAACAGTTATCTATCAAACATAGAGGGAGCTAAATTTAGGGTATTTTTCTGGTCTCTTGATCAATTTTTAAAAGTTTAAAAGTGCATCTTTTTTGGCATCTCATCTCCTAAATATGTGAATATTTATATTGAACTACATATTCATCTGTTACTTGCTAACGCTACTTCTTTGCTAACTTTGTTGCTAAGCCTGTAGCTTACTGAAGGTTTATTAGAAATAGCTTCAGAACCTAAAGTAGCACTGTTGGTTGGCAAAAGACCTTTTTAACCAGTTGGAAGACTCCTTCATGCCCCTGGTACATTTGAACTTAAAAAGCTCATCTTCTCAGTAACTGTAACCACACAATGAAAGGTGAGAGAGCTCTCCCTGCTTCGGCTTTATTGCAGAGCACACTATATTTACCTGTTATGAAAATTGATCACTTGCTTTAAAAATTTGTCACTTGGCGAAAAGAGAAAAATTGTTTTACTTTCTACTAACAGAATAAACTAACAAGTTCTTGCAGGTTGTTGATGTAATAATGAGTAATAAATTTGGACACGACCCTGAGGCTATTTATCTTTACCCTGGTTACTTCCTGGATGACTTTAACAGTGACTGAGGAGCGTTGTGGTGAAGATTAATGGAACACACCACTTCTGTGGAATGCAGTTAATCTGACTGCTGATTGCTTGTTTATCTTTCTCCGTTTATATATCAGAGTGTATTTCTTTTTCAATCCAAGTTTTCCCGTCCCACATTTCCTCCAAACTTCAGTTAAAACCTTGTTTGAAAGTTTTCTAGAGATACCAAATATTTGTATTTGAACTCTGTTGAAAGAGTACATAAAGAAATGAGGGGTGGGTCAAAGTTTTGTGCTGCCACTCATTTCTTTATGTTTTGCTTCCACAGAGCCAGACTCGCTTGTAATATTTAAAATTATCTCGAGCTGTTTTGAATAGTTCTCCAGGGTTTCTGAACTTTGAACACTGAACTCTGAGCTTTGAATGTCCTTCAAGAAGCGTGGAGAATTGTTCCTCTGTTTTTGCCTTATATCTGTACTATATTTCTATATGCCGTATGTTTGCATACATTTCTGCACCTATTTCCCATTTTACTAGCAACGTATATAGAAATAAGTGACTGGATCAAGACCAACATGCACAGTACTGCATTACAAAATTGTGTCAGAGCATTGAAAAATGATGTGTGCAGTCCCCCAAACTTTAAGGAAGAATAATTATAACAATTATTAGGCATTCTATCATAACTACTGTAAGTGTGTGCTGATAGTTTCAGTTTATGTTTATGTGGGTTGTTCAGACATAAACAGAGAAATCACAGTTACACACAATCCTCTCACAGCTTTGATGTTTTCTCTCACTACTATTTTATAGATGTGTTGCAAACTAATAACCAGATGAACATGTTTAAGGTACAAATATAAAAGAAACCAAATATATCAAATGCTGGAGTTTAGGCTCCCAGCCAGACCACCTCTTCTAGGCCAGTTTTTTTTCCACTCTCGAGCAGCAACAACCTAGAGTTGTGTCTGGTTTTAATGAAGAAGTCCTAGTTTTGTTTCAGTACTCAGTCATTCAAATTGTTGGGGGGGGGGCAGGAAATGACTTTATCCCACAGAGCATTAGCATGCGCATATGTGTGTGTGCGCGCAGCTCTGTGCAGTTGTGTGATTGGAAGAATGCTAGTGTATATGCGTGGCAGAGCCATGCGTTTTTCCAGATGTTTTGAACTTTCTGCTGAGGATAAATGGATGGAAGATGTTCCAAAAACATGTAATTATAATTAACCCAGGTAATGTAGCAGATCCAGCTGTCATGTAAACACACGGTTATAAAATTAGGTTTCCAAGTTGATGCCATTATTTTCTGCTATTTGTCAGTCGTGACAGAGGTTTACAGACTCCAAATACCCTCTCTGCCATCTCCTGCATTCCTCAGAGCTTTGTGTGCAGTGAAAAGAGAGCACTCACAACCCATCTGGAAAACTATAAATCCTAGAGCTGTTGTACACATGAGCGTCTGTCCAGAGAAAAACATCAACATGGCTTCTTCAGGGAAGAATACCTGATATTACAGGATGTCTCAAATACACCTACATATGACTGTGAATGAGCGTTTGCAGGGTGGTGGTCGATGGTGCAGTATGTGGGAGTGCTTTAGCATGAGTGGTGGTGAAGTGCACTGATAGAGATTTCCATTACAGCCAGTGGAAAAGAATCCCTGCTGTCACTGATCCAGCTTGGATGAGTTAAAACAGCAGCTGCTGTCGTCTAATTCAATAAAACCTGATTCTGCACGGAGGCATTAGCATAATTTACACAGCAAAAAGAGAGCTGTTGTTTTTTGTGTTATTGCATAAAGTCTCTTTTTCCATTTGATTTTGCGTCCTGTAAACGCGGGGACCTTTGTTTGTATATTTGTACTTACACAATGCGCAGCCTCCTGGAGAGCCGAGCATTTATCTGCGTTCCTGATGTCGTTACAGGCTTTGGAGAGCGTGCAGCTGAAACAGGAAGTAACGCACATAGAGGAAGAAAGAATCCAAGTTTTGAATAACATAGAAGAGCTGGAGCAGAAGATCAAAGACCTGGACAACCAGATGGAGGAGTCTCTTCGAGAGGTAGACGGCACAGTGCAGCACAAACACGAATAGTTTGTTCTTCATTTTAAAATATTTAGCTAATCCGCTTTTCTAGAGATGAAAGAACCTTTCAGACGAACACATGTGCACATATAATACTCCTTACTCTATTTAATTGCTGGAGTGTTGATGGAGCAGCATGACAATACGGGATATATCCATGGAGGTCGACTGCAGGGTACTTTTAGTTGGAAGGACACATGTTTTAATTCTATACAAGCAGGTAAATGAATCTTAAATAAAAGTGTGTTAGGTATTTGTGAGACTCAGTGAGAATTAAAAACTGCTGACTATAACTGCTGGATGGTCAGGGTCACAGATAGAGATGGAAAATACCCTGCAGTGGGCTTTTCTACATTTAAAACTAGGTGTTATTAAGAAAAGCTCATTGGAAAGTATCAATGGAAGAGTAATCATTGCTGATTAGAAATAATAAATTATTTATGTATTAAATTATCCATAAAGTAAACAGCAATTGCAGGATGAAGTGTGACATAATAGATGATTTCACTGTGATGAGTTAACTCAGGCTCCACAGATTAAAAACTGATGAAGCGAGCATCATGCTGAAATCCTGTGAATGTCCTATTCAGTGCACTAGTCCAAAAATAAGTCCAAAGGGACATTGTCACCCTTGCGTTGCTACTTCCTGCAGATGGAGGTGGAGTGTGCTCTCCTGGAAGGAGAACAGGAGTCGGAGATGGCCCAGCTGCAGAGGGATAAGGAGCTTCTGGAGCAGCTCAAGGGAAAAATTCACAATGTTGAGAAAATGAACCACACTGAGAAGTCACAGGTAAAAATGACAAGAAATGCAGTGAATTATTTCCTAAGGTTAGGTTTGTTATGAAATCTGAGAAGTATTTTTCTAGTTTTTCCACTAATCGGGATTTCAGTAAACTGGGGTAAAAAAAAACCCCAAACCCCTATACTTTGTATATTCATAGGTTTCTGTTAAGTCAGTTTACCCAAAGCTTTTACTCTTTCACATGGTTTGAATTTTATGTTTCCTGGTT
Source organism: Pelmatolapia mariae (assembly GCF_036321145.2). Classification (NCBI taxonomy): domain Eukaryota; kingdom Metazoa; phylum Chordata; class Actinopteri; order Cichliformes; family Cichlidae; genus Pelmatolapia; species Pelmatolapia mariae. Next base: position 21,002,486 of record NC_086236.1, read on the forward strand.
GCTCCTCAGGAGACTGAGGAGCAGTCAAAAAGTTTGGAGGACTTGGAGTTTCAGAAGCTGGAGAGAGAAATTAAGCAGGACGAGGAAAAAGAGAATCAGAGCCAAGAGCTGCTGCGAGAGATCGCAGACTGTCAGCGCCTTACTGTCACCCGCAAGGTACAACACGTGAAGTTATAGAAGTGTGCATGCTGCATGTGGTGCATGTATAACTCACCCGGCATCGTAACACTCTAACCTGTATTTTTCTTCAGTAACTTTAATAACTGGGGGCCTTTTGGAGCACTGTGACAGAATTAATCCTAACAAGATGTTAAACTTAACTCAGATCTTTAGGGTGTGCAATTTTTAAGTCTAGCCTACACAGGAATACGGACACAATCAAATAGCACGGCTTCTTTAAAAAAAGAAATTTTATATTATTTTTCTAGAGGGACTCTGTTACAAATATTATATACACATAATGAATAGTCACTTTAAAAAGTGCATTTTTACACAATGGAAGGTAAAAAAGCAAACACGTTTTTAGTGATGATTGTAAATTTGCTTTTTTTCTGTATTTTTGTTGAATTTACTACACTGTGGTCTGTTGTCATTAATCTTACTGCAGGTTTTGCATGAAAATAAAGCTTCAAAATTATGAGATTTGCAGCACAAAGCATGAACTAATTGCAGGAAACCAGCAATGGTAAGCATGCAATGCTGAAGGCCAACTGAACACTTTTTTTTTTATTGAGTATCAAAACCCAGAAAGGGCACAGGAACTGGGTAAAGATATTTGCTTATAAAGAGGGTGTAGTATAGCCCAGAAACTGAACTGCCTTTATTAGAGTTTTCTCCGGCTCACTCTGCCTTACTTTCTCAATATATCACATCTCTCCATTGCTTTTTATTTTTACTGCGTTCTTCTGCCTCGCGCTTTGTGAATGCTGACATATGTAATGTGTACTAATGCTGCGCTCCTTATTTCTCACAGGAAAGACTCATGACGCTCAAGAAACAGTCATCTCAGATTACTTTACAGGCTCAGCAGGAACGGGAGAATTTCCAGAGAGAGAAGAACAATTTGCTCGTCATGCTTCAGAAGGTTTGAAAATTCTCCGAATGTTACAATTGTAAACACAGCCTTCGGTTTTATTTACTTAAAGACTGCCTCATGTCTGCAGGAGAGAGAGAAATTGGTGTCTTTGGAAGGAAAGTATGCAGAGCTGTCTGAGGGGCAGACCTTCGCTAACAATCCTGTAGCCATCAAAGAGGTAGGAGTCAGTGGCACAAACGGTGCAGCTTTAGATTTTTAATATTAAAAATCCTATTTCTCCTTTTGATTGCTCTGATTTCTGTGCAGCACTTGCACACTCTGAAGGAAAGACGAAGAAGCAGCAAGGAAAATTCATCACACCCAAATGACAGTCTACCTCATAAAAGGAGCCAGCAGCTGCTCACCACTTATGGCAGATCCCTCGGACGCACGCTTCCTCCAAAGGTCTTTAGGTTTTTTCAGAAAATCTGAGCAGACGGAAAAGGTTGGATCAAACTGGAAATTAATGCGTGCTCCCTCAGTCTGCTATATTAAAGAGCCCTTAGCGTGTCTCCTTTTTAAAACATTTGCAGTGGTACTTTCAAAATGATTGTGCTCATGGAGATTCTGGCCTGCAGATGCTTCGCCCTAGTTATTTGTTTATCCCTTGAGAATGATCCACCCAAACAGGAATTCTCAGTTTCAGTCTGGGTTGCAACATCCATCCAGCTCATGAAGTATAAATGAGAAAAGTTTGCATTTCTGTAAATGTTGAAGAATGCAGTCCTAAACAGCGCGTGTGCTCTTGTTTCCCCTCTCAGCCTCACCTTCCTTTGTCCCAAAGCTCAAGCTGTGGCAGTGTCATCCCACAAGGCTTCTGCTTCTCCCCTCGGGAGGTGAACCCTCGCCACTTGCCCAAGAGTGAGTCACACTGTCCCGTCTCGTCTGTATCAACCTCTTAGTAGTAGTTGTAGTAGTAGATCGGCTCTGCTCCTGGGGCTGTATGACTGTCAGGTCAGGAAACGCTGTGGTCCTTTGAAAATCTGTGTCACTGCACAAAGCAAGATACATTTAGTCTAAAACTGATGTTAAAAAAACACATCTTAACAGAAACGCTACATTATACAAGAAAGAAAATTGGGATTTTTAGCTTTGCTTGTTTCAAATCAAGAAACAAATGCAAATATCTTTAATGAAACAACCAAAATTACAGCATTTTTGCAATGAACTTCAAATCTTGACGTCTTTTTTGACCGAGTCGGATATCATTTGCAGTCAGTTGCCGTTTTTCTTTTCTTGTTTTCTTCTTTTTTGCATCAAGACAGTGATAAAATATCCATAAGATGCAGTCTGTCTGCTATCAGTTTGCCTTTGAATGGGGTCGAGTTGGCAATTATGGCACATCAAAAATTGTAAATATGCTACACTTACTACCTATATTCTGCCAGAACCTCATAGATTTGAAAAAGAAATTCATAAACTCATCTACAAGTAGTGATGGGGATGCTGAAGGAAGACAGGTTAACTATAAAATGACTCAGGTGCTCAGCAAGCTTGCTTTTATATGGTAATATAACCAGAATACAACAAGTTGAGCCAAGTGCAATACTGCAAAGATAGGTCACAGACGAGCTGCACTCATTAGCACAGACTGACTTAGATTGATTGCAACGTGCTGGCAATCTGTCTGCATTTACAAATTAGCAATTATTTGCAAACCTTTGCCAAACTGTCTGAGAATGATTACAGGCAGTCTGAGTCAGACCACATTTGTTAGGTTACCACCAGGTAACCTGTGCAATTGCCTATTTTTACTGTTTACTCTGTTTTTATAAGAGCTAATCCTGTTTGGCCATGTAGTTAATGCATTGCAACTCTTTGGATGTGATTTTGTCTGTTAACAAACATGTGTCCTGATGGTATTTTCAGTTTGTTATTTTAATATTTTCTTCTGTCAGCAGGCAACAGCCACGCGCATGTAAATGAAGACAGGCAAAGACAGAGTGATTTTTGCAACAGGTTGGTCTCTGAGCCCAACGTCTTCCTGGACTCGTTCTCTTACCCGGACAACAGCCAGGCGTCAGACACCATCAGCGTGGACAGCTCTGACAGCCTGGAAACCAGCTTCTCTGCCTGCTCCCCAGACAACATCTCAAGGTTAGAGACAGGAAACACGATGAGCTACACATCAAAGGAAGTTTCTTCCTTCTTTGATAGTTCTATTTGTTACTGACAGCTTGTATTTTCCATTTATTATCAGTGCCAGTACCTCCAACATGGCAAAGATTGAAGAGATGGAGCGTTTGCTCCGCGAGGCCCAGGCCGAAAAGCTGAGACTCCTCGAGCATCGAGTACTGAGCCAAATCTAACCTAAATTGTAACCTTGCGTGTTGGATGTGTGCATTTTATTATAAATGTAATTTACTTACATGTGCAGGAGCGGGAGATGGAGATACGCAGGCAGGCTCTGGAGGAGGAGAGGAGAAGAAGAGAGGAACTGGAGAAACGGCTGCAGGAGGAAACAAGCAGGAGACAGAAGCTTGTGGAGAGAGAGGTGAAGCTCAGAGAGAAGCAGAGATCACAGGTATTCACAAAAACTCACAAGAAGATGTTGAAATCCAATCTGTAGTTCACATTAGCTTCGTGTAACTACATTTCAGATAAAGACGAATAAAATGTCTACTTTCATCTAATTTTATCGCAGTCCCGGCTGTTGACAAGATACCACCCAGTAAGAAAAGACGACTTTGATCTTCACGGCCACATTGAAGCAGCCGGACACAACCCAGACGCCTGCTTCCATCTGGCCATCACTGATAAAACCTGTCGCGGGTTCCTCGTCAAAATGGGAGGAAAGATCAAGACGTGGAAGAAGCGCTGGTTTGTCTTTGACCACAATCGCAGGACACTCACTTACTATGCAGGTGAGTATCTTTCTTTTAGGTCTCTACTTTGATGTGCAGCTTTTAAGTTGCTGCAGCAATGGCTGTTGGTTTGAGCTACGCTAGGATACGTTTATACAGCAGTTCTGTTTATACTCCTGACTGCAGACAAACACGAGACCAAGATGAAAGGCGTCATTTACTTCCAAGCCATAGAGGAGGTGTACTATGACCATTTAAAAAATGCGCACAAAGTGAGTCCGTTTACGTGCGTGTGTTTATGTATCCGTGGCATTTTACCACGTGGCATTGTATAGTATTGACACCTGTTTGTCCTTTTTTTCTCCTCCCCCTCTCCTTTACTCTACTTTTTTCTCAAAAATGACATTGACTTCCACACACAAGAGCCCCAACCCCTCGCTGACCTTCAGTGTGAAGACCCACGATCGGGTGTACTACATGGTGGCTCCGTCCCCTGAAGCCATGCGTATCTGGATGGATGTTATTGTAACCGGTGCTGAAGGACACATGCACTTCATGGTGTAACAGAGCTACAATTATTGTTTGCTAGGTTACCTAAAAAATTTAAGCTTCAGTTTACACTTGAAGTTGTCTACAAATGAGCTTGAGCATAACTTCTGCTCAAATACAGACTTTGTAATGTAATCTTGTATAAGTAGATCAAAAGAAGTGGCATGAAAGTTTCATAATCAAGCTGTTTACTTCTTTCAGCACTTAAAACTGTAGCTGTTGCATTTTCCAGTTTTTTTTCCCCAATACCCTCTTCCTGTTTAATCAGCTACCCTTCTAAACTGCGGTACACCCTAATGCTGCTTCACCACAGATGTATGGCTGCCCAACAGCCGCCTCTTGCTTTCTTCAGTCAGACTGAAATTTTTTTCCTCCGAATGTCGACTCTGATGTGTTATTTCGATATCGTCACTAATATTCAATTATTAGCATTACTGCATTTTAAAGTCAGTCACTTTGAATGCTGCTGCCAGCGTAAGCTCACGTATGCTTATGTGTGCGTCACTTCTATTTAAACGAACGAACCATTTTTCTTCACACATGCAAATTGAATTTGTGAAGGATTATCGTAGGCACTTTGTGACTTTATTGTTTTAAGTTATTAGGAATTTTAGGCAAATATTTGACTCCTAGAGGCAGAAAATGACCACAGTGCAGTTAGATTCCTCTGTCTGTAGCTGTGGCTGCAGGCCTGACGTGAATGAAGCCGTGTCGTGCAGCGGTGATGCTGTATGTGCTGCATCACCCACGTTCCTCACACCTTTCATATCTGCGTTTTCACCAGCAGAGGTCCTCAGCGAGCCCTCAGACTGGAATGACGTAATCTGCTCTGGCCAAACTCACTTAGTATATATGAGTAATTATTGAAAGCTTTAATAATCTACATGTTTAATCTAATCTGTTTACTTGTAAAGCCTAGTTTATCGTGCAAAAACAAATGACAGAGGTTGTCATCTAGAAAGCAAAACGATTTTTTTTTATGTGTTTAATATTTGATGTATTCTCTGGTTGTGTTTGATAATCAAAGATCACTGTCACACCAGGTGACGAGCTGTCGGGTTACAGACTGCAGGGCTCACTGTAGAGTGCAGATCAGGCTGCAGAGCTGACAGTGTTGCAGGTGAAGTTGTTGCTTTTTTGGTTGATGCCTCTCTGTGACGAGAGGCGTTTTCCAGGTAAACATCTCATCCTTGTGCTGTTGTGCACTGTGTGAAACATAAGCCTTGAAACCCCCAAAATTACTGCATTTATATATACATATATATATATTTTTGAATACACTTCATATTTTATATTTTGTTTATAAACAGTAACTCTATGCTACAGATTTTTATACTCAACGTGTGTGATAAATAAATAACTCTGATCATGAGTCGTACTGTTAAAGGTATATTATTTCTTAATGTGGTGTCGGTACAATACATGCAGCTTACGCAGTAATGAGCATGTGAACTAAACTGATAAGAAACCAAAAAAGTGATTGGTTTTCAAATACAAAGGAGATTTAGAAAAGGCAAACAAATGAAACGTGTGTATTGTAATTAGCACCCGTAATTAAATACATAAAGGAACAAATATTAGAAGATAATATTGGAACACAACACAGCTGTTGCAGATATACTGCTAATGCCTCCAAAATGTCACTTAAAGTTCAGGAATTGTGCCATAAAATGTCTTTTGCTGCTAAAAAATAATTATTTAGGATATAAAATATTATATTCCATTAAAAAACTTAGTGTAATTTAATTTTAAACCTTATAGCATCTAATAACTGGTCTTGTGTGCTGTTCATGTGCTCATTAACGCACTCATGTTTGAAACCCCGCCTTCCGACACCGCAGCCTTTTATTGGTTGACCTAGTGGGGTTGGCATGGAAACAAAGAATGAAGCATGCTAAATTAGGTTCTAAAGAGGCACGTAGCCTCTCCAGAGGCAGAAACAGACACACAAACACAGACACGCCACAAAAAGCCAGGTTGGCCTCGGTGTAGTTTGTGTTAAATAATTGGGGCGGGGGGGGGGGGCTGTCTTCAGAGATAGCGAGACTGTGTGCACGGAAACAGACAACACAATCTGTATAAACACTGCGGAGACAGATCATACAACATAGCATAAAAGTATTTTCCACTAACACACACACACACACCGTTGTCGCGCGGTGCTCTCGGCTGTTATCTTTATCACTTACAGTATGAAATCCAGACTGCTGGATAATCATGTGAATGGATGCTGACACAAAGCAGCATACACATACACAGGATCACACCAGCATTTTCCAGCAATGGAGAGCATAATGTCGTTATCACCTTGTGGCACAGTGCGAGCCTGCAACTCAATACCTCCTCAGACAGACGTGATTCTAAATCTACAGACATTTATTTAAGTGTTTAAATCTCAGTGTGCAGGTGTTAAGCCAGGAAGCAAACATGTGTTGGATCAGGGCCTTAAGGAACAACTGTTCCTTTCTCAGGGAGACGTGTTGCCCTCGATAGCCTGCATCGACACCTGATGTGGTGAAATCCTCGTGTTTTTCTCTTCTCGGCCTGCGCCCTCTGGCTTTCAAAATCAAACAGAGGTCTTTTTGTGTCACCTCTGCAATCCTCATTTTGTAAATCAAAAGAACATTCAGCCTTTACTCCCTCTTCGTAACGCAACAGTCCTCTTAACATCATCCCATGACTCAGATCAGTTTCCCATCCTTAACCTGGGGTTTTAGCTTCATCTGCTATTAACCAGTCAAATTTTTCATGCATTTTCTGTGTCTGTGCAACATTAATAAATAATCTTTGTTGTTCATTCCACTTTTTTTTTTTTTTTGGTAACAAAATTATCAGCTTGTTCTTTTCCGCAGTGATATTAAACTCCAAAGCAAATCATCGACTCAGTCAGAGTGGAATCATTCAGCACGTCCATTAGGTACGTTTTTACACTAAGAATAGCAATGACACACATTCCCAGACCCTTTTCCCTTTGATAATAAGGTAGGCTATGCATGTTAAGCGTTTTCCCTCGCAGCTGATTGGCCTGGCTAGGCTGGCATTCATGTGCTCACTATTCAGGTCAGTGAGCTTGGAGTGTGGATGATGCTGGAATGATGTGTCTGTGAGGACAAGCTGAGACTTGGCTGCAGTAAGATGGTGAAGATCAGTCAGGAAAAATATATAATATTACTCCTTCTCTTTGCTCTGATTCTTAGCCTTTACTTATATTTCAGATTTACACGTTCCTTCCGTATAATCCGAGTTATTTGCAGGCATGTGTTCTTATCTCCCCGTGTTAAAACTACAACAGTACGAAAAACGGTGTGCAGTTCACAACTTAAACAGATCCCACATGTTAAGTACTCATACTGTTTTATTGATTAAATAGGAAACAGGACAACATAGATGAGTCTCTACACAGAGATGCTGTTCTCATCCGAGTATAACTGGGACAGGAATAAAGATGTGCCAGTTCATGAGCTGGAGATCTCATCCCACCATCCTTTCTGTCCAGAATGCCATTTTTAATGGCTGCTCTCCACTGTCAGTTTCATTGAGGGGAGTAATTTCCACTCTTTCAAACCACAGCCCCTCCCATAGTTCACAGTGAGATCTGAGTATGTTACATATGAGCAGGCGGACACACGGGCGCTGTACACTTCAACATATTGTGCAAAAACTTCATGGCATGTTTTTTTCTGCTACATACATCCAGAGAAAGGTGTGGAATGTAAAATTTGGTTGTTGCATTTATCTATAGAGCTCCTGCGGTTCATCTCCTGGCATAAATTAAAGGTAAAGGGATTGGTTATTATCAAAGAGACTTGCTGAAAAGAAAGACAAAAAAGACTTGAAGGTTCCTACAAAAAGTGGAAGTAACAAAAGTTAAAAGTACTGTAGAAAAGACTGAAAAAATTCTGACAGTCTGTAGGAAAAGCACCCTCAAAAAGGCACTCGCCCATGTTGTGTGAAAGGGTGTGTGTGTGTGTGTGTGTGTGTGTGTGTGTGTGAGAGAGAGAGAGAGACAGACTGTGTTCCCAGACGACCTTTTATCTCGCTCATCCTTTGTTACCGATGCTGCTTTGTGTTCAGGTGTGACCCCGAACCTTTCCTGAGTGCATGTCTAGGGTGGCTCAGCACCGAAGAGCCGGGCTTGTCGCTTCAGCTGCCCACGGGGATGTTTTGTGCTTGAGTGCTGTCAGTTTCCTTGACTCTGTTCCTGTTGCTTATGAAGTAGTGAAGCCAAGAGATGACAGAAAGACCAGCCAGGATTTACAGTATAGAATGCAAAGTTTAAAAAATTGTGATGTTGGAAAAAAGTTGCAGTCAGAGCAGTAATCTGCAGTCGACTGATTCAATCCACTGTCTTATTTCCTTATCTGGGCGCTGCCACCTGTGGCTGCAGGTTTAGTACCAGCTCTGCGGACAGGAACCTTGGACACGGGTATCTTAGTGCGAGGGGGTTCTTTAGTCTGAGGGACTTGGGAGGCAGTGTGAGTCTGTGCACCGTGCTTCACGGGGATCTTTGAGTCACGCGCTGAACTGGTGAGAACTTTCTGGTGTTGGGGGTGCTGACTGTCCTCCTGGGTGTGTTTTGAGGTGGCTTCTGCAGCACTGATTTTATCTTTGTTTCCTGCATCATGTGAGTTAAAATGGGGTCTTTCTTCTTCTAGCACGGGTGTAGGCGGATTTCTGTTTGATTCCTCATCAGCATGTTGCTGGCTGTCCCGGACAGGTAGCCTGCCCACTCTGCTTCCTCCTACGACAGGGATTTTGCTCAGCCCTGATGCTTTGGCTTGTGTTCTCTTTTCTCTGGGGGGCTCTTGGAGGCTTGTTCGCGACTCCTTATGTGGTTCTTCGGTTTTACACGGTGCAGTCTGCACACCCTCCCCATTTGTGCCATTTGGACTAGCCAATTGGCTATCCACTGTTGCTAGTCCACTTCCACTAGGCTTAGCAGAGGCTGGAGCTTCACTTGGCTGAGGTTTAGGGGTAGGAGGAAGAGAAGTGACAGGGCAAGGAGCACCAGGAGGTACAGGATGGGCTTTTGGCTGAGAAACTGGAATCTGACCAGAAGTAGAAAGCTGTTTGGCTACAGAAATTGGGGCAGGAGAGTCAGTAGATACAGAAACTGGGATTTTAGCCAGGGCAGGTGGGGGTTTCGATTGAAAAACCTCCTGTTGGGCTGGAGCAGATGGATCTTTACATGCAGATGCTGGGATTTGAATAGGGGCAGGAGGGGGTTTGGATTGAGGGACTTCTTTTTGAGCTGGACCAGGCAGATCTTTATATACAGTAACTGGGGGCTGAGCTGGGGCAGGAGGGGTTTTAGATTGAGGAGCCTCCATCTGAGCTGGAGCAGGCTGATCTTTACAGACAGAAAGTGGAACCTCAACAGGGGCAGGAGGGACTTTAGATTGTGCAGCCTCCTTTTGAGCTGGAGCAGGCTGATCTTTAGAGATAGAAACTGGGACTTGAACAGGGGCAGGAGGGGTTTTAGATTGAGCAGCCTCCATCTGAGCTGGAGCAGGCTGATCTTTAGATAAAGAAACTGGAATATGACCCAGAGCAGTAGATGCTGTAGAAACTGCTGCGTGAGTGGCAGGTGCTGGAATTGGTGTGGGAGTAGGGGGCGTTTTATCTAACAAGACCGAGGCAGAGGTGGGTTTAGTCGCAGGAGAAAGCTTAGCTGAAGAAACTGAAGCTGGAGTTGTTATAGATGCAGGGCTGGGTTGGGTTTTAGCTGTGGGAGGACAGATATCAGGAGCAGTTACATGTGAGGGAGGGCTTTTATTTTGTTCTGTGAGGGTAGAGGTGAGTGTAGGCTTGAAAAGGGCCCCAGATGCAGAGGCTGAGGTTGCAGCTGATGTGGGAGCTGTTGTTTTAGAGAGAATACCCGGGTCCGGAGAAGATGGTTTTGTTGTAGCTGTGCAGGCTGGTGATACTGTCACTGGGGGTTTAGAGTCTACTGTAACTGAGCTTAGAGAAGGTTTGCAGGAAGTGCTAATTGAATCTGACTTAGCAGGGGGAGGCTGGGAGATAGCAACAGGGATGGGTGGGCTGTGGGTTATTGATGGGGGTTTGGTGGAGACGGGGGGTGAAGTAGCTACAAGACTGGGTTTACTTACAGAAGTAGTAGTTTGAGGAGGCAGTACAGTCTGTGAAGCCAGTTTGCTAGCTGTAGAGGTAAGAACTGGACTAACTGAGGGAGCCTTTACTACAGAGGCTGGGGTGTTTGGAGGAGCTGTGGTCGCTGTAGAGGTGGACATCACTGTAGATTTACTTGTAATCAAAAAGGAAGACGTTGGAGCTGAAAGGTTTGTTGAAGTTACAGGAAACGCTGAGGGTTTTGTTGTAGTTGGCGCCGGAGCTGTGATGGTTTTAGCGCTGGCAGAAGGCTCAGAGGCTGGAGTAGAGTCTGAGCTCAGTTTGACTGAGGGAGTTGTCAGAGTGGAAGATTTGGTGAAAGTTGTGGCGGTGGTGGTGCTTGGCTTGGAAATGGGAGAAGAGGTTGTAGTTGCCTTCAACAGTGCAGTAAAGGGTTGGGGTGAAGTGGCAGTGGGGACGGCTACATGAGAAGGTTTTGCTGTGGAAGCAGTGCTGACTGTTGTGGGACTCAGCGGAGAGGAGATAGTGGGTTTGGAGAAGGGAGATGTGGATGTTGGCGTGACCTCAGTCACCACAGCGCTGATAGCACTGCTCGCTTTCCCCCACTCTGCTTCCACATCAGCCATGATGTCCCCACCCCCTGTGATGGAGTCAAAAGTCAGGAGAGACGAGATGTCCGCAAGCAACGAGCTCAGGCTGGTGTCCCCGGGCACCAGTGGTGGCTCAGAGGTGGGCGACGGCGCTACATTTTCATAAGTTTTAGTCACACTGCTTGTTGTTACCTGGGAAGTTGCGGTCTCTGGTGGGGACGGGGTTGCACTGTCCAGAGTTGTTGCGCTCTTGCCGTGCTCACGTCTCTCTGTTTCAGGGCTGTCCAGAGAGCGAGGCTGGGATTTGGGTGTGAGGGTGAGGTCCTCTTTGATGATTTCAACACTGTTGGCACGCGATGACATGAGGAGCGGACTAGGAGGGAGTTCCTCCTTCTCCTCTTTATCTTTCGATTTGAACTTAACATTTCCAAAGAGACCCTTCAGCCCACGACGCTGGCGACCCACTGGCTGGGACACGGTGTGGACTCGGCGGTCCCCCACTCCCCTCCTGCCACCCCTCAGCAGTGACAGGAAGCTGAGAGACTTGGCTGAGCTGGCTGAAGAAACGGAGTTGCGAGCAGGGGCGGCAGCCAGAACGCCATCTTCGCCGAGTTGCTCCTCCTCTGCCTGCTCCTTCTCTGCCTCGCTCACCTCCTGTCCCTTTTCCTTGTCCGGCTCCTGCTCAGAATCTGGCGCAGGACTCTCTGATAATCCATCTAGTGTTTTGCTCCTGTGAACAGGTGACTTGTTGTTTCCATCCCCTTTGCTTCGAATAGAAAAGATGTTACCTGGCTTGCGTTTGCCAAACAGCTTGAATCCTTTTCTGATTTTTCCACTTGGCTGCGATTCACAAGGTGGGGGGTCCATGTTCTCTGTTTGTACGTCCATCTTCTCTCTGCGTCCCCCTTTTGTTTTTGTATCCTCCTGTCAGCTGCTGCAGATTTTATTCCCCAGCCAGTGATGGAGCATTTATATCCAGACCTTTTTCTCCGTGTGTAGCCTTGCGCTACCTCCGCTGCTCTCAGTGTTTCTTTATCAGTTGTCCGTATCCCTCCCTCCGTCTGTCTTTCCCATCCAGCCCTTTCTCCTCTATTTCTCCCTCAAAAGCCCCTCCCCTTTGGCTCATTTTTGTCTGGCTGCCCTCCCTGGTTGCCATAGCAACTGAGGGGCTAAGCAGCTTTCGTCAGCAATGCAGAGCCAGGGGCTGTCATCAACCCACCCTGAACATAGCTTTCTCTTCCTCTCTTCCTGTCTGATGACTCTGTTTATATAAACAGCAAAGACAAATGCTCCATTAATAGGGCCACATTTTCAATTCTGAATGATCTGGCTTTATATAAAACTTCTCATCCAGATTAGGGCAGCGCTACCTCTATATGCAGCCTAATAATTGGTTTGTGCTGTGGATTTGCCTTAATTCTAAATAAACTGGCCTCATTTCAATCATGTGTATCGCCGCAACTCACACCAGTCTGTTAAATGTGTCATGAAGCTGTGATTTACGAATAGAAATTGACATCTATTAATAATAATAAAGAGCAATAATCTTAGAAGATAATTAGCATATTATTTGCCTTCCTTTTTCTTTCCATCTAATGTGTTGGATATGTGTTCAAAAAGCATATTTGTAACACCTTTTAGAAAACATTGAACCAACTGTAATCCTTTTTTAATTTTATTCATATTTTTAGTGGTGGCTAATTTTTTAAGTTTCTTAAAATCCCATTCAAAACTCGGGCTTGTTGGTATGACCTTTTGAACGTCTTGACAGAGTCACCACCAGATTTTTGAGATAGAGAGAAAAAGGAGGGCATTAAACTCTGTGAAGCAACTGCTAATTCAACATTTAAATCTGTGTGATGCCCCTGAGTTATATAGGCCTGCATGCCTTTTCTAATTTGCAAATGATGTATATTTATGAGGGGGAACTTGTTGTGTTTTAATTATCACCTAGTTAATGAATTTAGTTTGGGCGGGCAGAACTAGGGCAGCTCCTTGTGGCTGCTCGAGAAACAGCAGTAGAACGTACAGCAGCAAGTCTGAAAATAAAGCTGCTGTCTCATCCACATGCATTCTCTGGCCCGGATAAGTCTGTGTAAGTGGGTCAGCCTTCTTTGAACAAATCTGGCTATTCTGAGCTGTGTTAAGATTCAGTGGGACGCTTAAAGATATATTCACTCAGGCTCACTCACTCAAAGGGAAGTATCTTAAATGCAGTGTTTGCAAAATTGTCATTGTCGTGAAAATGTGACTTAAATAGAGATGGTGTGACATCTGGTTTGCTCACAAGTACCTCTTTTTAAAGACAATTTCATTAAAGTCTCTATTTTCTGCCTTACGTCCTCAGTTTAGGTCTACGCAGACAGTTGAGGTGCTGAAATGAACACAAACAGAAATGAACTGAATAATGCTTCAGTATTTATCGCCTTTGTTATGCTAAAGGGAGAAAATAAATAAAAACATATGTTGCTGTACACATCAGACACACGCAAACATTAGTTAACAAAATGAAAAAGTTGTTTTTATTCACTTCTCTCGAGGCCAATGTAAAACTCTCACCCTCTGTGCATTTGCCCCAGTGTGACAAAAAGCTCCAGTATTGTCTAAAAAATGGTAAAACTTCTTTAAAAAAGAAACTGCATACAAAGATACACTGCATACATGTTTGCAGAGACTGATGACAAGAGAAGATTGATACTACTGGTATTTCTTTATCATAAATGCGATATGAGGCGCATCTAATGGCCAAGAAAATGTCCTGCACAGCACCGTTTACATCTAATCATCTGCAAGAAACAACAATTCTACTATAACTAATGTAAGTCAGTCAAATTAAGAGATTTTCCTTGTTGGTATTTTTGTCAGCATAACTTAAAACTTTCAGTACCCAGAATCTATCTATCTATTATCATGCATAAACATCAGAACTCAGAAAGAGATTGACATATATCCGTGGAAAAAGTACAAAGACACAGGGCTAAAAGCAATGCAAAGAGTGCTTATGAATCCAGTAAAACAAAGGCATTTCTCTCTCCTTTCCTTAAATGAGGTAAAATGTTAGACTACTTTATGATCTCTTAACTTACATAATCATTTACATAGTTAAAGAGCAGTGATACACAGTGATTCACTGTCCTTTTTTAGACATCATGCTCCATGAGAGTAGCCTCTGGCAGGGCTGTGGTGTTCTCTTCACTGTCATGTGTCTCAACTGCCTCATATGTGCGGCGGTACAAAAACCGATTGACCAGGGTGATGATGAACATCTCCATGATCAGTATCTGCTGATTAAGCACTGTGGGACACACACAAAAACAACAATCAATCAGTGTTGGGTAGTTTCATTTCACATCAGTTGTGCATATCTGAAAGGCATTTAGAAATGTTTCTTACTGGTTCCACGGGCTTGAGAGCTTAATGGAGGAGCACAGGCGATGTTTCCGTACAAGGCCACGATGTTAACGATTGATGTCTGCAGCTGGCTCAATACAAGTGTTAACTAAGGATTAAAAACAATATAACATTTACACAGTGTTCATGCTGACTGTGTAGCATGTCTGTTAGGCTGATTTTCACTGAAAGTTGGTAGACAGGTTGGTGAAGCACAGGCAAAGGATGACTCCATTAAATCTTGGTGCATGCTCCAGTCATTTTCTTTAAATATATGATTTAGGTCATGGCTGTTGGTATTGCATTATTGGCTTTAGCCTTTGCAGAATACTAAGTTCAGTTCAGTTTTACAGGGAGAAACTTCTGAACCAAAGTCAGGGAGAGGCAGCCGTCTGCCACGACTGTTTGGGGTGAAGGGAAAGAGAGGAAAGCAGAGGGCGATAGATCCAACGACACACGTGGGAGAGTGCCAGATTTGAGAAATTATTACTAGTTAATCAACTGCAGTAGCAGTGTATAATCTACCCAAAAAACACCAGAGCCCCGTACTACGAAGCAAGTTCAGCATCCCCAGTGTACCCTTCTGTTCACCGAACCCTACATCAGCATTCAGGATAAGCAGTCACGCGAAGCTGGTTATCAGTTCACTAAGTTAACCAGGGTTTCCCTTGTGCACTCACTCACAAGAATGGATAAATCTGTCAGCAGAGTGGTTGAGTTTACAAAGGAAGATTAAACTATAGTGTTAGAAGATAAACATATATTACAGACTGAAAGCAACGCAACTGCTACAGACAGAGCAGCAGTGTGAGTGTGTGTAAGAGGGTGGTATTTAGAATACAGTTACTTTGTTGAAATAAAGGGATTACACGGCGGTCTTTTCCTGTTTCATATGTTAGGCTATGCTCTCTCTATTTTTAGTAATTCCACACCGGTGGAAACCCAAACAAAACACGCATTAAGAGGCTCAAATGCCCGTGTCTCAATCTAGCGTCTCATAATGACGTGAAGAAATGTTTTTTTAAATGATTTAATATGAAGGCAATAGCAGAGTGTTACAGGCATAGCCCTAAAGAATGTAGCCTCATGGGCAGTGTAGTCCGTGCTGCAGGGAGAATGGACTGCCATACCCGTTATGTGTCTGTGAGCGAGGGAGGGAGAAAAAGGAGAGTGGAAAAGTACGAGTTGTCATCGAGCAGAAACGGGAGCTGGAAGCATGTAAATATAATAATAACCACTGCAGCCAAAAAAGAGTGGCTGACAAGCCCAGTTGTAAGTAAGCTATTAAGACTCGACTGTACACTGTGTTCGTGTTTTCCTCCGGAACAATAAGTTCCGCTGGAGCAGCCTTTCAACGCCTCTCTCTGTCTCTCGCTAGCAAAGTAAAGACAACAAAGTAAAGCTAGTTTTCGGCTACGAGCCCGACACGGAACCCGACGTGTTAGCCAAAGGTCCCTTTACTATGGTTAGGAGCCGCGGACCTGTTTTATATACGCGCGGAATAGTTTTCTATACGAGATCGCTGCAAAAACTGCAGCCTTACCTAATGTCCACCCTACTGTTACTCATTTTATATTAAGATTTAAACATCTAGTTGCTATTGGTATGGTGAGTAACCTTCAGTAATAGTAATAAATCACACAGCAATAGGACATTAATTAGTTGTAAAAAAGCATGATAATATATTAAGTAATCCAAAGTATTCAGAATACGTTACTCTCATTGAGTAACGTAACGGAATACGTTACAAAATACATTTTGAGGCATGTATTCTGTAATCTGTAGTGGAATACATTTCAAAAGTAACCTTCCCAACACTGTTTAGCATAAAGAGGGATTTATATGTGTGAATAAAGTCTAGCCTATTTGAAGCCAGGAAAGAAAGCAGACAAAAATACAGAGTGTGTAAATTAGCAGAATTATTAGTTTCACAACTCTCATTGAATCCCAGCAGAATCTAATGAATTATAATAGAATATTTCATTAAATTACTGTTTAACAGACTGTTTTTATTCTTTCAGCTAAAACTTCATTGATGTTTAACTGTCTGAGAGCAAAAAACAAAGAGTTAAAAGAAAAAACAAAATTAAAACATAAGCTCATCAAGGAAATGCAAAGACATTAGATGCTATTGAAAAAGTTCTTGATGCTATTGACAAACTTTAGAGCCTCCTAATGTACACATACAGATATCCAAGAGACCTTTAGGGAGCTGTTACACCATTTTCTGGAGAACGGATTGGTCATCGGGCAGTGATTTCATACCCGTTGATCACTAATCTAGGACCTAAGCTGCTCTGAAGCCTTTTAGGTTCACGAGGTTAGGTTACCAAGGTGATATACACAGGTAAGAAGTTAACCACCTTTGGAGTACGGAAAATCGAGGATTAACTCTGAAGTTATCCGAATAAGACAAACTCCTGCTTCGTAGTACTGGCCTCTGGAGTTAAGTCAAATTTGTTGGTCACTTATGGATTTTCTCTGTTTTCACATTTTCAGCCTATTTGAGTTTTCACAATGTCAACAGCATCAATGCTGGCATGTATCCCTGTTCTCTGATAAAGAGGAAATGACCTTTTGATTTCTCTTCACAAATTGAGCTGATTAACTCATCACAAGAAAATTAGCTGCGTTAAGTCAGCTTCAGGAGTTACCCCCAAAACAAGTGAAGCACCTTAGCATCTGGTATTACAGCTGTTGACTCACTTGGTACATTGCATACTTTGGTATAATCTTGAGTGGGCGTAGATAGCGGTTCATGTTCATGAAGACAATGGCAACAGGCCAAAGGGAGATGATGGTTAGGACGCCAACAAATAGGCTAATCCAAAGGGTTATACCATAGATTCCTAGCTGAAAAAAAGAAACACACACACATTTATATGAATCTTATAGAAATATGTTTTAATTTAACGTACATCTATTTTAGTCCACTCAGATATTTAGAGAACCATTTCAAATACTTACATTAGAAGGATCATAGTTGCCATTGGTCCACAGTACTATAGACAGGACAGTGAACACCGATTTCAGGACTGCATACTGTAGAGAGCCTAACTTCAGCAGGAATAACATTCGCCTGAATAAACCCAGTCCAGAGACAGACTAACATTACACATCTGTACCATGATAAGGTAATGTGCAGTCAATGCAGAATGACAGAATATATGATATGGAAATCTGACACAGGCTTGAGCTAGAGCCAGGGCAGTGATATGCAGACTCTCTTTATTGACTCTTTACCTTGACATGGGGACGTCGGGTAAACATGGACAACAGCAGCAGCAGGGTCCTGTGCTGATCCAAAAGGGTTTACCAGAGAACTTCTCCAAAAAGGCATTGCTGCCCCCCAACTCCTCAATCAACAGAAGCAAGATCTTGTAAATCACAACTGCAAAATAACTGTAAGGAAAGAGGTAACTCAATACACGTCTAAGCTGTGCTGTTATGTATTGTTAATTATGCAAATCTCATAAAATATCAAATGAACGTAACCATCACAGGTAGAAAAATTCAAAAATGTTTTTATAGCAGTGTGAAATGTGTGCCTGATCTAGCCTGCTATGTTTGCGCAGGCAGCTAAAAATTCACAGTGGACAACTTGACTGAGATAAAGACCAGATGTTAGAGCCACCAGCTTATAAGCTGCAAGTAGGTGGTTTGAGTCCCTGTTCAGATGCTGACATCTGCTGACTGTTTTTGTACAGAATGCCTCACCAAAGTAAGCATTAGAAACAACTTGCATGATGGTAAATATAGATATAGATATATATGTTGATGCCAGGTTAATGCAAAATAGCCAAAAGTTCCATGCATCCAAATTCAGAAATTGAAGAAATCTGACCTGCATGGGAGACCTCCCAAATAAACATTAGCTAAGTTTTTTCAATTAGCATAAATGCAACCACCAAGCCCTTTTGAAATAAGTAATAACTCAGCCACAGTAAAACAAACAAACAAAAAAGGATTAGGCTAATGGCTGTTTCTCAAGAGCAGACTCACATCAGAAATGTGACGTATGGTGCTGCATGTTCATCTGGTCTGGATTTGTCCTGTTGCCTCAGGGACAGGACAGCTTGCTGTTTTTAATGCATTTATAAATTCTGCATTATATCAAAGATTCTTTCAAGATAATGTGAGGCAATCTGAAATTTAAACTAAAAGCTGGCCTTTCAACAGGATATAAATCTTTGCGCACTAATACATCCACTAATACACCCATCAGGGAACAGATTAAAAATCCCCCAAAAGAAAGCAAGTGGAAAAGCCAAGTCACAGCTCAGATTTCAATCTAACTTCCATGGAAGAAAAAGTCTGATGGAGACTAATTATGCCAAACACTATCAAAAAGTTTCCAGTAAAGAGCTTACTTACTTTTCCTAAGGATCATATTAGATCAGCAGATACTTTTGTTGAACTAATGTTTGAAAAAAGTGTTTGTATGTTCAAGTTTTTCATATTTATCTGGTTGTGGATCAAATGGCTCAATGGCGTTTTCTTTTTCTCTGTTATTTTGTGCAAAGTATGAGCTTTGACCCGTCACGTGTAATAAATCATCACACAATTAAACTGTACTATAACAATATAGAGATGAGTTCACTGAAAAGTGGGAGAGATTTAAGCTGAGCTAAGATCAGCCAAAAAAAAAAACCACTGACTACACTGGGAAATGTTTTGCAAGTGTAGTTAAAGGAAAACTCACCTGTTAGATGTCAGGTCTGTAATCATAAATGCCCTCGGGATCCACATAGCTAAGCATGACATGGTGGAAATAACCTGAAACGGTGACGTAGTTGTGTTTAAAATCATGCAGCTGCAACACCTAGTAGTGTTTGAAGATGTCTGTTAATGTAATGTGGCTTACAATCATATTTGTTTTACAATCAGTGGCATGTTATAAAACTTAAGCAGGCCTGAATACTCACTGGTGCTGCACCGTTTACCCAAATGACCAAGGTCTTCTTGGGGTAGGGTAGTTTTTTATAAATATAGGCACACTGTTCCAGGTACACAAGCAGGGAGACACAGGACATCAAGGTGAGCATGAAGTACAGGCAATATCCAAATGTATCTAGCTCTGATTAAAAAAAAACAATAGGAGACACATAGAAACAGCATGAATCAGACTTTCTTCAGGTTAAAATGTAAATGAATATAGTAGTGTGTATAACTTACTGTTGAGCATGTCAATAGCCAGTGGACGACCCTTCAGACAAGCTGGATCAACGGTTCCATTTAGAGCTTCCATGGTAGGCAGACGCTTGTCTTAAAAAATAGACTAACAAATATTAACAAGAGTAAAATTTAAAAATATAAATAGTGTTGCAGTCATAAAAGTAAAACCTGCTTCCCCTTTACATTCCAGAGTCTTCAACAGAGAGCTGAGTACCTTGCCCTTAAGGAACTCTGAAGAAGTGAAGGTGGGATAAGAAGTGGCAGGCAACTTTATGAGAAAGCATGAGCAACTGGTCACGCTTTTATTCACAGGTTTAAGTGACTGTAATTAAAAAACACGAAGGTCAGAGTTTTAGTGAAAGGCTGAGATCCATTGTGCGTCAGGAAAGGTGAACTTTGGCAGGGTGTGTTATTTCCTTCTCAGTGCATAATGTGAGCTGTGAGCTATAGTTTTTGATTCTCGGCTAATTTACAGTATTTCAACGTTAAACTATTGCTTTAAAGGTTAGCTTTCATTACTTCAGTCTCTGTTTGTCTTTCTGGTATGAAAGTTTAGGCTCAGCTATGGTCAGGTATGTTACGCAGAAATCTATGAAGCCATAGGAACATTTTATTAGAGTTTCTATCCAGTGCTCCAAAATGCAAAGTGATTCTTTTTAACCTTTTCCACAATACTATATATAATACTACTAAAGAAAGCCAGTACGGCATGAATGGGCGCAGAGTAAAACTAATGAGAAAAGTTTAAAGTTGAAAATCCTACATAGGCCTTTAAGTTCTATTACCTAGAAAGATTCCAGAGGGTTCAAATGTTGAGTGGTGAGACTATTAAACTTTATCTGTTATTCTATTACAGAGAGGTGAATGGCACTGTGGTCGCTCAACTGTCTCTGGCTAATAATTGTCTAGTTTTTTTCCCCCCATGTCATCATATTCCTTTTGCAAGAAGGAAAAAAATGATGCTCACAATCTTGATTCATTTCGAATACACACATTTCACCTGTTTATTGTACAACAGCACAGACAGTGCCATGGAAATGCCAAAATTTCAACTCCCACCAGAGGTAGAATAAAACACAAGATTTATGAAATTCTTCTACAAAATATTTTACTGCCCCAGTGGTTAAAAAGGCAGATCTGAAAGTCTGTCTGAAAAAAGAAAAATTACACACTTAGAGAACTTGGGAAAAGTTACAAGGATGAACAGCTTATGCTGTGTTTGTTGGTCTGTGATTGGTATTGTAATTGTAAATCTACATACATTTGTTTTGGATTCCTTATTGAGTTTAGTTGATATTTTGGAGCATTAAGTGATAGTTTGTGGAAGGTGAGAAAGCAGAAGGGAACAGGGCACGCTACCTGTGTGGAAAACCTTAGTTAGAACTGTTCACAGCTTACTGTGGGGTAAATGATTACTTCATTCCCTGCTGAAGTTGTAAGTTTGCTCAGTTATATATATATAAAAAAGAACAGTCTGTAATTTTTATGGTGAGAAACAGAATATCAAATATAAAATGTCCAGAAAAAACACATTACATGAAAGTTTAAAATTGATTTGCTTGCCACTGAGCTGTGCAAGCGTAACTTGTCTTAGTACATGGTGGAGAAACCCTTTTAGGCAAGCACAGGGGTAAGTTGATGTCAGAGCTTGTTTTTTACTTAATCTGACCACATCACTTTCTCCCAAGCCTGTGGTTTATGTCCCAATATGTGTAACTATTTAAAGCGCATTTGTTATTAAATTATTTATAGGACTTTGTAAAGATTTAGATACGTACTATGTGTCACACTTTTCATTTAGTCTTTTCTATATGGTGCTGTAAATGCATAAAGGTTAACCTCAGGTCATCATGAATGTCATGATGTCTGATTTTGATGAAACCTTCAGAGGCCTAAGATGTGCCTGTTTGCCAAATTTGGTTTCTCAACTCCTCGTGGTCTGGGAGTTGTTTGCCAGCAAAGAAAAAAAAACAGACAGAAAGGTATTTTTTACATTATACTCGTAGTAAGGGTAACTATCAAGCACTGAATTGCTGGTTTCTGTGCTTGTAGATTGCTAGCATTAATGATAACTTTCATCCAAGTATGCTCACTTCTGGCTTTAAAAAACACGCCCTTGGCCAAAATGCTATTGCAGAGTCTTAAAATGCTGGTGGCGGTGGGAAGTACCACTCAGCCTCCTAGTAGATGTACCTCTGGCGGGGGTGTCCAACTCCAGGCCTCAAGGGCCGGCGCCCTGAAAGTTTTAGATATCACACCTGAATCAAATGATTAGTTAATTACCAGGCCTCTGGAGAACTTCAAGACATGTTGAGGAGGTCATTTAGCCATTCAAGTCAGCTGTGTTGGATCAATGACACATCTAAAACCTGCTGGACACCGGCCCTTGAATCCTGGAGTTGGACACCCCTGCCCTATGGCTTGAGTTTCAAAATCCTACGTTCCCTTGTTCACAAGTTATCGCATTCACAAGATTTTTAGAAAACTTGACCTCTGACCTTAAGGGTCAAGGTCACTGAGATTAGAATTCATCCGAGAATTTTAGTAGATACATATACGCTATCGACAGATAAGCTAACAGCAATATGATCACTAATTCTTTTTTTTTTTGTTCATATTTCCGGTACAAATATGACAGACACCCCCCCCCCCCCCCCCCCCCCCATATAAAGGCACTGCTCAGGTATAGATTTCAATGGCAAAGGCAAAGCCATTAAAATCTAAGTTGCATCACATAGACTTCACTGGAATCCAGTTAAAGCTTAACTGGTCATGACTAACATCTTGTAAGCACTTAGGGTCCACAAGTTCAGTCATCTGCAGCGTTGTTCCTCAGTCAATGGAACATTTTAAAATCCCATTTTTGACAAAAACAAATCACACATTTGTTAAAGAATAGAGATGTATAGTTGTATTACATTTATTGTTACATAGCAATCATTAAGCCGCATGAACAATCTCGTAAAGAAAAAAAAAAAAAAAAAAAAAAAAAAAAAAAAAGCATCATTTTTTCAAGCAGGCGTTAACTACATCAGCAGCTCCAGGTGCCTGTTGGTAAGTTCACTGACATCGGTCATTGAACTACTGTGAGTCACTAATCATGTAGGCTGAAAGTAAAATCAATCAATCATGTTTTATTGTGCTACACATCACATACTCCAAAAGGAAGGTAATATAAGGAAACAATGGCGAGCAGTAAAGAGTGAAGAAAGGTTGTGACACCTTTGGATCACTGGTATAAACTCCACCTCGTCTATCGAGCTTTAGGCTCAAGGACATAATTGCCTGTTCTTTATGACGTTTTTTTATTGTGGGTTTTTTTATGCTCTGTGTTTTTGAAACTTTTAAATTTCTTTCAAAGTGGTGGACACAAACAGAAGACACTTCAAATAGATTCATGTTAATATAGAAATACAAAGGATGTTAGTTCTGTAGATGAAGAAGGAAATCACTTGCATTAATGTCTTTTTGAAAATAAATAAAATGTGATTTACAAATAAATACATAGAAAGACAAAGCAATTAATTTATAAAACAGGACAAATTACAGATAATTATAGTGCAATGAAAAATGCAATCTACCTGATCATCTTGGAATTATGGGAGACCTGTTGGCTTTGTGTTTCAAGTATCCGGATTGAGATTAAGCCATTTCAACAAGCATTAAACTGGATTTGGTCATCTAAGTTTTAGCATTTATCATCTTTATGTTTTTCCTATCAAATATATTATGAAATGAAAAATAAATATTTTAAAGTGTAAACAGAAAGACCTTCAAATATTTACAAATATGTAAACTAAATTTGAGACCATCTGATAACAGACTGCTGCTAATTGCACTGTGCTTGTGTTCAACTTATAAGACACACATTATTTCGGATGAAAATCAACGTACAAACCTTTTGCTCTGCAATTAGTGATTAAGAGGTTGATTAATACTGATAAAGGATGACTCTCTAGATGAAATCTTAAACATAAAACAGACAAAGACAAACACTGGCTCCCACATTTTGGGGATTATTTGAATGTCTTTGGTTTATCTTAAAGACATCTCCTTCCCTGAATCTCTTCTGCTTCAGACTGGTTCAGTCTATGAGGTCGCTGTAGAGGCTCTTTCTACATGATAGCAGTATTGTTGCAGTGCTCTTTCAAAGCACGCTGGATGAGGAATGGTCCATGTAATAAAAACAAATACAAAACATGTCGTTTGAGGCTGCATCAAAGCTTAAAATGAAGGTCTAGGATGACTCCCGTTGAGGTGATGATACTCCTGGTTTAAGGCATTGTAGTAGAGATACACATGACATCTACTGCTCCTTCTCTATTGTCACAGAGACAGTCTGTCCGCCATCTAAAAGGAAACAGTGTGCACAAAAGATGTCTCAGGATGGGTTGTTTATTGAGCACAAACAAAAGCAATTAGGACACAAAAGCATGAAATTGTGAGAAAGGGCATTAGTAACATACTCATTTTCTCTTTGCTGCCATCTTCTGTGTGCTGAACATTATTGCTGAGGACATGCGGGTTAGCTTCTCCATCAGCAGGCCTGCAATTAAAGTCAAAAAGAAATTAATTCAAAGTAAATAAAATTGAAGCCTCTGATATTAAAGATTTGAAAGAAACAGAAAACTTACCCTTTGCCATTCTGCTGGAGGACACTGTTTGCTTGCTCAGGATCTATCTGTACCAATCTGGTGACAAAGGAATGCCCATCTCCCTGACTGAAAATACAGAAAAAATAAATAAATCTTCACATTGGGTTTTTTTTTTCTTCATATTTCTGACACTCCATGAAATTAACTTTAATTTAAAAAAAAAAAAAAAGCAGGATAGGTCTGTTAGTACAAAACCAATTACCCTCCCATACTGTGTAGGCATGCACTAACACCATCTGTATGCGTACATCATTTATTCTGACTGATATGAAGTGGGTGAAAGTTTGGGCGTGCATCAGCTCTTGCCCCCTCATTTTGACTCTGTGATCCATTTTGTTAGTGACCATTTATGCAAGTTAATAAAAAATTTTTAAAGCAAACTTATCAGATGATCCATTTTTAGTGACAAAGCATATCACATGAGAGTAGACTCACCTTGAGAAAACAGGGAAAAACCAGTACTTTGCCTGGTCTCCAAACACCTCAGCTACATTTCTGCTAAATCCCAGAGAAAACCCATTTTTATCCGGCCCATTTGTGAAAAAAGGAGCCCTAAAAGCCTCTGAAAATGGATGGAAAACAAACAAACAAAAAACGACAACAGTTAGCCAGTGGTGATTTTTGTAGAAGTGGAATTAAACGAAGTATGTATTTATAGTATTAATTTACCTATAGTGGTCCTGTTCTTTCCCACGAGCCACAGATGGTATCCAAGAAGTGACACAATGCTGATGAAAAACAAGGCCGCCACAAAGAACAGAAACAAGATGTGGAATTTGGCGTGGGTGTCAGGCAGCTGTTTCTTTAGAATGAAGGGAAAAAACAAAACACACTTTTAGCTGATTAATCGTGACAGCCCTGAGTCAAATTATGTGGAAAATGAAACAAATTGATACTACTTTGTTTCCTCAGTACAACAAAGTCTTGCATGGAAATAAAATACTGTTTCACTGCTGGACTATGTGACAGGACCCACTGTCTTGTGTAAAGTGTGCTGCAAAGAATCCCCTAAAAATAGCAACAGGTTGATACTGATACATGTGGTGTTCACACCACTAAATGTCATGCAAACACCATGAGGAGGTTAATGTACTTACAGTCCAGAATTTGATGAAATACTGGATGACTGTTGCACAAATCACTACACAGTAGAGTGACGCATAGGACAAAAACAGGACAAAGTACTTGTAGTTTGAGAATCCAACACAGTTATTCACCCTGAAAGAAGATGACACCACAACAACAGGAAGGAGAAAAAAAAGAAAAAAGAAAAAGAAAGGGGGTGCTGAATAACATTATGACAATAGCCATGGAAAATATAGCTGAGATTATGTATGTATGTATGTATGTCTATCCATCTTTTTTTCCTCCCCCAATTCCTCCTAGTGGACCCAACCTTCGCATAAACATTGCCCAGGGCACTGTGATGTGCCAACATCTATATGACTTATACAAATATTTTATACAAACCCAGTAATCATATATATTTGCACATTTGACAGTTTTATTGCGCACCAAATCTCAAATTAGACTGTTGTGTCACAATACAACATATCATAGTGTCATACCATAATGATCATAGAGTATGTATATTCAGTGTTGGGAGTAACGGAATACATGTAACGCCGTTACGCATTTAAAATACAAAATATGAGTAACTGTATTCCGTTACAGTTACCGTTTAAAAAGGTGGTATTCAGAATACAGTTACTTTGTTGAAATGAATGGATTACACGGCGGTATTTTCCTGTTTCATAAGGCTATGCCCTCTCTATTTTTGGTTTCCACGCTGGTGGAAACCCAAACAAAACACACATCAAGAGGCTCTAATGTCTGTGTCTCAATCTCGCGGCCCATGATATTACTTGCAGCCCCCATAATAACGTGAAGAAATTTTTTTTTTTTAAATTATTCACAAAAATTATTTAATATGAAGGCAATAGGCAGAGTGTTACAGGCATAGCCCTAAAGAATGTAGCCTCATGGACAGTGTAGTCCGTGCTGCAGGGAGAACGGACTGCTGTACCCGTTATGTGTCTGTGAGCGAGGGAGGGAGAAAAAGGAAAAGTACGAGTTGTCACCGACCAGAAAAGAGAGATAGAAGCATGTAAATATAATAATAACCACTGCAGCCAAAAAGAGTGGGTGACAAGCCCAGTTGTAAGTAAGCTATTAAGACTCGACTGTACACTGTGTTCGTGTTTTCCTCTGAAACAATAAGTTGGAGCAGCCTTTCAACGCCTCTCTATGTCTCTCGCTAGCAAAGTTGTCCCAGACAACAAAGTAAAGCTAGTTTTCGGCTACGAGCCCGACGTATTAGCCAGAGGTCCCTTTACGGTTTTACGCCTTTACGGTTCGGAGCCACAGACCTGTTTTATATACGCGTGGAATAGTTTCTATATGAGATCGCTGCAAAAAGTGCAGCCTTACCTGTCTTACATGTCCACCCTACTGTTACTCATTTTATATTAAGATTTACAAATCTAGTTGGTATTGGAGTTGGTATGGCGAATAACCTTCAGTAAAAGTAATAAATCACACAGCAATAGTACATTCATTAGTTGTAAAAAGCATGATAATATATTAAGTAATCCAAAGTATTCAGAATACGTTACTCTCATTGAGTAACGTGACAGAATCTGTTACAAAATACATTTTGGGGCATGTATTCTGTAGTGGAATACATTTTAAAAGTAACCTTCCCAACACTGTGTATATTCCCAATCTCCCACTATGCACTGCAAAGTGGGGTTTGATAGTAATATTAACAACAGTAATAAGAGTAACGTTCAATTAATGTTCAAGAATTTAAACAAAGCAGTTTAATCGCAAAGTAAAAACAGAATATCATACCAGGGGCAGTGATGGTCCATTTTCAGCACACACCTTGAAAAAAAAACAAAACAAAAAAAAAAAAAAAAACAAGAAGCAAAATGTGCATCCTATCAGTACCATCCAGTATATACCAACATATTGATCTTTTCACTGACCCAGTAAACAAAAACAACACATTTGATAAACCCTTATTAAGATATTAGTTTTCCATATTATCACTTTACTAAAAAACAAAAACCATTTGAAATTGTTCTGTAACATTTCCTGAATTTCTATTGCCAGAAGAAGAAACTACTTTAGGGTGGATGTTTTAAGAACATCTTATTCAGGAATGTGTTGATAAAGTGTGGACACTTAGAGAGGACTCACATTTCACAGGTTGAGCAGTGATGGCAGCGATCAGGCTTGATTACCTGACAGAAGTCACAGTATCTGATGGCTAGAGAGAGAGAGAGAAAACAAAATTAACTGTATACCTGCTGGATATTCTTAAAGCATATTCATTAAATCTCCCTGTGAATCCAAGCGGGTCACATCCTGACTTTTAATTAGCAGGGGAGCCAGAAGAGAAAACAAGGTGCACCCGAGTCTAATTAACCCTCCTGACACAGGCTTTTCCGTAAAC
This sequence comes from Pelmatolapia mariae, assembly GCF_036321145.2. Classification (NCBI taxonomy): domain Eukaryota; kingdom Metazoa; phylum Chordata; class Actinopteri; order Cichliformes; family Cichlidae; genus Pelmatolapia; species Pelmatolapia mariae. The sequence goes on from NC_086236.1 coordinate 21,030,274, forward strand.
ACGGCACAGACAAGCCTAGTATGTATTAAACTGAGAAACAACCAGAGAAGACATGTGATTGTCATTTGTAGTGCTTTTGCAATGTTGATGGCTGATGATGAAAACTTTTGTGCACTTCCTCTTTTTACAGAGCAACATTTTGCTAACAGAGTTTTCCCTGATGGTGTGTTTTGAAGCGACAACTGGGAATTAAAAAAACAAAACAAAGCACAGTCACTTACTACACTGCATCTAAAGCCATACCTCCTCCAGCTGTGCGTGTGTACACGGGTAAATTCCTCGCCACTTTCTTCAGGATCTCTTGTTGGGCCTCAGCTCGCTCTTCTCTCTCATACAGCTCCTTCTCTGCCCTGGGTAGACTGAACTGACAACAGAAAAAGAAAAGTGTTCAGTGATCAGTGTTTTGTTTATTTCCTCTCTTCCGCTAAGTGAGGAGTGTGACAGAAGCAAACTTACTGCTTTTGAGGGATTGGCTGGTTTGGACCAGATAGTTTTCCAGTAGGCCCATATAAACATGGCGAGGAAAATGTGAAAGATAACCAAGTAGCTGACTGTTGTAGAAAAAAAAAAGAAAAAAGAAGGATCCTTAGCAGGAGAGAAATAATAGCATCAAATATGAGTGAGTGTGTGTGTGTGAGGGCAATACTTACTTCGTTCAGCATTATTTGGGATTGTATCTATAGGAAGAAGGTAAAGTATATGTGTATATATTAGTTAGGAGTAATACATGACTACACATCCCCCACTTCTCTCCCTCTTCCTCACACCATGTTGCAGCAGCCTGGCACGGCCAGCAGTGACCCACCCACAACAGAGAGCTTTGTTTAAGCATCAGCAGGGATGTCCCTGTCCTGACCACAGCCGCAACACAGAGACATGCTGATACTGGTCTCATCAGCTCCTGCCTGAATCAAACTATTTAACTTAGCGTCTGTGTGTGGGAGCAGCACAAATCACACGACACACAACTTATTAAAAACTGCTGAAAAATAGCATAAACACTTAGGACTTACTCAGGAGTGCGCCAAATAAATTATGTTTACTAGAATTTAAATTACAATTACAGAATCCACTGCTGGAAGTTAAATGTGCAAAACGGGTAAAAACAAATACAAATCAAATTCCCTTTTTTTTCTCCTGAAACGATAAGTTGTTAAAATGTAATATTGACAAATCATTTTTTAAACTGCTCAAAATATGTTTAATTACAGATAAATTCACATTGATAGCATCAAAAAGTCACGGACTAGATTTTAAAGCTGGCTCGGAAGCACCTAATTTATTGACACCCCAAAACTATATAAAAAATAAAAATAAAAATAAAAATAATAATAATAATAATAATAATAGCTAGTAAATATATCTAGTAAACTCGGAAAGTTTTAACATGATTAAGCAACACACAAACGACACAAACCCTTTCACAGTCACTCCACTTTTCTATTTTTATGATATCCGTTATTTGACGCATTACGTCTGCCCTAATGGAGTGATTAATTATTAACGGAGAAAAGTATTTCCTCTCACTGGAGGGGAAGAAAAAAGTAGACAAACGAAGCTGTCATGAAAAAAAAAAACAATTTATGTAAAACGTTTCCATGAAAAGGAGAGACAGAAATATGTGTTAATATTCGCCAAACGTTTCATCGCATTACGGAGTGTGAAGCCAGATTTTAAATTGACAACTAGCTTATCAAAGTTTCAAACCCTGCCACTGTCAACTCACGCGGCCGCTAAATGTTTATAAAGGTGAGCGCACTTACAGACACACAGCTCCACAACGTAGGCGTAATAGGACCAGCCGACGACCAGGTTAATAAACAGGACAGGTACCCAATTCAGAGCCCGTTTACAGCACCTTAGCGCGTGAGAGGGCGCCATCTTTAATCCGTGTTTGACATTAGCTGACGGTGACGTCACAACCACGACTTTTAAATGGTCCAGCCAAAGACGCATTAGGATCAAGATGCTTCACGGCAGTGCAGGCGACGAGGAACGGAACGCGGATGTTTTAGTTGTTCAAAAAGTGCAATTTAAGTATATTTTTAACGCACCGTTCGTAATCATTCCTCTCAGCAGAGTAACAATCATAATAAAACACAGTGGCAGCTAAAGTTGAGCTCTTCTTAGGGCGTATTGAAGCATGTCAGCCTGTTAACCTGCAGACGGCGGAAATCTTGACTCGCACAATCTTTGGCTAGTTAGTTTCCTCGTGATATGCTCAGACTTTTGTATTTATGAGTAAGAATATGTTGAAAATAAACAAAAAACAAGCAATTTTAGGCTACTCATTAGGTTTAGTAAACTAGAACAAAAAGTCAGACAGAATAGTTCAAATGTTTCATTTATTTGTTCATTTATTATTTTGTCCAGCTGGGGGCAGAGAAACACAATGCTGTGTGAAGTTGTGGAGCACAGTTAACCATTGTTTTGGAGCTCGGTGTCTGTCCACCTGTTTGTAATTCTGTAATTTTAGTCTCCACTCCTAATTTGCTAGATGCCTTAATTGTCTTTCTATTTTTTATTGATTTTCTTTTCTCTTGGTGCTAGCTGGACAAGATAGGTGTGTGAATAAGAGGGAGGCGGGAGTTTAAATACATGGGGTTAGCCATTTAAAGCAATGGACAGTGCACAAAAGAACTGAAGAAGCGAATGTAGGTGAATGCAATTATCCTGTCTTATTCCCCTCACCCCCCAGGGTGCCCCTCCCTGATCGTTTTTCTACCGGAGGTTTCTTCCTGTTAAAAGGGTTTTTCCTTCGTATTGTTGCCAAATGCTTGCTCATAGAGGCTTGTTTGATTGTTAAGGTTTTTACTTCTTATTTACTTATTCTTACTTATTTTTACTTCGGGAGAGTGATAAGAAGGAAATTGTTAAATAAATATATTCTGTGACTGACCTCTTTTATTTCTATAAAACTGCTTAAACCTTTATTTATCAAGAGTTCCTTACACCAGCATGAAATTGCCTTAGGTTGCCAATACAAAGCAAATGTTTCAGTGTAGTACATTACAGTTTTAGGTGGAGAACCTCACTGACACTCAAGATTTTTATTTTTATTTTTTTGAAGATGAGAATATGCTCCATTACATTTAGTGTTGTATGAAAGAAACACAAATGATAAGACATGATGACATCCAAACAAAATTTTAATGTCGTTTTCCTTTTCTTTTCTGTACACACATTATGTACATGACGTTGGACTTAAATACACCCCTAATAAATTAAATATTTTCATTTTTAGTTGCTAGTTATAATTAATAGCCTCCTTTCAGAACATTTTCTTCCAAATGAATGGCAAATAGACTGCAAGAGGACAAATGAGGAGCTCATTGTGCATGCTTGCTGTTTGTAGAGGCAACTTTCGGCGACGAGCGTGAACGTCTCCCCTTTTTGGTTGAAGAGTGGGAAGATGGAGAGGAAGGTGGGGAGGCAGTTGCAGAAGAGGGGGTGGAGTCAGAAGAAACTGAGCGTCTTCTGGTGGGACTGCTGCTTGGCGAGCCACGAGGTGAAGAGTAGGGTGACAGGGCCTGGAGCATACGGCCACTTCTCTCCTGAATTGCATGCTAAACAAGGGCAGACACAGATCAGATTTTCACTGTGTGTAATGCTATGTTCTGTTGCAGTGATTTAAAGAATGCCTCTTGTGATTCAGTTTATGAAGACATGCTTGTTTTTGCTCACACACAGACTTTTTTCTAGTTAAGAAGACCGAAATTAAATCTTGTGCTACAGTTAGTGTGTGATGTTTTTATGGTGAAAGTGAACATACCCATGCTCCATCTGGTCCGAAAAGCTCCAGAAAGTTGCCAATGAATTCTCGTGACTTCTCTTCCCATTTGTGGATGAGGTCCTGGCTCTTCTCTTCCACCCTGTAGACAAAATGTTTCGACTTTTCCTCCACCGTACGGACTGTCTCTTTCATCTTGTCCACCTGGTTCTGGAGCCGGTACTTTTTCTCCTGAGATAAAGTAAGGTGCATTTGTGCCTAATTTTGTATTTACAGCTTGTTTTTCCTTTTACGTTTTATTAAAAATGAAATATTTTCTTACATTAATGAAGCCGACATTTAGTTCACGGGCTGTGTAGCCTCTTTGCAGGTTGCGTCTGACATACATGTCGTAATTACGAACGATACGAGTGATCAGATCGGATGTGGAGATGCCCTCCGTCCTCTGAGTGGCCACAAACATTCCTGACATGAACACACAAATACTTTAAATATGTGTAATTAATTATGAGAAAGAAGACAACTAGAATTTATTTTGACGTTGCATGAATCTTCACCTGCTTCCTTGATGTGTTTGTAGACGTCCTCTGATCCAGCGGAGGTGTAAGGTATATCATCATGGGCCACAAAGTCGATCTATGAATGCAACAGAACAGTTTACAGACAGTTTGGACACCATATAGCTTTAACACTTTATGACATTATAGGAAGCTGTGTTTAAAGTTACTGTGTGACCTTTGACCTTATGTTTCTTGAGGAATTCTGGTGTAAGACTCCAGGGAGCATCCCGCACTACCTCGTCAACGTAACGGCAGTGCCTGAGGGCTTCGTAGCGTTCGTCCTCTGTCATCACAGTATAGCCCTTAAACTTGTGAGTGAGTTCATCGCTGCACACTAGGAACACAGAGATTTTCAGTGCTTGCCTCCTTCCTGATTTCTTTTACTTTTTTTTTCCATATTTGCCACACTGACATGTTTCAGATCATCAAACTAATTTTAATATTGGACAAGATAACCTGAGTAAATACAAAATGCAGTTTTTAAATGATGTTTTCGTTTATTAAGGGAAAAAAGCTATCCGACCTTACCTGGCCCTGTGTGAAGAAGTAATTTTTCCATAAACAGTGAATCAATGAAGCATTAAGATCAGTCTTTCGCTGTGGAGGAATTTGGGTCCACTCTTCTTTGCAGAATTATCTGAATTCGGCCACACTGGAGGATTTTCTACCATGAATTAAATGTTAAACGTTCAAACTTCAAACTTTGACTAGGTCAATCCAAAACCTCCATTTTGGTTTTTTTTAGCCATACAGACGTGGATTTGCTGGATTGTTTCGGATCACTGTCCTACTGCATAACCTAAGTGAGCTTCGGGAAACAAACTAATAGATGGACATTCTCCTTCAGATAGCTGAAGCAGAAACTGATAGCAGAGAGCAGAATTCAGGGTTCCTTCAAGTCTTGAAGCAGCAAAGCAGCCCTAGACCATCACACTACCACTACCATGTGTTGATGTTCTTTTTATGAAATTGTTAGTTTCATGTCCGATGTAACAAGACTCAAACCTTCCAAAAAGTTCAAGATTTCCTTTGTCAGTGCACAGAATATTTCTCCAAAAGTCTTGGGGTCATCACAGTGTGAGATGAACCTTTGTTTTGTTTTTGGTCAGCAGTGTTTTTTTACCCTCTCAAGGTCACTTTTTTATTGCTGAATCATGAACTCTGACCTTAAACCTTGAGCCTACACTTCCCCAGATGTTGTTCTGGGGTCTTTTGTGACCTCCTGAATGAGTTGTCGATCTTCACTTTGGAGTGAAGAATATTCTTGATACTCCTAGGAAGGGCAACTGCTGTTCCAAGTTTTCTCTATTTGTGTATAATGGCTCTCACAGTGGTTCACTGAAGTCCCAAAGCTTTAGAAATGGCTTTGTAAATCTTTCCAGACTGATACTTCAGTTTTTCACTAGTTAGTCACACTTACTTCAAGATTTAACAAGGGAAGTATTTTCACACACGATCAGGAAGGTTTGGAGAATGTTTCTCACTTACTGAATGAAATCATTATTTAATAACTGCATTTATATTTACTCGAGTTGTCTTTGTTTTATATTAAAATTACTTTGATGACCTGAAACATGTGAGTGTGACAAATATGCGGAGAAAAAAAAGATATCAGGAAGGAGGCAAATGCTTTTTCACGTGACTCTTTGGAGGCTTCTGTGTCTATTTCATGACCCTGAAGGTTAAAGAGTGTTACTTTGAGCATGTGTTACTGTGGCGAGTGAATGAAAGGCATACTTTACCTCCTACTATAAGGTGAGTGTTTGGGAACACATTCTTTGCCTGCATCAGAGCTCGAGCATGTCCCGAATGGAAAAGATCAAAGATTCCATCAGCGTAGACTCTCACGGGGCGGTTAGCTAAACATGAAGGGTGGTCTTTAAATGCAGTCGTGTCATGACACAAAACTCGAGCAGTTTATATTTTTGCTGTTACAAATATGGAATTCTAATGAAACAGTGATGCTTTTAATTGTTAGTTAATCATTATTTTGCTGATTTGTCACTCAGTCAGATTCATAGCTGTGATCAAACCCTGAATCATCAAAATAACTGGCAGTTATGTAACAATGCTGATAATGAAATCACCATATTATAACTGATATCAGATAATTACAGCACAGCAAAATATCTTGAGTTAACTTTTCTTTTCCTAATTTTCTTCCCTGTGTATTCAGAATTTTTTTAAAAGGTGGTGATAAGTGCAACCTGGTGTCCCCCTCCGTGCTTGAGCAATGGTGAGCTTGTCATGTGAGATATCAGATTCAAAACCTGTAGACTTGGCAAAATCTGCTGGCTCCCGTGGAGTCTGAACACAAAGACCAGATGGAGACATTCAGATACAGTTGGTGAAAAAAGTCATCTGTTCTCTAAATCATTAAAATTTTACAGGTCGCCAGAATACATTATATGACACAAAACTATGTGTAATTACTGACGAAACATGTTCCCTCTTGCTTCATTCCTAACTGCTCGTGTTTCAAGTTTATCCAATCTCTTGCACATGTTCAGACTTCTGCCAAGAAGTGGATGTTATTGGTACAGTCATGTTGCATTTGATAAACACTGGGGTTCATAAAAACAGAAACTGTAAGACAGTATACAGGAACACTTTAGAAAATTAAAGCATTTAAGTGAATTACTTATAATAGAAATATATGAGATGTGGTGAGTTTGCAGGTTGTGCCTCCTCTCTGTATGATAATAACTTCAAGGTAGTTTTTTTTTTTTTTTTTTTTTTACCAATTTTAGCACATGGATGTTCAAAGATGCTATAGACTTTGTGTTGCATGCATGTACACCTTTATCCTTTGGTGTGCTGAAAGATATACTTTAAACTCTTGATCTCTTTTTAAGTGTCTTTTGCTCCTTGAGTTGATTGGTTAGTATACCAGTGCAAAATATTCCTTTGACCTTGTAAACACTAGCAACATCCTATGCTTCTTAATTTTTGTCTTGTATTCTGATCTCAGCCTTCATGGCTTATACACATGCTGACGCACAAGCCAGCATATTTCCACAGCGGACATAAATGTAAGAATTAAAATTCTAATAAATAATTATTGTTTTCGTGTTAAGTCTTTAATTTCTTTTGAGATTAATTATTGCTACTGCAGACATGAGTCATGCTGTTCCACGGAGTTAATCGGTTAACTTATCCCAGTCATATAACCACAGTGGAAAAGATTACCTCAGTAATATTCAAAGCATGTTAAATAATAATGCAGTATAAGGCAGAGATATACCTCACTTCATTATAGTGTCCGCTAAATATATTCACAAAAACAAAATAAGAGGGGATCTCGTGGGGCTCCCTGTTGTTTATTATTTGAAAAACAGTGTGCAGTTGGTTCTCTTTGCTAATGACAGAAGCAGGCTTACCCTGCGAGGGCCTCCTCTTTGATTGTGCGCGGCCTGTTGATGGTGCTGTCCATTGCCGCCACGGCCTCGTCTCCTGCGAGCCATCTGGGATGTTCTTTTGTCAGCCAACAATAATACTCCAGCCGCCTGCTGCTCCTCTCAGTCAGCCCTACTACTGCAAGGGAAGGATCTCTAAAGCTGTGTGTCTGTATACATCCTATCACCCTGCCTGACCCTGATGACAGGATAACATAGCGGGCAAAGTTCAGGCCACAGTGGTAAAGGCATTCAGAAATGTAGATTGCATTTGCAATCAATGCTGAGCTTGTAAAGACTTTCCCTTTATTTGTGCGGTGGCAGCAGCAGCATGATCCAGTGAGTGTTGATCCACTGAAAGTCCAGCTCTTTAACATTTTAGTACACATCTGTAAAAATATGCTTGGTTTTTTTTAACCGTTTTTCAAAATTTTATTCCTTACACTTTAACATAAAGAATAGAGGCTGCACACGTAACACTGTAATTTTTTTCTGAGAAAGCCATTCAAGATCAACTATGAAGCTGTAATGGGAGGTCAGACACTACCAGCCTTTGGAACCAAACACAGGGGACAGTGAGTCCCGGCATTTCTCAGAGTTGTTAAAAGTTAGCCACAGCGGCAGAAACCTGTGTATATCTTAAAATCAATAACATCCTGTCCTTCCTGTGCTTTATAGCACATAATGCACATCCTGGTTTTGACATCAACTCATTCAGTTTTTTGGTGCTGATGTGTTTCCCTATGTAACACACACAAACACGACAAAGCTGCACACGAAACATTATTTTCTACACAAAAATACATAAAACTAAGACTTTTCAGGGAGGCTAGCTGCTAAAAAATGTTTTAGCCAGTCAGTGACTCTGTCTACTGTTTCAGTTCAAGTATATGAAAAACACTGACTAGTGTGATTACATAACTTTTCATTTAGTGCTAACATCTGGTCAAAGTTTCAGTTTGTCTAGCAGGCTACTTTTATGACTAATATTCCCATCAGACATCTGCCTTTTTTCTTTAACTCTGCTCTCTTTAGTTTCACTTTAACTTTGAGCTGAGCTGTTTTTCAGTAAATGCAATGATTTTATACAAAACACATTTTAAAAGTGGAATAAAAGTAATGGACCTAGCGCTAAGCACTGGTGCGTCTAAACCAATCTTGCCAGAACACCCAAAGAGATAACAAGGCTGAAAGTCTTGTTATCTCTTTGGGTGTGTTTCATGTTCAGGAGATACCACAGATATGCAGTAATCTATATCTTTGTAATGTTTGTAAGGTATTTAGGACTTTATCAAAAGGTCCAAATTATTTATTGTAGAAGTATTTTTCTAAAGAGGAAACTTTGAGTCAGATAGTCGGTCACAGAGTGGAAATTTAAGAAATGTTTCACCAAACCACAGATTGGATGATCAACTCATACATATGTCTGCTTTTACGCATTACTGTACTGTAATCCACATTAAAGTGTAGGGAACTCTTTAACTGCTTTATGGAGGTGAGCTCAGAATGAACAACTGGCCTTGGTTTTCCAGAAGTGACTTATGGAAAATCCCCTGAACATGTTTCACTTTCATTGTTATTCCTCCCAGATAGATCGCAGCACTTTGAAAAACAAATGCTAGATTTTTGGTTCCAGATCAAAATAATCTCAGTCAACAACGAGCATAACCAGTCTGATCACATAGGAAGGGGGAGTGATTTCATGGGAATTTCTCACCTGTGAACACAATGACCTGGGGTAAGGGGGTGTGGTTATCTATGCGAAAGCATGCTGGGCGGGAGCATTGCTGTGCTGTTCTTCTTCTCACTTCCTGAACTGAAGGCCTCCAAATATGTGGAGGTACAAACACAGGATAACCTAACATTCAGGAGCTTTGACACGCCACGTTACCCTGCATTGAAGGTAAGACTCTGATTACAATAGAAACATTTCATATTCTTACATTCTTTGGAGAAAGGCAGAACCTGTACTATACAAAAGGCGTGCTGTATAAATCACCAGTCTCAGGGTGTTCAAGGAGCAAAGACATATTTTTCTGCTCTTTTCTGACCCCTGTTTGGTAGATGAGTAACCAGTTAAGGATACAGTGTAAAGTATTAGAGAAAGAGAACCGTCTGTTTTGTTTGTGTGGTTATATTATGAACAGGATAATGTTTGAAATGTCTTTTTATGTAATAGTCTGACTGATTAATCTATTTCAGTTTAAAGTGCCCGTGTAAAGCATGCTCCTGTGGCAGTATCTGATAACCTTTCTGCTGGTTACTGTTCAAATATGCAAAGGTAGGAAACAAATCATGACAATGTAAATGGCTTTCTTTACATATCAGCGGTGTGTGTGTGTGTGTGTGTGTGTGTGTGTGTGTACAGTGTTTGCACACATGTACAGCTGTGGTCACAAAACATATGACACAAATGTATCACAAGTTTTCAGTCAAGCAGCATTTGAGGAAATGCTGTTTCTTGGAATTAGTTAAGGGTCCTCTTCTAATTTTACTGTAAATGGAGTCACTGCTGATGTGCAACTGTTACTGAAAAACACATTTCTGTACTTTTTTTTTTTCATCTTAGTAAATAACCATCCTGTCAGTGATAAAATCTTTAAACAATCTAAGATATCATTTCAAGTTCTTACAAAGTCAGTGTCTAAAATATGCATTTGCTTAGCAGTAGATAGTAGGTGTTTTATGTACAGAGGTGTGTCCTGAGCTTTGGTGCTGTAAGTTTAAGTGAGTCAGTGCCAAATGAAAACTTGTAATGAGGAACAATGAGCTACACCCTGAAACCAATAGTACTGATGTCACAAGATGACATCAGTACAATGTTGGTTTGAGATATTATACAAACAGGCTTTCGGCACCAAGTGATCACAGAAAAAATGGTTTGCATGCTTTAGTCACACTGATGTTAAATCTCTTACGAGCAAACATGTGGCCAAGGTAGCAGCAATACAGACTCAAAACCCGTTAAAAATGCAGTATTGAAAGACAAGATCTACAACAACAACAATGTCTATGCTGGTCAGATCCATAAAGGTCCCACAAATTACATGAGACACACACTGGATATGAGGAATGGAAGTAGTCACTGTGATGTCAGGTTTGAGGCCTTGATTTTGGGGTTCTGCCCTGTTTTAAATCATTTGTAGAATTCACGATGAAGCAAGCAGCAGTATTTAACCGGTAACTCCTCCAAAAGGCTCCAACACTGAATCTATGAATTGGAGAGGTCCAATTCATTGACTTGACTCAGCATAAATGAATGTTTACGAGTCAATTGAGGATCAATTACTGTTGCATTTCATATTAAATAAATACATCCCCTGTACAGGTGAATAAGAGAATTGGTTATAGAGCTCTAAACCAACTTTTATTAATGGGTTGTATTTTTGCCATAAAGTTTGTCATTTTAACACTGGAGTCCAGGTGGATTCACTTAAAGCCTCAAGTGAGCAGTGGAGGTCATGCTGAATCTGTGGCTTGATTGTTCAGAGATGTTAGGGCAGCAAATCGAGGGCCTGCTCAGTTAGCCAGGCAGTTTCATTGTTGTGGCTGATCAGTGTGTTGTGGTTCAGTAGGTGTTTAAAGCCCTTTAAAATGTACTGCAAGTACAGGGTGTCAGAATAACGGGCTATATATATACTGTATATGACACATGCCTCTCAAGATGGCATAAAGTTTAGACGTATAGTATTTAGATGTTGTGCAGTCTTTCCCATGCAATGTCTGCAGAGATCAATTACATAATATCTTATTTACCTGAATGCATCTGTCTTGTTTTGTTTTTTATCTCTTACCAGCTGAGAAATGCGATGAATTTACCGATCTGAATCTTGGTCACTCAATCATTGGTACCAGCCTCAAAGTTCAGTTGTTGCTATACACTAGATTAAATGGGACATGTGGTACCCTCATGTCCCACACCGACCTGTCTGCCTACCCCCAATTTAACGTGTCAAAACCGACCACCTTCATCATTCATGGGTATCGGCCCACTGGATCTCCACCGCCTTGGCTCGACAAGCTCACTGAGCGTCTGCTGGTCAGGAAAGACATGAACGTTATAGTGGTAGACTGGAACTACGGTGCTGCGACTCTGAATTATTGGGAAGCAGTGAAGAACACACGCAAAGTAGCATCCAACATCACAGCTTTCATTAACATGTTGCAGGTATGGCAAGTTGTCTGATTTCAAATGTCACAGAGTGTGTAGTGTGTAGCGATTCTAAAACTGATGTTTTTTCAGGAGCACGGAGCCGATCTGAGCTCCATCCACATGATTGGTGTCAGTCTAGGAGCTCATGTATCAGGCTTCACAGGCGCTAACTTGAAGGGAGAAATTGGAAGAATAACAGGTAAGAGTGGCACTTACACTGACATCACTTCCACTTTCTGATATAGAATTAAAACCTGAAGTGGTATTTTCACTTGTTTTACATCCCTCTAAAACAGGCCAATAGTAAAGCGAGCCTAATTTATGCTTCAGGTCTTAAGAACAATCTTATTTGACTCAATCTAAAGGAGGAGAAAACTTCTTAAGAACTTGTCCCATTGAGAAGTTTACATGATGTTTGGAAACTGACGTGCTTAAGGGTGACATTTTGTAGTGGCTCTTGACTGAGCTTTTAATTCCTAGATTTCCAACTTTAGAAGTCACTAATAGCAAAAGGAGATAAAGCCACTGTTGCTAAAGGGTTTAATAAAAGTTGCAGAGTGTATAAACAATGTGTTATTTGTCATGGTTGAGTTGTGGAGTCAAAGGAACATACCATGCTTTGGGTTTTGCCTGGGTTGGAGCCGCCATGAAAAAAGCGGCACAGTTTTGGTAAAAATCCCTGAGGAGAGATGACGTTCAAAGATCACGCTAATTCTCTGGAGGCTCACTGAGAATATCTGGTTTAAAACAACAGGGAAAAACTGTCACATGGAAAAAAAGATATGTGAAAAAAATGAGAAAAGGAGACAGCTATGAAGGTCAGCTGGGATAAGTGCTTTTCCTAGGTGTTGTCTGAATATTTAAGTTAGGTCAACATTCTCTTTTCTAGTGTTGTGCTTGGGACTGAATTTCAAGCTCGACTGATGTTTTCTAATGTGATGTTTGCAGCACTGGATCCTGCTGGGCCAGAGTTCAAAGGCAAAAACCCAGAGGACCGACTGGACTCCTCAGATGCACAGTTTGTGGATGTCTTGCACACGGACATGGATCGTCAGTCAATCACCTTATTTATTATTATGAAGAATTTGTTTTCTTTACACAAAACAGGCATACACGTTGTGCATATGTGTCAATTTTTTATTGTTATATTACAGTGCTGGGTTTCAGGGAACCTTTAGGTCACATTGATTTCTACGCCAATGGAGGAGCAGACCAACCCGGCTGCCCAAAGACTATTTTCTCAGGTAAGATCAGTAAGTTTAGGAAACTTTTGGTATAAAGAACTGAACTTTATGTTAACAATTTACTTTCTTATCCCTGAAAAGGACAGTATTTTAAATGTGACCACCAGAGATCGGTGTACCTCTTCCTTGACTCTATAAATGCCACATGTACCAGCAGGACCTACCCCTGCTCGTCCTATAAAGACTTTCTGGATGGCAAATGCTTAACCTGCAGCCAGTTTGGTGATGCTGGATGTCCTATTTTAGGTTGGTGATGAAGAACACAAAGATGTAATTTTTTGTCAGCTGATAGGCAGTTACGAAAATCTAAATATGCACATTTTGCCAGTTTGTATTTTATTTCTTTAGATTTTACAGTGTATTATTTAGCGCTGACACAGGTGTTTTAACCTAACCCAGGTTATGACGTCATAAAATGGAAAGACATCCTGCTGGAACAGAACCAAACAAAGGCCTACTTCAAAACAAACGGAAAATCTCCATACTGCAGTGAGTAACAGTTTACTAATAAATACAGTAAGCTATAAAAAATCCTTAATTTCAATACAGCATACATTCTGATTGTCAGCCTGCACTGCCACCTAGTGGTAGAACTATACTTTTTTCAATGGTTTAACACATTTTAATGTGCCACTTTATTAGGTACACCTGTTCAACTTGTTATTAAAGCAAATATTTAATTAGTCAATCACATGACAGCATCTTGGTGCATTTAGTACATTTGCCAGAGGTCAGAGTAGAATGACCAGGCTGATTTGAGCTGTTAGAAAAGCAACAGTAACCACGCTTTACAAATAAAGGTATGCAGAAAAGCATCTCTGAATGGGCCACAGCAACAGATTCAGAAAGTCCTCCTCCTATCAGCTAAGAAAAAGAAACTGTGATTGAAGTGTGCACAGGTCCACCAAAATTAGACAAATGAAGATTGGAAACACATTACCAGGTCTCAGGAGTGTTATTGTCTGCTGGGAGATTTGGATGGTAGGGTCAGAATTTGGCATAAACAACATGATAATATTGATCTTTCCTGCCTTATTTTTGAGATATCCCAGATTGTGCTGGTGTAATGGTGTGTGGGATATTTTCTTGGCGCACTTTGGAGCCCATATTATGAACTAAGCATCATTTGAATGTCACTGTCTACCTGATTATTGTTGCTGACCATGTCCATCCCTTTATGACCACTGCTTCCAGCAAGATAACACGCTGTGTCAAAAAGCTCAAATCATCACAAACTAGTTTCTTGAGCATGACATTTAGTCCACTGTTCTCAAAGGGCCTCCACAGTCACCGGGTCTCAATCCAACAAAGCACTTTTGGGATGTGGTGGAATGAAAGTTTTATATCCTTAATGTGCAGTTGACAAATCTGCTGTAACTGTGTTTTGCTGTCATGTTAATGTGGACCAAAATCTCAGAGGAATGTTTCCAGCACCTTGTTGAATCTATGCCATGAGGAATTTATTTATTTATTTTTTATAAAAAATCTAAATGAACAGTTATGTTTATAACCCTTGAAATGGGGAATGAGCCAGAGAAGCAAGTCAGGTTAAGTGTTTGTTTTTTTATAGTTCAAAACAAAAGACTTGAATTAAAAAATGTCATGTCTTTGCTCAGTGACAAACTACAGGATGGATGTGATGATATGGAACAAGGATGTGCGGTGGGGATACTTGACTGTTAAACTTCATGGCAATGGTAAACAAGCACAGGCAACCATTGACCAGTAAGTCTCCTCTGCATATATAACCAAGACTTGTCTTTTTCTCCATGTTACTACCTTCTCTAACTAATGTATTTTTCCCCCTCATATTAGTAAATCCTTAAAGTTCAAGAAGTTCACAGAGACCGAGCTGTTGGCTGCGTTTGACAAAGACATTCAGTGGGTGGAAAAGGTGTCTGTTAAATTCTCCACTGGGAATGTATTGCAGCCCAAACGTAAGCTCAGAATTCTCCGAATCCGTCTCAAAAACCTGGAACCTAAAGAGAATAAAGCACAGGGGTATGCTAAAATTTTACCTTTAAGAAATGACACGCAGCATCAGCTGGTTTCTTTGTTGAAGCACCTCTTATATCTCCCAGCTGTAGATTTACTGAAGTGTCTGTTTTTTCCCCTCACAGGTCTCTGTGTCGATACGACGTCCTTCTCGAGGAGAACAAAGAGGTCACCTTCAGGCCAATTCCCTGTGAAGAATCCAACTTCTGAGGGGGGGAAAATTGCATAACATTTCACTGCATCACTGCATGTATGCAGAGAGATTCAGCTGATTCTACAGTTCTTCCAGAATTGTACATGAAAAGACCAGGACTGCTAAAACAAAACAAAATATACACAGCAGAACTGTGTAAATCAAATATTTACTGTGTAACAGTTTGTGTTCTGATATGCCATGTGATGTGCGAGGTTTTAAGAGTAATGTGTGTGTGTGTGTGTGTTTAAGAAGATCTAAAAATTATCTCAAGAGCAAAGTTGAGATTGTTTTCTCTTTTTATCTTAACTCATTCATTAGTCATTCGCTGAAAATAGCCATTTATTAGGTGGTGTGGTGGTTCACAATGTTGCCTCACAATAAGAAGGTCTATGTTTGAACCAGCTGGCTCGCTGGGACTTTTCTGTGCAGTTTGCACTGTCCCACAGTCATTTGGGGGGTTGGGTTAACTGGTGATTGATTCTAAGTTGGCTGTCGGTGTAACTTTGAGCGTGGACGGTTGTCCGTCCCTATTGTTAGTGCGATAGATAGATAGTGATTTGTCCAGGGTGTACCCTACAGCTGGGATAGGCCCCCTGCACCTCTGAACTGGATAAGTAGAAGATGGATGGATGGACCAGTAATGTGAATTAGACAGATTATCTGTCACAAATGAGTCAAAAATGTCTAACATAAATAAAGAGTGAAAAAATACTAACATATTTACTTTTTGTGATAGAAAACTAGGGCTGTCAGCGTTAACACACCATCACTATTAACGCAATTAAAATATTTAATGCATTTCACCCATCTGCAGTGCAGAATGGACAAACTTTGGACAAACTGCCCGAAATGCATTGACAGATTAATCCGCGTTAACGTGTTAAAGCTGACAGCCCCTGTAGAACACATAACGTACGACTGATGGATTTTATTCATTTTAGGCACTGGCCTTTGTTTTTGTTTTTTTGTTGCTTGTCTTTGCTTTTGTTCCTGTTTACTTTTTTATGCCAGTATAAATTTTTAACATACATATATCAGTAGTAACTATATTTATTTTTAATAAACACACAATGCACATCAGTACCCAGTAAATTTACATTCTTTGTGCAATCAGAAAGAAAACAAGTGCGATTTTTTTTTCTTTTTACAAGCCTAAAATCTGTGTGCTCATCCATATTACATTATTATAAACAAAATCTTTAGTCTCTGTAAATGAACTGCTGCTTGTCATTTCTCGTCCTCCTCTCTCTTGGAGTCACTGTCACAATGGATAAAAAACCAGTTCAATTATGCCGTAGTACATATTACCACCAATCATTGTCTTAATGGACAGTAATAAGTGAAATCTCATGGAAAACTCAAAACATGTGAGATTACAGTTTCCCGGCTGAATGTTTATGAATGCCTTTGGTGACGTGACAAGAAAAAAACAAGATGTTTGACGTGTAACTGCGCCGGTCGTCTCCAGAGGGAAAGGACAGTTTGCTGCAGCCTCCGTCTTTATGTCTGCTTCCATCTTTGCACTTTCACGAGTGACTTAGTAAAAATATTAAGCCCTCTGAGTCTGCCCACTCAGCAGTCCAAAAAGAAAGGGTAAATCAGAAATCTGATGAATCTGATGAAAGAATAGTCATCTTTGCTCATTTAGACATGTGCTTCTTCATTCGCTGAATTTCCATCTAAAACAGAAAAAAATTGGATTTTGAAAAAAATCTAATCACGATAAATCTTCCTACCTTGAAGTGTTTGAAATACAATGTTACTAAATTTTATTATCCTCGGCCACTTTACCTGTAACGTTAAGCGAATCCTTTTCTCCTCATCCAG
This sequence comes from Pelmatolapia mariae, assembly GCF_036321145.2. NCBI lineage: Eukaryota > Metazoa > Chordata > Actinopteri > Cichliformes > Cichlidae > Pelmatolapia > Pelmatolapia mariae. The sequence continues at coordinate 21,047,374 of NC_086236.1, forward strand.
CTCATTCATCAGCAGTTTGATTTCTTTGCTGGAATAACAGAATATTGTTAAATTAGCACAGCAAAAACCTGACTGAAAGTACAGTTGGGGTAATGATGCTGGAGGTGTCAAATGCCCTCCAGAGTGAGGATGAGCAGGTAAACAGAAAACTGTGCAGATGCCTACAACTTATAGCTAATGTGCAATTAGGGAAAGACAGCCATACTTGTGCTGAGTCTTCATCTGTTCAAACTGGCCCTTCAGGTCTCTCAGCTCTGTCTGCAGTTGTTCCAGGTTTGGCGAGGCGTGCCCTTCTGGATTTCTGCTGGGCTGTGAGTGTGAGTTGATGCCTGCGGGCAGAGCTGGGTGCAGCACAGCAGAGATAGCCTTTGGCAGGAGAGAGGAGAAAGACTCTGTGGGCACAGTTTTGGTTTCTAATGCCTGTGGAAAACACAAAAGAAATATAGGAAGTTGTCATTTACTGCAGTTTAACAGCTGTGGATTTTACGACCTGTAGCATTTTATTTTATACACTGCTCGAAAAAATAAATAAAAATGAAAGGAACACTTTGAAAACACAGATCTCAATGGGAGGGAAAAAACTGTGCTGATATTTATACTGATATAGACCGTATGATGAATGATGATGCCACATCGTGAAATAGAAATAAAAATGATCAACCTACAAAGGGCCGAATTCAAAGACACTCTGAAAATCAAAGTGAAAAAGTGATGCAGCAGGCTAGTCCATGTTAACAACATTTGAATGCAGCCACTTGAAATGGTGCTCAGTAATTTTGTGTGGCCCACCACGTGCTTGTATTCATGTCTGACAATGTCTGGACATGCTCTTAATCAGATGATGGATGGTGTGCTGTGTGATCTTCTCTGGAGGAGGAACTATCTGCATTTTGTCAACACATTGTCAAACACCACAAGGAACCCACAGGAACACTGCACCAACATAGGGTCTGACAATCCAAGGACTTTATCCTGATAACTAACGGCTGTCAGGGTGCTGCTATCTAGCCTGTAGAGGTCTGTGTGCCCTTCCATGGATATGCCTCCCCAGACCTCCTTGATCCACCACCAAACCAGTCATGCTGAACTACAGGCAGAATAGCGTTCTCCACAGCTTCTCCAGACCCTTTCACGTCTTTCTCACACTCAGGGTGAGCCTGCTCTCATCTGTGAAAAGCACAGGGGGTCAGTGATGGACCTGCCAATTCTGGTATTCTAAGACAAATACCAGTCGGCTCCATGGAGGACGTTGGGCCCTCAGGCCAGCCTCATGAATCAGTTTAATTGTTTGCTCAGAGACATTCACACCAGTGGCCTGCTGGAGGTCATGTTGTAGTGCTGGCAGTGCTCATCCTGTTCCTCTTTGCACAAATGATCAGGTACGGTCCTGCTGATGGGTTAAGGACCTTCTACGCTCCTTTCCAGGTCCTAGAGTAACTGCCTATTTCCTGAAATCTCCATGCTCTTGAGACTGTGCTGGGAGACACAGCAAGCCTCCTGGCAATGGCATATATTGATGTGCTTTCCTGGAGCAGTTAGACTACCTGTGCAACCTCTGTAGGGTCCAGGTGTCGTCTCATGCTACTGGTAGTGACAGTGACCCTAGGCAAATGCAAAACTAGCGAAAAAACACTCAGGAAAAATGTCAGTGTCCTCCACCATGTAAAACCATTCCTGGTGTCTCATTGTTGGCCCTCAGTGCACCTGTTGTTAATTTTATTAACAGCAAAGCAGCTGACACTGATTAACAACCCCCCTCTGGTCAATATTCTAGAAGTTTAATTATCTTGATGCTATGCTCTGATTAAAAAGTGTTAATTTCATTCAGTTTTTGAGCAGTGCACTTACAGGCAGGATGGATCCATTCTGAGTTGTTTGTTGAGTTCCTTCTGGCAGCGAATTCTTTACTTCACTCTGGGTTTTCTTTCGTTCCTCCTCCATCATGAGTGTTACCTGTAAAATAAAGTCTAGTTTGAGACGTCTGATAAGTAAAATACACTAAATGCTGACATGTTGTTCTAGCTGTTGGTGTTTCTTAGTCCCCGAAGATGATTTTCAACATGATTACAAAAAAGGGGACAGATTCACTACAGGGCAAGTACCTTTTAACTTTGTTTTAAGTAAGGAGTCAAAGTAGATATCTTCTGCGTCTCTACGTGTATCTCTCTGTGTGTATGGGGCAGCTCAGAAGAGTTAAATTTATCCCAAGGACAGAGTGACACAAGCAGACCACACCACACACTCTTTTCAAACACAGCACCAAGCTATAAACAAACTGGACGATTAAGAAATGGAATGGCTTGGCTTGTAGATGGCTTTCATTAAAAATGTATACTTCCCAGAGTCCGAAGCTCTGACTGTAACCTCTCATCTACAGCATGAGCTGCGTGCTCATTCAGCTTCTCCGTGATAGACACAACTGACACAAACTCCTCAGTGTCTTTGAGAGAAATGGAGATTACAAGTTAAAACACACCTCGCAGAGCTTGGAAGTCACTGAATGGTCATTCTTAGACATCTCGCTCCTTCTTTTGCACATTTTCAAAGTCTAGATCAACATTCTGCCTCAGACATGCAGTATCCGAGCACAGTAGCATTTCAATACATGTAACAAACAATAGTTGCAAGGCTTACCGGGAATGAGGGCTGAACTATAGCTGCCCATCGTGACAGAGAAGAATACAAGCGCAGAGAGTGAAAGACAGAAAAACCCTGCAGTGCCCTTAAGTCTACATCTACAAATGACAAATGGGAGCAAGTCAGTGGGACACAAATCAACAGAAACCTGTCAGCTCAGTGCAGTCTCACATCATGCTGCTTCTTTAAGAGATCTGTGCTCTTTGTCATGAATCAGCCCAACAGCAGAAATATTTCTTTATCAGTGAGTGTGAGAGAGAGACTACATGTGTAAGAGCAGAGGCAGCTGTTTCTCTCATGCCACAGCAGTGAACTAACGTGCAACACATGCTGGAGCCAGTGCAGAGTAGGGAGCACAGTGACAGATTAGTAAACATACTAAACCAATTACCAGATTATTGTCAGTTAAAGCCACGATCCGGAGCGCACGCTCACCTTGTTTTTCCAGCTCGCCGCTGAGATACAGCAGCATCTGCAGTAACTCGACACCACCCATTGTAATCCACAGTGGTCTGCAGAGTATGCCGCGATGAAGAGTGGTGCTGTCCGGTCTAAGTTTAGAGCAGCGCAGCCCCACTCTGCTCCCAAATATCACCGGGGCACAGCAAAGGGCGTCACAGACTGATGGCTGACAGTTGTTTAAACGGACAAACGATGCAAAAAACCAAAAAAAAAAAAAAATCAAGAAGGTTGACGACTTCAGTTTAATTCTCACAAGCTGTTTCAAAACAGTCGTCAAAGGGTGAGCGCGCTAGAGAGGCATATCCACATAAGGTTTGCAATAATGTCTTCATAAAAGGACATTCTTGTGAATGAGTCAGTAAAACGGTGAGTAAAAAAAAAAGAGAGGAAACAGAAGAGTTTCCAAACTCCCTCTACACACATTCACACTACTCTCATAACACAACATCAGACTGTCCTCCTGTCACAGCTCCAGAGATCAGCTGTTGTCGAACGCTTGAAGAAAAAGATATGTCTTCAGCTTAGGTTTAAAAAGTGACCTCAGACAAGCATCAAGTTGTCTGGGGTCACTTTGGAGGTCATTCCAAAGTGTCAGTGCCACAAGATGAAAGCCATGACCCCCTTTCTGTATACCTTTCAGCTGTGGGATGGGTCAGGAGTGATTACGTTACAGACCTTGAGAATCTTGAGGGAGTATATGTACACATGCATTTCTACCAAGACCATTTAAAGCTTGAAACACAAGCACTATCACTTTACTTTGTAAGGGACGGAGCCAGTGCAGGACTGCTAACACTGGAGTAATGTGATCTCTTGTTTTTTTTGTCACAGTAATCTGGCTGCAGCATTTTTAGAATAGTTGTAAAGGGGTAAGAGATGATTCACTAGTTGTTTACAATACTGCAGTCTAGAGGTAACAAAGCCACACATGGCTTTCTCTAGATCTGATGGACCTCTGGAAAAATTAGTATGAAAATTGTTCTGAGGTGGAAAAAAATGCTTCAGGACATGGCATTTGTCAAATTTGAAATATTTCAAAGATTTTTGTTTTAATAAAAGCAGTTAATGAAGCCTGATTAACCTTCCAGCTCTCAGCTACACGCTGCATAAGTATCACACAGTAATCATACTATGGGTTCACAGGCGTGTTATAAGCATGAGAAGTGAGGTTTGAATAACATTTTAAATTGTAATTTGGAGAATAAAGGCTCTAAAGATGCCTAATGAATGTGATTTCACAGTGCCCCAACTTTAAAAGATGTACAATATTTAGCAGCTAATATCAGTAATATATACTATTTACATTAACATTTTAAGTGAAAACAATAAAGTCTATCAAATGTACAGCTTTAGGAAATGTGAGGATTTTGAACTTTTTACTGCATTTTTATTAGGTTTTCCTATCAATAAAGACCCCCATTGCCACTCAAACTTCACCAAGGTACAGGAACACTTTCTGTGAATTACTAAAATAAACCTCAGAGAGAATAACTCTTTTACTCAGTATGATTGTTTTTAATGTCGCTCTTAATTTGATCTGTTATTGTATATTTTTTATGTTTGTACAGGATATTGTATTTGTTTTAAATGTTATATACTTATGTGGTACGTGTATTTTGAGTTTTGTTGCCATGATGCCAGGTCTCTCTTGGAAATTAGATTTTTTTACCTAGATAAATAAAGGACTAATACAAAAAACCCACTTATTTTCTAAACATATAATTACAGGATAGTCTGTATGTTTGTAGGAAATGGGAGAAAAAACAACAAACAAAAACAGGAAATCTACAGCATCTGATTTAAACATTTGTGGTATCAAGTCCCAAAACCTGTATCCACCTAGTTCTTTGCACTCATTAAAGGGTACACAGTATGAAAATCATTGTATTATTTTTAAATTTTGTACATTGTTAATGTTGTCCTAAACAACATTAAAAAACATGAAAAAGGGCTGAGACTGAGTGCTAATTCTCATTTTATTGAAAGTGTTTAAACACATTTTACAAGTAGTACCCAAGTGTCCACTGACAGACTGTTTTCTAATCAAAGACATCTCATCATGGGTCTTCATGGACAGTAAAAGTCAGATACTAAAGTGTTTTTTTTTTTTTGGTTTTTTTTTTTGCACTTAAATCTGAAATGTAATGCTGTTGGTATTAAAAAAAAAACCAAACAAACAAAAAACCCCAAACAAGGACTCCCATAATCACAAGCAGCAATTACCAAATCATCTGAAGAGAGGAAAAAGCAGAGCTGTATAATACAATGGCCTATGTTACAGACAATGTCAAACAAAATACTGCAGTACTTTTACAAAGAACAAAGTAAAACACCAAAATAAATTGAAAAAAAAAAAAAAAAAAGCAAAGCTTCCACAATGCAGGATGGGATTGTAGTGAAGCTTTCTGCAGTCCCCCTGACAGCACAGAGCTTGATGAGAATTTTTCTCCATCCATGTTAGCAGAACGTAGGATCTGTACAAGAAAAAGAAAAAAATCTTTAGAATCTTCTTACGTGTTGCTTCTGAAGCACGTATCAAACTTGAAGCCACTGATGTTTCCCAACTCACTAGTGGTCATCACCAGCGTTGCTGGTTGGGTCCTCGGTTGTACGGTGCGCGCTGACGCATCACTCTCATGTTACGGTATTTGGACACGATACTGTAACTCTTTCTGAACACTGGTCTCTGATTCGGAAAAGGACGCGGCACCAAGCTCTCCTTTTTCAAAAACAAACAAACTTGTAATGAAGAATTAGTTTTAAAGAACGAATGCTTCTTTTCCAGCAAGAGAAATGATCTCTCTACTTACCATGAGTGGTCTTCTAAAATTCCCAGACAGTTCAGGGCCCATCCTCCGTGGACCACCAGTGAACTTTGTTCTCTGTAAAAGCACAATGGTAAAAGCTGAGTATATACAGCATTTGTGTGATTGTACTGTAATCACAATACAAATTAGTTTTACATTTTCCGAAACATTACTGCTGTGTTTTTAAACTAGTTTCAATGTCAGGATGCTATAAAGTGTTAATAATAGTTTATCTTCATACCTCTGTAAGCTCAATATAGGTAGAGTTGGTTGATATGGACAAAACTTTTATCACAATAGAGAAACAGGTCTGCATTACTAGCTGCAACAACCAGTCTATTCACCAACTCTTAAACTTATCAAAAATAAATGTTAAAATAAAATGTTCTTGAAAATCGGGAAACCTATGATGCTTCAAGTTTGAGAACAAAATCACTAAATATTTAGCATTATTAATCATGTCTTAAAAATCTGAGAACAGCATCTAACATCACATTTAGGCTTTCTTTCAGTCACCTCACACATTTACTTTTTCTACACTACATGTATTTGGATAAGAATACTTAGCTTCAGGTTTAGCAGATGTCCTTTTGCAGATAACAGAAACCTGTCCATTATGATTGGCTGTTGTGGTGGCGTATTGACACCCTTAAGTAATGTCTGACAGGCCACATTACTGCCTGTCTGAATTTAAAAGCCTACAATTATCGACATTAACATTCTTTCCCTTCAATAAAGTACTCTGATTGTTTTATAGTCCAGCATTAAATTTTATTATGATTTCACTGAAAACATCTACATTAACATGCAGCCTATTTAGTTTCTTTCATATTTGATCTTGCAAAAATATTTAAATATAATTATTTTACCTTATTAATGCAGACTGACATTGTTTTAAAATACACGTTTTGCTGATTATTACTGTACATTTAGAGCAGTCTGTCTTTACGGATGATCTTTTCTTCAGCACTGCTTCTTTCACTCACTTGCATGGGTCCGGGTCCAGGTCCTTTCCTTAAGGGTCTCCCAGGTCTGTAGCTGTCATGCATCATATTAACAGGCCTACAAAAAACAAATAGCCATCAGAAACCTGAAGAAGACCTTATTTTTATGCTTCTGTGAAATCATACATTTTCCCCATACAGCTAAAAGAACATGAGGCTGTTACAGCAGTCTTTGAAAAAGACTGAACCTCCCAGTAAAGCAAGAACACCGTCTCAAACACTGGCATAGTTCTTTCCAATGTACCTAAACACCCTCTTATCCAAATATTCCTGTTTTCTGTCTTCAGGAGAAGATCTGGTATCACTTGACTTAGAGAGGCGTCTATTTGGTGTGGTATCTGCATCTGAACTGTGGTCTAAAACAAACAAAAAACATTTGAAGACACTGCTTAAAACAGCTGAGACCTTCAACAGATTATCAGATGAAAAATAAAATTAAAATTAGCAATAAGACAAGTACACAAAAACCTGACTTACCACTCTTTGACTTTGGGCTGCGGCCCTTTGGAGGCGAGCAGTCCTTGGAGGAGGAGCTCGGTCCAGGTGGCCAGTGCGACAAAACGACAAGATCGCGTTTCTCTATGGGAGAAGATCTGAGGAGAAAGTCACAGAGGTGGTGTTCAGAACACCAGTTCTGAACATAAATAACTTGAAATCTCTGAATAAAAACAGACCTCTACTACAAACTAAAAGAAAGCCTGGCAGCTCTTAAGTAATGCAATTTAAACCAGTAATGAACAAAACTGTTTTGTATGCTGACAATTCAAAAAGCCACGCATCGTTTGGGTACTTACAAAAAAACCCATGGAATGTCCATGCTCCTTTACTCCTATTTTTGTACCCTGAATCAATCAGTGCTCTCTTCATTTACTCAGTGATTGACAGAGCAGCCAAATGTTGGACGATGTTAAGAGATCAGATCAAGTCTTCTATCATCCCTCTTTCACAAGTGCAGGAAGGCAATGCATTTTTCCCCCCCAATGTCAGAATGAATTTCTGAAGGCTTTATAATCAGACCACACCATGTTGTTCCTTTAGTCATCTTCAGTTTTCATCATCCAAAGGGCTTCCCATGATTTAAAGGTGAGATTGGAGTCATCAAGTGATCTATAGTTCTGAAGGTAGAGGCACAGCTTGGTTTTTCTTAGTTTTAACAGATGATCTAAAGGTTGTCTGTTCACAAACAAGTTGAGGCTTAGAGAGGACTTACTTGAGGCTTTTCAGTGCCAACAAAGGAGGCTTCCATCCAATCATACTCTTCTTAAATGTTGGGATGTTAGGTATATTGGAAGAAAAGGCTGGGATCAGTATACCAGTTCTGCCATCGATGGGCTACAATGGCACTCAGTTTTCCTCTTCCATGGTAGTTTAAACTTACAGTTGGGTAGATCAGTGATATTCGACGGAGAATGTTTGTTTGGGGTTTTTTTTTTTGGTCCCTGAAACTGACAAGGTAGTGTCTTTACAGGTTGGCATTCACAAGTTTGGGTTAGAGACTTTCGTCACAGTTGCCTAGTAAAACGGCTCAAATGTTTTACTGTCCATGAGGCTTGTGATCCACACTTTATTATTTGATTTGGGTCAGACATCAGACGGGACAGGTAACCTGATAGTCCAGCTCACGTTCACACTGATTTAAATAAAAATAAATAACAAGATGTGACGCAGATGCAAAGAGAAAGCTGATCTTGTATCTGTTCCCTTTTAGTATCACATTAGGATTGAGGAGTCTTGTAATATCTTTCCATTCTTTTGCATCCATTGGTGTCATATGTATGGGCCTCACTGATATTGCGTACTTTTGTGGTCTCAGTGCGTTTTCCAAAAAAATTTAAGGTGGCATATCAAGACATTTCATACAAGGAAGGGTGATCTGATATGATTTGAACACGTCCATTGCGTAGCTCTATAGTTGCTGGTTTGATTTGTTGATGGGATTATCCCTCATGCATTTCATTAGAAAATTTTCAAATAATTCTCCAGAACTGACATGATAGTTATGTGGGGTATGTCAGAAAAGATGGGGTGCTATGAGAGCGTTTCTTATGAAGTTGTGGTGACTGCAGAGCAACAGTTCCAGCGCTTAGATCCACTGCATGAAGTGCAAGTAGCAGTTTGGCTCCTCTTCATTGTGCTGATTAGCAATGATGTAGCACCATTGATCTTCATGGTTACGTTTGTCCAAACCATTTGATTCTGATAAGCTGATCCAGTCCTTCTGCTGTAAATGAATTTGCTTTACTTCTGTCTGACAGAGTGGCTAAAATGCCTGGAAGTTCCACAGTGTCTGCATACTGGACGCACACATCTGATGAAAGCTCAAGGAGGAAAAATCCCGACTGTGGTAAGTACTAGATTTTGGGAGGCTTTTTTGGTTGTTTTTAAACTTTTTGCTCAATTCCTTGTCTCTGGTTTTAAATATTTTTATGTTTTCCAGACTCAAGCATTAGTTTGTTTACTGGATTATTTGAAGGGAACAAATTAAGGTTTAGGGCTCAGCTAATTAATCACTGCAAATAAATGAAAGTGCACTTTGCCAGCTACTATGAACAGCAGCCATGTTAACCAGTGTCCCAGTTTATTTGAGATTTACTGGCTTTTTGGTCTCTGCAATCATCCTCCGTCTTGAAATTCTGACTGTATGTGAAGCTTTCTTCTTGGCTCGTCTTATGATTTTTCTGTGTCATATCCTAACACCCTGAACAGCAATTAGTCATAAAACAATGTAAAGCTTTCAGATTTCTTTTTCTGCAAGCAAATACGCAATTTAAGGCAACAATCGCTGTAGTAAGTGACAATCGTACCATTTTCAGGAGGCTGTGATAAAATTTCAGCCCAATGGAGCCTTCACTAGCACAGTGACCTCGTCTTCTGATTTGCGCCATTTGTTTTGGGGTTAGGGTGGGCTGCTTAACTGCTTCTTGATAGAGCATAGACATAATGTGTTTCCTTATCTGGAGAGCTGAGTTAGGAGCAGGGGGGTCGGATAGGAAGCTCTGTGCAAGATCAGAACTTGACAATGCGATGACCACGACTGCTGTAGTACGTCTATTCGCCTGTTCTCCTTCATATATATTAGTATTATATATTGTTCACCGGGATCTCTTGTGAACACACTTCTGAACACCATGTTTCCACTAAGGTGAAGCGTGTAATTACAGTTTAGGTGATGGCAAATGCGGTCCTCTTCACGCCCATCATTTATCTTGTTTTGCATACAGAGACATACTGTTTTACATGAGAGCTGTTAACATCACTTTGTGGATGAAAAGGGCTTCAGAACATGCTGAAGAGCACTTCTTTTGAGATCAAGTCAGCAAGTGCTGACAGAAGAATCCTTTGACAGCAAAGCTCAAATAAGTTTTCCAAACTCTTCATCAAGGGGGTTATTAAATCTTTTGGCGAAGATTTAAATTAGATCCTGTGTAACAGACGCATAAAACTTCTCTCCATCCCACTTGACAGGTAGATACTCTCATACATATGTGGTGGTATGTGAAGGTGGCATGTGAAAACATTTGTGGATTTTCATCAACCGAACCACTGCTGCACATTTAGCTCATCACGACATCTCCTTTTTCCACAGTTGGGACCCCTTTCACATAGAGACATTCTTGACCTCCTAATCATCATCATCATCAAGCCCCTGCGAACAGTGCAACAAGGAAAATACCGTACCTGTGCGCGCTCAAGGACCGACGAGACTCCACCTGCTCTTTTCCTGTATCAGAGTCTCTGGAAGACTTGTTGGCACTGCTTTCTTCTCTGGGGAGTGACTGTGGGGGTTTTCCCCTTCTTGTCTCCACTTTTCTCAGGGGTACTGCATTTAATTGGAAACGTTTCTTCCTGAGAGCAAGAACAGAGCTGGCATTTCCTTGTAAAGCAGAATCACCCAGGCGAAACCTCGGTCGCACATATGGGGGTATTCTGAGCCTCATGAGTGACTCTGCTTTGACTTGTCGGCTCTTAACCAGGAAACTTCTATCCCTAAGAGACAAGGGTTTGCCACCAAATGGCCTGGGAATGCTGAGCAGTTGGGGTCTCACTCTCCGGGGCTGTTTTGCATTGCCATGCTCCAGTGCTGCGTCCGAGGAGGACATGCTGATGTCTGATATCCTCCTCTTGCGGGGTCCTGCCATTTGCCTCTCCTGAGGGCCCCTGTGGTAGGAGGATGAAGGTGATGGGCCTCCTTTCCATGAAGGGGATCTGTAAGGAGGTGGGTGAGGCACATCTTGTGCCCTCTCTCTACTGTGGGATCGGCTACCCTGCCTCTCCATGGGACCACGCTGGCGCCTCGAGTCTTGCTCAGATGACCACCTGCATATCCATCAAACAATAGAGAAATCATTATAATGACAGATCCATTGCCATTTTAAGTTGGAGACGGAACTTAACTCTTAAATGACAGAAGTAAACAGGTAGGAGTAAATTTTCAACGAGTATTTACAGGTGTGATACTCCTCAATGGCAGGTATAACCACATTTACACAGGTCCCCCCATTAACCCCCTCTAATAACTATGAGCTGGGACATAGTAGAAGTAATCATTACAGCCCCTTTGAGTGGGAGGACTGGCCACCTTCAGGCCTCTGCTTTAATAATTTTACCCAGCTGGGCTTGCTGCTTCACGGCTGTACCTCTCTGTACACGAGCCTCTCGCATGCATCTCTCTGGGGTTCCTCTGTGACCCCGAGGGCCCATGTTGCCCATTATGTGAGAATGATCCAGCCTCGTGCCAGCGCTTCACGTTGTGACCCGAGTGTTCCTGAGTGGGCCTTTCTCTTGGACTGTAATTCCCTCGAGGGTCTCTACTCCGCTGCTCCTGATGAGGAAAGCCTGACTGCCTTTTGGGGCCTTTGAAAGATCCCTGGTAGCCTGGTGCAGAAACTGGCCTCCTATCAGCTGGGTGGCCACGAAAATGCCTTGGGGAAGATGATCTGTGACCAGAGGGGTGACCATGAAAAGATGGACCTCTCTGACTATGATGTCCTTGCGCAGGACCATGAGATGATGACTGATGCTGGACTTGAGGGGAGCGGGTTGGCCTAGATGGAGGCAGCCGTCTCTGGCTATGGTGTGGTTCCATTTTAGGATGGTACGGTTGAAAGGAATCCTGATTTTGGGACCTCCAGTTATTAAAACGTGGCTCCCTTTGCTCTCCCATCAGAGGAACTCTTCTGACAGGTGGGGGTCGTCCTCTACCTCTGGATTCCCTCCAGTTAAGTGGAGGCTTTGCTGGGTAGCCCTGGGCATCTCTTCGACTTCTAGAACTGGGGTTGTAATTGCCTTCATTGTGTCCAGTAGCATGACTGTCTCCATAAGGTCTAACAGGACACAAGAAACACAAAAACTGGTAAGTTCCACCAAACACTTTAAATCGTTTTGAAGAATGAAGTCCAGAGTTCACGTTAAGTCATTAACTTATAAACTTTATGATGAACATAACACCAGGTGATGCTAGTGCAACTAGATACAACTGAAAGACATTACCTGGGCTTTAAGCGTGGTGGTCCAAAATGCGTTCGGACCATCTTTGGCAGACTGTGAATAATCTATGGACAAAAAGAAATTGAAATCATTGACCCTAATGAGATGTAATACTAGACTCTCAAAGAGGCCTATCCTGACTTTTCAGCCATCCACATCTTAGTTATGCACTTGTTGTGTTTTAATAGTTAACTTTACCCCCCCATACAAAGACAAGCAGACATGTGCAACATCTAAGATTGACAGATATATAGTTCCATTTACTTCCAGTTAAAAATTTCGTTTCATTATAATGGGCCAAGAACAGCAGCCAGACTAGCCAGTACAATCGCTGTTCATTAGATTACCAGGTATAACAGATATAGACAGTTGGCTTTTTAGGCTTCAAGTTCGGTTTTCATTAAAATCAACTGCAATTTACATATTCTTTCAAAACAACGACCCAAGATGGCTGCGCAGTGTCTATACTTGCTTCTAGAGAGGTTTTCACAGAAACTCAGAGTCACACTTTCTAAAGGAATAAACACTAAATAGGATGTTACAAAGATATCAAAAAAAAAAAAAAAGACAGCGAGAGAGAAAAAGAGAGGGTTTTCTTTTACTGCTTGTCGTTTCTTACGAACATGTCGTTTATATTCGCCTAAATTCATCATGTTTACAGCATCCCAGTCATGAGAATAAGTAAGAAATTGCGATAACACCGCCATGAAGGGACCATATTTCCCACACCTCCTTTTACCAGAGCCTCTTGGCTCATTGTGGCGACCCTAATTGAACTCGACGGCTAAACAGTTTGCTACGAAAAGACAAAAACCAGGTGACCTCCATTAATACAGGCTTGATTGTATCATCGTAAATTCTAACTTAAAAGCAGTACGCGTAGGCTGGGTGGGTTTACCATGGTGGTCACCGTTTTAGTTTCGTTCAGGAGCAGAGCTGACCGTGCTTCCATTTTTGGTATCAGCTCGCTTCAGCTGTTGGTTAAAATAACACCAGACAAGCACGGGCGAAAACCACCCCACGCCAGGCCCGAGTACATCGCCTCAATGTTTTGACTAGGTCAACATTTGTTGTTGTTTTTGTTTTGTTTTTTGAAAAAAAGAAGAAACTAAAAGCGCATCTAATTGCAAAGTTAGCTAAGCATAGCTAGCTACTTGGGATATTTCGTTAGTTGGTAACGTCCCTACGCTAACCTTCCAAAATGACATTCACCCGAATCCTTTCAAAGGAGTAACAACACGTTACACAAAATTAAAAAAAAGGTTCACCAATGCGTGCAATTCGGCCATTTCGAGAGGTACTTACCTAAACGCAACGGAAGAGTGAAAGACGAACGCTGCGCACGACACAGCACTCGTCGTCTCACGGCCTTCTTCTTCTTCTACTGCTTCTTCTTGTATTTTTCTCGGCAGTTAGCGAAAAGCTTAAAGGCGCATTAGCGCCACCTTCTGTGTCATGACTCTATCGTAGCAATCATTTTAGTTTAAATAATATAGCATAAACTGAAGGATATCCTACCCACCTCAAGAAGTCAGTAAATAAATAACGCGAAACAGGCAGAAAAAAAATGTTATCAACATGGTGCAAATAAATAATCATAGTCATTGTTCATTTCAGGGTTTACAGACTGCTGAGTGCTTATGATCCTCAGCACCCGTGCTTCATATAATAGGCACACATGACCACAGAGCCAAAAAAGTCGAAATTCTCAGTTTTGCGCTTTATTGTTTCAGATATCCATGCTAATCATGCACAATGTCTACAGTAATTACATAAGCTAGGTGACTGACACTGGTTTCATGTATAGCAATGAGCAAGCGTGAATACTTCTTTGATGTGGCTTTGTGTATTATTAGTTCATAACCATTTTCCAGTCCTCCAGCTGTTTGAATATGCAAAATATATATAGATGTGTATATCAAACCATAACTCAGATATATGATTTATATTTCAATGTGGCTACTTTGCATAAGACTGTTATATGGCCACTGATTTGGGTTGTTTGACAACAAAAACTAAATGTCACTTCTTAACTGCACTGAATGTCGACATTACTGTCTGCACCATGGCAGACATGATGCATTTCAAACCAAGTTTCAAGTATTACAGGTCACAGACACACAACTATCCCAGTGATCAAGTTAAGATAAACACAAAATAAGCACTGAAGTAAAGCAGCTGCTCAGTCCCAGATAAGGCATCTCTACTGAAAATACATTTTAACGCAATACAGAAAGTGAATGTCACTGAATTGTTGAAGAAGTGTTCATGATCTCAGATGTAAGGGGGGGGGGTCAGCAGTAAACAGTATCTTTAAAGCTACAGGCCAGATCATTTGCAAGTCGCTCAGCAAACATTCCTGTCCCTGCGCCCTTCAGTCCTATACTTCAGTATCCAGACATAGAGGGAAATTTCTGTTTCACAGATAAGTTAGCCCTGGGTCCGACATAGCAAGGCACTCCTACAGATATCTTTTTAAATAACAAGAAGTTTAAGGCTGCCTTGCTTTCTTGATTTCTGTATATATTTGTAGAAGACTGGTTCTGCTCTGCAACATACTGGTACTTTCTTTGCATTGATGACATGACTTGTTTTTAGTTTGCTGCAACATTCAAATTTACTTGGAATTTTTTAGGGTCATTTCCCTCCTCATTTGCATGCAGTTAGAAAGATTTGAAAAGGGAATAAAGGGAAAATATCAAGATTATGGTTTGCTGGGAGAGAAAGTAAATAATACATAGTTGGAGTAGTCTGCCTGGATTTTAGTTTGTTACGTAAATCCAATATCAATACACACACCAGTAACATTGCCAGTTAGCATTCAAAATAAATCTGTCATGAACATTAAATAGTCTTGCCTTCCCAGCAACACTTTGAATATCATTTAAAGGCTTAGGAGGGTGTTTGGAAAGGCTACAGTCATCAGTGCTCTGAGCAGGCTTTAATACAACATGAAAATGAACTGGGAGCCAGTAAGGAGTCTGTGCAGGGCAAGCTCTTCCCCAGCTAATGTAATTAAGTAATAGTATGTTTTTGAAATTTTTCTAGTATTCAAATCCCTGATATTTTTTTCTCCATCGGGTCACACATCTACTGACTGTCTGTCATATGTGGATACTTGTCCTCAAAACAAGAACTGCAGATTCACAAAAGCTGTAACACAGTCATTTGCTATGTTATTACTAAATAGGAGATGTTTTGTTTATATTGAAGGTCATATTGTACATTTTTAGGTCAATCTCTATGGCTCTATTCCCATTACTTTAATGACACAAGAGCACATAGTCAAAATGTGACATCCTGTGAGCGTATGTGTGCCTGTGTGTGAGAGAGAGACGGAGAGGACAGAGACAAGGCAAGCAAGAGAGGAAGAGAAAGGAATTAATCGGCTACTTGATGCTTAGTTTATTCGAGGACGGAGGTGCCATCCCAGTGAGCTTTGAGTCTGAGACGGGACTGACGACACCCTCAATGAGGTTCTTGTTGCAGTCACCGATGCTGCTTTCAGAGGACAGTTTAGCATAGGTGACGCTCCCTGTCAGGTCCATCAGCTCTTCGAGGGCCCGGGTGTTACTCATGCCGCTGCTCTGGATTTCATTGACAGGTGAGAACTCTGGGATCGAAATGAGTTCTTCCTTTGAGGCCGGGCTGAAATATGACAATATGAGAAATCATATATATTACATATTCACACAGTCCACACTCCCCCCCCCTCACATTTTAGTAAAAAAGTGTTACCTAATGACTCACCTGACCTCCATCGACTGCACCTCATCGCAAGACCCTGTGTGCTTCACATCGAGTGGCTCCAGCTTGATGACTGGTGGTGACAGGTTTCCCATTGGAAGGGGTTTCACAGGAGGTCTACCAACCCCAAGCTGGGACCCTCCTTTATCCTTTCCCCCAGCTTTGTCAGCTGCTGGCACATCCACGCTCTGCTCTTTGCTTGCTTCAGCTGTTGGAGCACTCCTCTTCAAGGCACTTCCTCCACCCTTTCCTCCATTATTCATCATAACGCCCTCTCCCCTCAGCTTTGTGGGTTCTTTCATGATTTGGTCTGTGACATTAACACTTGCTCCGTGCTGCTGGTTTACATTCATTTCCATCTCTCCTCCCTCTTGCTGGAGTACACAGGCTTTGGCTACTTTAAGGTGGCTGCTAGTCTCTTCCCTGGTTTGTCTTGTCTCAGATTTCTTGTCAGGAACACTGTGCGTCATGAGATGAGTGTTGTTTTTTACTTGCTTCTGATTGTCCATCTTTGCTGCTGCTGCTGTGTCTGTCTTCCCGAGAGCAGTGTCCTTTATTTTGACCTGAACCATGACCTGCTCTTTAACCTGAAAGTCAACCTTTTTGGTTGCCAGCTCTTTAACCTGAGCATTGCTTTGAATAGTCTTTATATTACCTGTGAAGAATTAAAAGATTTATTTTTTACAGTGGACTTTCCTTTGTGTCGACTGTCCAGTTCAACACTAACATTTAATTTAAGTTTTAGCAGAAGATATCACAGATGTCATTACCGACAGCATCGGCTTAGCAGGTAAAAAAACAAAAGGACAGCTCAAATAAAGCATAAGCTCAGACTGTGCAGAGCAGCCCACTGGAGACAGAGCTGAATAAATCTTCCAAGGGCATTTTCAAGAGCGGCTAATTTTACAGTCAGCTCCCTTGGCACTTCACTGAAAGGTGCCCTTTCAGCACCAGGAAGGAAGTCCTTGTCTCCTCATCCGCCACCAAACGTTGCAGAAACACCATGAAAGATTTTAAATGCATAGAAATGTGGCTTCATCAGCTGAGGGTCACACTCATTCTTCTGAATAATCAAAGCCAAAGCACCAGAACAAGCCAAATCATAAAAATGTAGATGCTGTGGCACATGCTCAAAATTAGCTACTGCAAATTCATTCAAGCTAAATCAGTGGTTCTCAAAGTGGGGTCCGGGGGAATATCCATAGCCATCGGGGTGACATTCAGGGTGCAACAAACCCTCCTCACTGCTGCATAGCTTGGTTGAGTTGGCTGACATACTGAGTTTGGTTTTCTTGAGAGCTGAAACGGGATGGCCAGTATGCACTATGTCTCGTCAGATGTAAATGAAGTCAGACAGGAAGACAATTTTGTATTTGGAGCCTAGTAGCATTAAGGGTATGCTGAAAATATACAACTGTTTTGCACCTAAACCAACTGAAATGCGTTGGTGTTTAATACCATGACACAGGCGTGGAAACACACAGTTGCAATGACACTCTGAATGGGACTGTTAGAAGCTTGTGGCTTATTGGTGCTGGGACTACGAGGGGGCCCTTAGAAAATGTGCTCCCTTGTAAGGAGCAGCTGCCCTGGCACCCAAAAGTTTGAGAACCCTTGAATTAAATCATAAACCTTGCATGCCCTGATTGCTTCTTTACAGCAGAGCACAGTAAGCAGGACCAGCAAGCAAAACCTAGCGGATCAGCAGGGGGGACTGAATAACACACTAACCTGGTGGCGAGACGCGCTTTGTCTCCACCTGTTCCTCCGTCTGATTCAGCGCAGAACAGAGACGATCAAGTAAACATTTAAGGCAATCAGGACACACAACCAAAGTATCACCAATGATAGAATTTAATAAAGATAACAACATGAGAAAGTTGTAATAAATTAAAGTCAAAAGAAAAAAATATCAAACAGTCAGCGGGTGCTTAAAGGCAGCAGGTCTACTGTATGAGGACAGAAGCTGTCTCTTACAGTACCTTCGACTCAGCTTCACCCTTCCTAGTTCTCTTCATAATCTCCTCAATTCTCTGGAAAAGAATATCAATATTCAATCACTTTGGGAACTTTCCAGATATTCAAACAGATATTTCAAGAGAAGAAATGCAATCTGAATACAGCAGTTGATTTGTCTGTGTCTAAAATAACCTTTTTTCTTTGTTGCCGCTCCTCTTCCTCTTGCTGTGTCTGCAATTCTCTGTCTTGCCGCTGACGCTCCACATCCTCTTGAGCCAGGACTTTGGCTTTTTCTCTCTGTTGAGAGCAAGACGATCCATACATAGCCAAAGACTGCAATGATTTATACAGTAATCCAACATTTTTAAAGACAAGAAATCTACAAAAATCTAAATGCAGAATAATTAGCAATAATAACAGACCAGCACTTTATAAAGACCAATGACCTCTCTGTCCAGCTCAGCCTGTAGCTCCTTCTCCTGCTGTTCCTTCTTACGTTTCTCTTCTTCTTGTTTCAAATGAGCGTCTGCCTCACGCCTTCCTCTCTCCTTCACTTGCTGATTCACTGGCTCCTGCCGTTGCTGCTCCAGTGCAAGTTGCTTCCGTTCCTCTGGTAACCTGATCCACATGCATATGAATTTGTCATCAACATGTTTTACGTGTATACAGGACCTTATTTAAGGTCATTCCAGATCAATAAACTCACCTTCCTTCTTCTTCTTGCTGCTCCCGTTTTTTCTCCTCCAGTTCTTTCTGAGCCCGAGCCTGGCGCCTACGCTCAGCCAGCAACTTGCTAGCCTCCTCTGCATTTGATGTGCCAGCAGCCACCTTCCCTGTGCATGGTGCTGCTTCTATCACATAAACAAAGATGGAGTGAGACTCTTCCATATGTACTAAAACTGAATGTAAAGGGGAAAAAAAGGAACTTATAGAATCCACCTTTTTTCTTGTCTCCATCCTGAAAATTGCTCTGTGTCATCTTCTCTAAGGGATCTCCTTTGGAAGTCAGCTGGTTCCCTCTTTCAGGCGACTGACATTTTTCAATAGTGTCTCCTTTGAGGTACTTATCGGAGGATTTGGTTTTAGCGATTTCAGTACTGGCCATATTCTTCTGAGCTGGTGGAGATGAAATTAAGCTGTTGATGTCAGCGCTCTTTTTCACTGCAGTCTCAGCTTTGGTGTGCTCGCCCTTTTTTCCCACCTTGTCATTTTCTGCTTTTCTATTATCACTCGGGTTGGGGCGCTGTCTTGTCGGAGAGTAATGGTACTGATGTGCATTGCTAGGAGACTGGGCGCGAATCCTAGGTGTTAGCCTGCACACAGAAGGAGATGTCCAGCTTAAGAATATAGTTTTATAACAAACTGAACAAAGTACTGCTCATGCTCAGAGATACATTTGCCCACCTTTTACCAGCAGTTTAGCTTACTTGGAAGGGGTGGGAGGGGAAGCCAAATGTTTGGTGAAACTGGCAGGAGATTCAGATCTTCTCACAGGGGACCCACAACCTGGGGATGCAGTTCTTCTCTCTCTGCGCAGCCGCTCTTTCTGTAAGAAGTGTTGGCTTCATTTAAATCATAGCCTGTATCCACTAATGTCTCGTTCTTAAAGATGTTGTGTCAAGGTCTAACCTTTGGGGTGTTGGGAGTGGACTGAGAGCCTCCCTGAAGTCCAGCTCTGTTGTGATCTACACGGTTCACCGAGGTGTGGAAAGGTGACCTGTGAGGGCTGCAGGGTGCTGCATGATGACAGAAATGAATCTTGGTGAATGATACTCACTGATAGAGAGATAAAGATACAGCTGTAGGAGTAGGAGTACTGGACAGCGGGTGCTGCATACAACTAAAGCCTACACACTTATTTTTACAACAAAAATAAGCTACACAGTATCAGAGCTGGAGGCATTCATTTTTTTTTAAAACACTGCATTTCCTCTCTCTGATTAAAAGGAAGGCAGCGAGCTTTCAGCTTAGGATAAGCAAAGTCTAATGTAGAAAACATTTCACTGCATCTGCATTTTTGTGATTCAGCCATCAGTCAGACATAATAAGGTATTAACACTTTCATTTTAGCAATTAACCCATGCACTACAGTGCACTACAGTGCAGCATGATGCAACCACACACGCGGCAGTACAGTGGCTGTGAAAAACAGTGCAGAAACCCACTCCCAACATTTGGTTTGTGACTGCAAATGAAAACAGACACAGATTTTTGTGCAAACTCAAATTACAAAAGCAAAGGCCCTAAACACTGACCACCTTGCAACACCCACGTCATATTTTTTTGCCATCTTTGCACCTTGTCATCAAGCTGAGCGGTCTCTAAGGAGTGCAGTCATCTCAGTGTGGCTGTATCTGTGTCTATTTTTGTGCACATATTTTTATTCTAGGTCACTTACGATTAATATCTGAAACCATCTGCTCCAGGGACCCAAAGGCAGCACCACTTGCTCTTACTCTGAAAACCTAATTTCAGGTTATCACAATAAAAAACCCCAACCCATCTACAAACTCTGAAAACACCCTCCAGCATTTCAGATCCAGGATCCAGAGTTTAACTACAGAATTTAAATACTAATCCAGAAATTGTTTTCTGGATTACAGGAATGTCCCTGCCACAGTGAAACACAGCAAAAATCTCATATAGGAATGCTTAATTAGGCTTGATGATAATGAATTAATGGAGGAAACAAGTTTAAACTAACAAGATTCAGTCTGTAAAAAAGCTGACACTGTGCACTTTTATTTCCCTCTTTCTCCTGCATGGTGGTCTACTCGCAGATGTGCTGCGGAGTTCGCAAAGAAAAGCAAACTGAAATATTTCTGCGTGCTTTTATGTGAAAATTACGTTACATCAGATTAAGACAAGTATTTTAGGATAAATGTTTAGAAATATGACAGCAAGACCTCTTTTTCTGATAACATCTTTGTCTTGATTTCAATCCCTGAAGGCATAGTACTGTGTTCACAGTGCTGTGCCTCTTTGCTGTCTTTGCAAATAACTCAAATGTAAAAACCACTGCAAAAACATACACAACGAGGCCTGCAAAACATACAAAAGCAAAGAAGCTATAAAACTGAGCAACAGAGTAACTTAACAGGCGTGCGTTACAGAAAGAAAAATTTGCTGGACACACAACACACCGTAACTCTTGGATGAACAGGTGGGATAATGGATTTGGGAGGCAAGGGGGGCTAAACTTTACCAGATTCGCTGACAGCAGGAATGGGGGAGGCAATGCCATGGGAAAAGGCGGAGGCAGCAGAGAGAGGGAGTGGGGCATTCTCACAGTCACCTATAGGCAGCGGGCGGAGCAGAGCAAACAGAGCATTTATGAACAGTTTATCTGAGCAATTCCTCATCCAGTTGTAGAGACCAGCAGGGATGCTGTGAAACCATGTAACAGAAACATTTTTTTTCCTTTAATTTAAAGCTGCTATTTGTAGTTTTTGCATATTTTTGAGTGTATAAACATGGAGTTAGTGTATCAACTACTTTTATTCATTTGTAGACGTTTGAACTGACAGTTCTCTCCAAAATGAAACTGACATATTTTTATTCTGGCCCATAGTGCTATTATCCATTGTCTTCCCTTGTGTAGTGTCAAAAAACACACACATAAAAGCGAGGTGTGTCTTTCCAGAAATCATGTTCCTGATACTCAATAGAAATCCACAAACTTTGTTGCATGCAGTTTATTTTCTGTCTATCAACCCACACCTGCCTACTGTATAGAAGGGTGTGTGTATCTACCTATGACAACAGACTTGCGTCAGTGTGACAGGATGTAAACATTAGCCCCCGCCCTCCCCTCAGCTGAGCTCTAATATCAGCTATACTGTATGCATGCTTCTTTTGGTTGGCAGGTGTAGTTTAGCAGAAAGAAAATAGTTCCTACATGAAACAAGGTTTGGATTTTTTCCTGGAAAGAGACAAAGTTGCATAAGAATGAGGATGGGGGGACATTTGTCACTACCGAGCAGAGGAACTGTCCTTCAAAAAGATGCTGATTAGCGATACACCCGTGCTGTGTAATTCCACCATGTCTTTGCAGAAAAACAGGAAAACATCTCTGTTCATGCGCATTTCAGAAGCCAGGCTGTCAGCCATGATCAACCCTCTTTAACACACACATAGTGTTTGTCTGTGTTATGTTATCTAACAGAAATACAGCAAAATGTAGCTGCAGTGTCTTTTCAGTATTCTGCTATTTCAGACCATCCCACAATATGCTTCCATGCTTCTTTGTTCTCAGGAAAAAAAAACCCAGACTATTCTTACCTGCTCCTTGATGGTAGCCTCTGCTGCAACGTTTTGTCCTCTGCTCCAGCTGAAGGCTGCGCTCCAGAGAGCGTTTCATCAGGGCCTCGAGACGCTCCTGAATGCAGCACAGCAGAGGTGACTTTTACACAAACACTACAACTTCACCATACTCACTGATCACAAACACACAACACAATAAAATGCTGACCCGCTCCTCCTCGAGCTGCTGCCTCCTTTTTTCCTCCACTGCAGCTCTGCGGAGATCCTCTTTCTGCCTCTGCTCCTCCAGCCGCCTCCAGCGTTCCTCCACTGTGCGTTCATACTGCAGCCGAGCTCTGCGCTCCTTCTCCCTGATTAGCTGTTCCCGGGCCGCTGAGAGAGACAGAGTGTCTTTTTGCTCTTTGCTTGTTCATGCATCACACATACCATGACTTTCCTTCTCTTTAGTAAATTGGTTTGGTTCAATTTAATTTGGTTAAGTTAAGTTTGTGTCTCTATCCACGCCCAAGATGAAATCATGAAGTGAGAAAACCCTGTCATCATGAGGTCACCACTGGCGCTGCGGGATTATCTGCGAGTAGGAGACCTACTTTTGCGGACTTTCCTATCTTAAACTCTCTAAAGTGACACAGCACATCGTATCAAAAACCCAGTGAACTCAAAGTGCATCCTCTAGCCCTTCTATAACCAATTAGACTGCAGAAGAAGGGGGGGGGGGGGAACGACTGACTGAAACTGGAAAGGAACAAAAAGCCAGAGGCCAACAGAAAACAAAACAAAAACCAGGACATCACCTACCCAGGCTTCTCTCCCTCTCCTCTCGCCGCTCCTTGGCTAAACGCATCCTGTCGTCTGTCCTCAAGTAACCCTCCAGAACTGAAAGAGGAAAGATATTAGAGAGCAAAAACAGGGCAGTGGCAATAAAAGAAAAAAATAAAACAAAAACAAAAGTTGAAACTTACTTGGTTTACCTCCATGGCTGCTGCTGACATTAGCAGGTAGGTGGGAAGGGGAAGCGTGCCCATTCATGTGTAGCTTCTTCTCTGTGTTAGATGGGGCTGGTTGGAGGGATGGAGGGAAAGGACACTCAGCTTTGCATAAAGTGGGGTGACATCAGTGCACTGCTACTTTCTCATCAGCAGAGGGAAACATTCATTCAGCTTGATTAGGGGCTTCTGTGTGGCAAAATGCTCAGTCAAGAAGTGCCAAAACAAGCAAGACAGGGGAGGAAACTATCCTCCATGTGGGAGTCAGTCCACATATGCTGACTGTCGCTTTTTGTTATTGTTGTTGAGCGTTCACAAGCCGCTCCTCCATTCACCGATAACAGCAAGGCCCTCAAGCACGCTGCCCTAATATTTGCAGGCCTGCAGTCTATAAGCAATTGTGCAAAATTCCAAATGATTGGAGAGTAAGTGAATTTAATCCAGATTAAACAGATTAATGGAAGGAAAAGTGTGATTTATGTGACAGAAGCCAGAGAGGATTACTCACTGTTTTTTCCAGTCCGGGCTGGAGAGCTGTGACTGTTTGTTGGAGATTTCTTGTCAGGAAGTAGAGTGATGGATGGCGGTGCCATCTTTTCACCTAAAGCACAAAACAAAGTAACACTTGGTGTGTTCATCTAAACGATACGGTCATTTTACTACATCAGTGTCACAAAATCACTGTGTGAACGGAAAAGCTTGCCTGTGTACTTATATTGGTAAATACAACGGTCCATTAAAGTATGTTTATGGAACAATGATGTCATATTTGTGACAATTTCTGCTGCTCTCTTGGCCAGATTTATCTTGAAAAACATATTTTTTATTCTCACTGACACTTTCCACCCAGATAAATAACGGAAATGTAACAGTCACTTTGCCGAAAACTGATTGGAGCTTCTAACATGTGACAGTAATATTCGTTTTCGTTCAAAGTAACTTCATGAGACATATGTTTGGCATATTTTTCACACATTATAGGCCAAAAAGTCATTTATAACACTTTAAATTCCCGCAGTCTATTTTTGCACAACACTGGTGCATGGCAAAGTAAACCACAGTCACATGATGTGTTCTCATTTTAAGTCTTTTCCCTTAAAAAATAGAGTGACACCGATAAATTAGAGTAATAAGTCAGAATATAAACCCTTTTGGATTTTAAGCTTTAGAACAAACACATTTTCTAAAAGTTCAAGAGTCAAAACAAACACATTAATGATCAAATATTACACTGTGAGATGACTATTGTCCTGAAATGAATCCTGAAATAAGTCAGTAGCACATCATCAGTGTAAAGCCCAGCCATGAAAATTTTTAATTCCACAGATTCACTCAATCGATCTGTGCGTCGCTGGCTGAACTGTCCTCACACAGCCAGTCGCTTCACTTCATCAAGTGAATTACTTCCTTTCCAGTCAGGGCTTTTATTGCCTGCTGAAATCTGGCAGACAACACAGACTCCTTTTTCAGCATGATCTGACTGATCAGACACGAGAGCTAAACGTTAATGCTCAGCTGACTTCATTAAACATATTCCTGTGCTCACTCATCGATTTGTAACATTTCCATGATGACATGAGCTCTTTTATTGGTCACAGGTAAGTCTACCTCTGAGTAAGGTGGTTGCAATTATTGACTGTAGCTTTTACGGCTTTGAGGGTAATAAAGACCAGGCTGTCTCTGTTTTATAGAGGAGCCTGTCAGATTACTCTTAAACATTAAAAATAAATTTGTATCTATCTATCTATATGTATATTTATATATGTGTGTGTGTGTGTGTGTGTGTGTGTGGAAGCTGAAGAGCTCATGGAGATGAAGTTGCTTTAAAAGCATTTAGAGGTGTAAATATTCAGTCCTTTCATCTTTCTCCTGTATGAAGCAGTGAACTACAGTGACACGGGCAAATCTTTCGTCATGATAGTTAATTTGATTATTGTGCAGCAGGGATATTTCTCCTCTTTCACGGTGTGCAGGGTGGAAGCTAAACAAAGTGAAAGCTTATTATTCAGCTTATTGCTATTTTTATTGCACAAAGTCTGAACAGAAATGACTTCTTGTAACATCACCCACAGGCCTCTCTTGTACCTCCACCCATTTGGACCTTTTTGAGCGTCGTCACAGCAAACAAAACAAAAATAATTTTAATAATAATAAAGAGCAACATGGGCTCAGCATGGGACCCCGTATCAAAGCCCTAGCATTGATATCTACCCCCACACAGCTCACACAACGACAGAAACACACAAAGAAACAACGCATTTCTCTTGTTCGCATTTACTCCGGATTAGTGATTTAGCTTTTTTTCAATGAAAGTGAGGTCGGGCATGCACTTTACAGACATTACCGCCATTCCCACAGTGGCTACTAAGTGAGAGAGAGAGAGAAAAAGACGCTGGAGCTGGATCATCACCGCACAGCGTCAGGCAAATAAAGCAGCAGCGCTAATATGAGTTGCGTCATGCATGAGTCTGCTTTAAATCCACGACGAGGAGCGTAAACAAACCCCACATACATCAGGCTTACCTGTGACTGCGCCGGATGAGGCGACTGTTTTCGCCATGGTAGCTATTACAGTCAGAACAGCCTACACCCAAATGTCATCCAAAGCGGGCTACAGTGATGCAGCACGGCGATCCGTTTCCCTCCAGCAGCACTGATAATCGCAGCCACGGCGAACCAACACGAACACACAGCATTCAGCGAGGTGCACTGAAGGTCGCTATGCGGCTGTGGTGAAACGTGGATGGAGGAGAGAGAGAGAGATGCTGCTGGGAATGAAGCGGCAATGATAAAGCGTATACAAACCCCGTGTGCTCGCCAAACCACAGAGTGCGTCTGCACGGCGTGAGCGCGCACTCATACACGGGCCGTCACACATTACCGGCAGATGGAGATTTCCACTCTGTGCAAACAGCAGGCGGGCCCAGAGTGAGCACACTTTGACGCAGCGACAGATTGCGGGGACACTATGTATAAGCAATGTGTTGTTGTTGTTGTTGTTGTTAATTGTAATAGCCTCGTTTCAGCAAAGATAATTTATATTAAGCTAAAACTGCGTGTCACACAACTCAAGAAAAGGCTCGTTATTGTGACAGTGATGTTCATACAGAAGTTTGTTTTGTACGAAAGACATGCAGGACACAATATCATCAATCTGATAAATACAGTGGCCGAAAACAGGTGGGTATGCAGTAGAGGTGGGAATGACCAGACACACAATAGGTCACTCATGCTACAACATTAATTTATATTATTTTTCAGCATTATGCAATATGCTGAGCATTGCAATTTATCAACTTCCTTTAGTTAAATTCTATAAACACCTGTTTAATCCCATAACAAAACTATCTCACTTGTGTTGTTTTTGTTGCAAAATTACACTGTCAAGTGCACCATCGCTAAAACCTGCCATAAATGTTGTCATAAGACAGAGCCAGTCTGCTACCAGTCTGAGACTGAATGTGGTGAAGTTGGCAATTCCATGCAATCTGTTTCTGATAATACAGCAATGAACTGTGTCAAACAGTTAAAAATCACACATCTGTCTCTGTCTGGATACAGAAATTCACATTTATCTATTACAGTTCTTCTCAGCACCCTTCCTGCTCTATTGGAATAGAACAGCCAGTTGAGTCGGATCTCCTCACTTGGTGCTCACTGACAGGTTCATTCAGACTGATGGCAACATTTTGGCAATCTGTCTGCATTTGTAAATCTGATAGATAGTATTTGCAAACCTTTGACAACTCTCTGGAGTGACTGCAGAGAGGTCCCCCATATCAGGAAGATTGTTGTCATGTCAAAAGTGGCCATGAGGGCATAACATCTCCAAGTTCTGGGAAACCATTTAGTCACCACAAGTTGCAACCAGTCAAAAAATGTGAAAAAAATCTATACAATCGCCATGCATTCACCAGTTCTTTTGTAGATGCAACAAAGTTGTTGTCCTAGTGATTAAACTGTTAACTTCCTCTGAATCAAGAGGTAGCTTTTTCACACTAAGTGTTGAATGGCTTATCTCTGGAAAGTGGAGCATCAGATGAGTTCTTTTGTTCAATAAAGGGCTATTCCTTTCTTTTCTATTCAGTCTGCTATTTTCTTTCAGTCATTGGTTCCTATGCATTCTGTGACTGTCTGAATGGCATTCACTTGCAGTCTTCCACGCCCTTCCCTGACACGCTGCATCACTTACTACATTCCCCAGATGAAAAAGGTGACAACATCTCACATTCTCCGTGAGTTAATGAACATAAACCACAAAGCCCAAAAGGGCTCATGACTTCAGTCTGGTTCTTTGGCATGTTTACCTTTGCAGGGCAAGCTTCTTCACTCCTGACTGAGATGATGTGGCTCAATTATTGTTCCTGGCAAGACCATAAATTCCACTTAGCTAGCTTAACCTTGAGGTCAGCCTAAGATTGTTTGGCTAGGTCATCATAAATGTGACAAATGCTGATAGAAAGTCCAGCCTCACACAATAACGTCATCCAGATACACTGCAGAACTTGTTCACTGCTGATCCACCAAGTGGTTGTGAGGGTTATGAATGGTGTCAGTGCATGCATCCTTTTTAGTTGCTCTGATATCTGGTGATGTGGATCAAGAGGAAGACA
The DNA here is from genome assembly GCF_036321145.2 of Pelmatolapia mariae. Taxonomy (NCBI): domain Eukaryota; kingdom Metazoa; phylum Chordata; class Actinopteri; order Cichliformes; family Cichlidae; genus Pelmatolapia; species Pelmatolapia mariae. The sequence goes on from NC_086236.1 coordinate 21,075,339, forward strand.
ACAAGGGTTGACTTCACAAGCCTTTCCTGTCCTGTGCAAAGCTGATCCAGCTCATCGATCAGGCCCCAATTCAACAGTTAGATAGTGACTTGACTGGCTCCAACCAGGCTAGATGTTTCTTTCAGCTGCGATGATGGCTTCATTGCAGCAGGAATCAACATGTTGCTTGTGGCTTCTACAAATCTGTTTTTTTGCTTGAGTGTACCCAGCATTAGAAGAAAAACACCTGTGATATGATGGAAGGGGATCTATGTATACTGAATTTTGTTTCAGGTGATTATGAGCCTAGTTTATGGGCTGCTGAGTCCAAAACACCAGAAGTGGCCACTGGAGCTACTGAGAAACCTGTGGTTGAGAAATTAAGACAAGAGATGCAGGACTTCAAATCCATCAGAGTGCACTGTTACAACTGTGGCCTCTGCAGCTAGTTGGGGGTCCGTGTAACTAAATTGCAGCAACGATGGATGGGTTGGCTCCTTTTAGTGGATGGCGGTGCAACCTTGTCTGAAATTCCCAAACAGGTTTGGTTAGCAATCACTAACAGCGTGTGACCCAGAGTTAATACAGCTTTGTGTTTTCTAGTTAGTTTTTTTTTTTATTTCATTTTTTACATGGTTGTTTCAGTTTAGTTTTTCACTTTATTTTATTAGTCTTTTATTAATACTTATTACATGGAAGGTATATATCAGAGGCAAGATTTAGGAAAATCAGTAAGTGTTATAATAAAAACCCATAACCTTTTAGTCTTATAGGCATCCATAGTTTTGATAAGCATGTCCATCAATGCCTCATCAGAAAAGTTCTAATATGTTTTTTCTTTCTTTCTTTTTCTTAAGTATCTGTAAAAGATACTTAAACTGAGATATTTTTACTCAAGGACCCCACCACTGCAACGAGAGTAATAAACATGGTGTCATTGTGTAGATAGATATATTTAAGCCCATGCAGCAATTTTCGTAATAATTTAACACACTGTACTCAATAAAACACACCCCAGCTATCAGGGCACACAGATCAACTGAGGATATCAGGGTATCAGATTTACTTCGATGGAACCTGAGTTTCTCCTTCTTCGTCTTCGTTTCCGTCTTCTTCTTCTTTGGTTCTTGATGGCAGCTGGGTGGGTGCATTACTGCCTCCTGTAGGATTTTGTAGTCATTTAATGTCACTAACCATTCAATGAGCCCTCGGATGCCCTGCCTCTTTAAGATAGCTTGATACTGTTGCCCACTTCAGTATGCTTTCTAAATGAGGTGTAACGCGGTAAAGGACCAGGGCGCCTGACTGCAGCTTGATGGTTAATGAGCTAATCAGAAGTAGCTTGGACTACAGAGCCTGAGTGTGTGAATAAAACACAGACAACAGAAATAGAGCTCAAATATACATACATATACATATATATAGAGAGAGAGCTCAAATATATATATATATATATATATATATATATATATATATATATATATATATATATATATATATATATATAAAACACCCATCTCGCCCCTGCGGGCGGTTTATCCTTCAAGCTCGGGTCCTCTACCAGAGGCCTGGGAGCTTGAGGGTCCTGCGCAGTATCTTAGCTGTTCCCAGGACTGCGCTCTTCTGGACAGAGATCTCCGATGTTGTTCCCGGGATCTGCTGGAGCCACTCGCCTAGCTTGGGAGTCACCGCACCTAGTGCTCTGATTACCACGGGGACCACCGTTACCTTCACCCTCCACATCCTCTCGAGCTCTTCTCTGAGCCCTTGGTATTTCTCCAGCTTCTCGTGTTCCTTCTTCCTGATATTATTGTCATTCGGAACCGCTACATCGATCACTACAGCCGTCTTCTTCTGTTTGTCTACCACCACTATGTCCGGTTGGTTAGCCACCACCATTTTGTCCGTCTGTATCTGGAAGTCCCACAGGATCTTAGCTCGGTCATTCTCCATCACCCTTGGGGGCATCTCCCATTTTGTCCTCGGGACTTCCAGGTTATACTCGGCACAGATGTTTCTGTACACTATGCCGGCCACTTGGTTATGGCGTTCCATGTATGCCTTGCCTGCTAGCATCTTGCACCCTGCTGTTATGTGCTGGATTGTCTCTGGGGCATCTTTACACAGCCTGCACCTGGGGTCTTGCCTGGTGTGATAGACCCCAGCCTCTATGGATCTTGTACTCAGAGCTTGTTCTTGTGCTGCCATGATTAGTGCCTCTGTGCTGTCTTTCAGTCCAGCTTTGTCCAGCCACTGGTAGGATTTCTGGATATCAGCCACCTCCTCTATCTGCCGGTGGTACATACCGTGCAGGGGCCTGTCCTTCCATGATGGTTCCTCGCCTTCCTCCTCTTTCTTGGGTTTCTGCTGCCTGAGGTATTCACTGAGCACGCTGTCAGTTGGGGCCATCTTCGTGATGTATTCGTGGATGTTTCTTGTCTCATCCTGGACTGTGGTGCTGACACTCACCAGTCCCCGGCCCCCTTCCTTCCGCTTAGCGTACAGCCTCAGGGTGCTGGACTTGGGGTGAAACCCTCCATGCATGGTCAGGAGCTTTCTTGTCTTTATGTCAGTGGCTTCTATCTCCTCCTTTGGCCAGCCTATTACCCCAGCAGGGTACCTGATCACGGGCAGGGCGTAGGTGTTGATGGCCCGGATCTTGTTCTTACCGTTCAGCTGACTCCTCAGGACTTGCCTGACCCTCTGCAGGTACTTGGTGGTTGCAGCTTTCCTAGCGGCCTCTTCATGGTTCCCATTTGCCTGCGGGATCCCCAGGTACTTGTAACTGTCCTCTATGTCTGCAATGTTGCCTTCTGGTAGTTCAATCCCCTCAGTTCTGACTACCTTCCCTCTCTTTGTTACCATCCGACTACACTTCTCCAGTCCGAACGACATTCCAATGTCATTGCTGTATAGCCTGGTAGTGTGTATCAGTGAATCGATGTCTCGTTCACTCTTGGCATACAGCTTGATGTCATCCATGTACAGGAGGTGGCTGACAACCGCTCCGTTTCGTAGTCGGTATCCGTAGCCAGTCTTGTTAATGATCTCACTGAGGGGGTTCAGGCCTATGCAGAACAGCAGTGGGGACAGAGCATCTCCTTGGTAGATCCCGCACTTGATGGTGACTTGTGCTATGGGCTTGGAGTTGGCCTCTAGTGTTGTACACCACATTCCCATTGAGTTCCTGATGAAGGCTCTTAGGGTCCTGTTGATCTTGTACAATTCTAGGCATTCCAGTATCCAGCTGTGGGGCATTGAGTCATAGGCCTTCTTGTAATCAATCCAGGCTGTGCACAGGTTGGTCAGTCTGGTCTTGCAGTCTCGGCTGACTGTTCTGTCTACCAGTAGCTGGTGTTTTGCACCTCTGGTATTCTTGCCAATCCCTTTCTGTACCCCGCTCATGTATTGACCCATGTGCCTGTTCATCTTAGCCGATATGATGCCTGACAGGAGCTTCCATGTAGTACTGAGGCAGGTTATTGGTCGGTAGTTGGATGGGACCGGTCCCTTCTTTTCTACTGACAATTTGAATCCCCATTCTGTTCCCCACCTTTCCACTTGCTTGATTCCATGATGGATTTTCTTTATTATCTGCTCAGTATTTTTGACTTCTCCATATCCATTGGTATTTAAAAATATATCATCTATGATAATAGAAAACAAGGTCGGACTTAATCCACTCCCCTGAGGAATCCCATTTCCCACTATACATTGAACTGATAGGTCAGTACCCATTTTTTAAAATTGTTCTTCCATCTAGTCCTTGGTCCAGTTAAACATCTTTCCTCCAATATTCAGCAAATGCATCTTGATTAGCAGTCCCTCTTTCCATAGCATGTCATAAGCTTTCTTAATATCAAAGAACTCTGCAGCAACTGTCTCTGGATTCACTTGAGCCTTCCTTACATCATGCTCAAGGCAAACTACTGGATCCATTCTCCAAAAAGTTGATTCTGTTCATCTGGACGTAGCGTTTTGTGGGAGAAACGTTTCGTCACTCATCCAAGTGACTTCTTCAGTCTCAGCTGACTGCAGGTTTCCTCAATCTTATAAACAGAACATTTGCATAATGACTGAAACCAGCCCACTGAAGGAACAATGGGCTGGGAGGTCAGTTCCTTAATCATAATTATGCAAATTCTCATGACCATTGATCAACAACCACTGACCAAAACCCACTGATCAAAGACCACTGATCAATGGTCATGAGTACCATTCACAGAGAGTTGGGGAATGGCTGCAATCACAGCATTGTAAGATGGCGAAAGATGTACCCTTAGGCCCCCTCCTCGATTCAGAGATGGTCTTTCCCTTTTCACGTAAATGGCCTCCTTGACTCCACGCTCAAACCAGTGTTCCTCCCTGTCCAGGATGTGTACATCCTCATCCTTGAAAGAGTGTCCACTGGCCTGTAGGTGTGAATAGACTGCAGAGTCCTGGCCTGACGAGGTAGCTCTTCTGTGTTGTGCCATCCGCTTTGCCAGAGGTTGTTTGGTTTCCCCGATGTATAAATCCTGGCAATGCTCCTGGCACTTAACAGCGTACACTATGTTACTCTGTTTGTGTCGGGGGACCCGATCCTTGGGGTGGACCAGTTTTTGGCGCAGCGTGTTTTGGGGTTTAAAAGCCACAGAGACCCGGTGTTTAGAAAAAATGCGTCTCAACTGCTCCGATACTCCTGACACATACTGGATCCATTGTGCTCCTTTCTACCCTGAATCCACTCTGATACATTTCCATCATACATTTCCTTTACTTTTAGGAATAAAGTTTTTGGTTACTAATATTATACTTTGCTTTATTTTATTTAGTCCAGAGTATCCACATTTAGTTCGTTATTAACCTGTGCCAAGTACTTATCACTTGTTTTCAGAAATTTCTTTCAATTGGCTTTTGCAAAAATTTATTGTTATATTGTTATCACATATTCTTTCCTTTTATCCCAACTTTTAACAACAATATACGACTGTTCACTTCCCACTCATAGTTCTATATTAACTATATTGTTGAACAAAGGGGACACATCTTCCCCTTCCTTCCTCTTCTCTGTGTCTACAGAGACTGCCACATAGTCATATAAATTAAAAAAGAATCAAATTTTGATTTAAGCCAGAATTACCGGACACAAATTAAATCCTGATATGATTTTCTTTCTTATCTCCATTAAATTTCTTGTATTTCTGGCATGAATTGTCCATCAAACTTCTGGCATTACATTGGGGGAATGAGTATAATTAACAGAAATATCCTATACATATGCTCTGCAGCTTTTGCTATTATTTATATTTTTTCATTTCCTTCTTTTGATCCAGCCGTTTTCTTGCCTTCGTTTGCTCTTTGCTCCATACAGCCTGATGGATGGAGCATTTTTTAAACTCCCTTTTCACCACTTCATAACCCCAAAAAGCTACACTGTGGTTACCTCTGCAGTTGCAGCATTTCCAATTAACTCCAACGATACATTTGCCAAACTCATGAACCCCTCCAAAACAATCACACCTGCAACTCTTCTTACATATAACTGCCATGTGTCCAAAGTCTTGACATTTAAAGTATCTCATGGGCTTTGGCACATATTCTCTCATCCTTTAGGCAATAAACCCAAAACATACTTCAGCAAGGAGCTCTTGCTGCTGGAAATGAATTAGAATAGTTTCTGCCTCTTAAAAAAATATATAAATATATATATATATATATATATATATATATATATATATATATATATATATATATATATATATATATATATATCCTCTTTATCATTAACCTTTACATTTTTAATACAATTATTCCTCAGTTGGAAAATTTCCCCAAGGTCAAACAAAGGGAGACCACACTATGGCACATGTTCAAACAAAGGTTTATTCATCCAAATTATTTGTTAATCAAATAGATATAACATCACCCCCCCCCCCCCCCCCCCCCAAAAAAAAAAAAAAAAAAATCACCACAGTGGTATCACACAGAAAGGTGTCAACTCAGCTCTGTAGATTCGGCAATCATATTAAAGCAGTTTGAATTTTAGATTCAAGCTGCTCTTCATACTTTTGGCCACAAGATGGCACCAAAGAAGACTTTGCTGAAAAGCTTCGGGTAATGAACCCTTTTTCAATACAAGCTTCAATGCTTCAGAAGGCTTCATACTGCCATCACCACCGCACATCTAAAGTCTTCGTCCTTGTCAAATATAGGGGGGTCGAAGAAATTATATTATTAAATAGCCACTGATCAGTGTTGCATTTCGTACACTCACCACCAACTACGCCTCTCCTCTACTTCGAACACAGCCCGCTGTCGGCAGTTGCGCTTTCTATCTGCCGATATTTAAGACAGCGAAGAAGCCCCAAGCCGGAAGGACACATCCTGACATTAGGACGGTTCTGTGGTGGGTTAGGTCAGGAAAGATGCTAGCCATCATCTCGAATGTGTTTAGAGCCAGTGCCCAGCGGAATGTAAGTGCTGTTTTTTTTTTTATTCCGTAAACGGACTTAGCTAAACATTGCAAAATGTAGTCTCGCGAAGAGCGCCAGTCGACCCAAAACAAAACTGTCATCGCTGTTCTGACCTTGTAAGCCTGAATGATAGCTTCATTAGCTAACACGGTAAAAGTTTGCGCACAGATTTAAAGTTTGAATGTCAGCGGACAGTCAGTAACTACTTAGTTAATGTTTAAATGACTGGAAATGGGAACTGTTAAAGGAAGGGTGAAAGCTAGCATTAATAACAATCAGTCTTTGGCTAAACATGAGATTCAGTGCCAATAGCTTGAAAAAAACCGAAACATAAAACAACTGTATTTGATATTTTTGTGGCGCTTTATAATAAGGTCACAGAAGTAAGCATTATTATGGTAGTAATAGGGTATTAGCAAGTGCATAATTCATCATTTATATAGCATTACTCTTCCTTAGTATTCCATTCATAAATACAGATATCTTATCATGACTGTGATTGTGATTATTACTAGCAGTCATGTAGTAACAGTGATAGCTGTACATAGTTACAGCATGTACAGCAATGATAGGTGTACATGGTCATTTATAAATGTTATAAATTACATACTAAGGAGGAGTAACAATATATAAACGATGAATTAAGCACGTGCTAATACCTTACTAATGCTTAATAGTCTGACATTATTATAAAGTGCTACCGATATTAAGAGCTTTAACAACAAAAACTGCAATGACATGTCCATTCTGCAGTCACAGTCCATTTTGTTATGAACTTAACTTAAATCAGATGACAACTTAAACTTTTGGAAACTTAGTTACAATCCATTTAAAGACTATTCAGTGAATGATTTAACTATAAACCAGGTCCTATGAAGGACAAATTATAATAATGGCTGGTTGGGGGAGGAACCTTTGCAGTAAATGGGATGAGGGCTAAAATGAAAAGTCCAGTAGAAGCATTTAACAGACTAATGGGAAGGCACTCTGTTAAAATGAGTGCCTTGGGAGTTATATGATCTCTGTAGTTGTCTCAAAATGTGACATGAATTGCTTTTATAGATTAAAAGCTCTTGCATACTTGTTTCTCACAGGGGGCTGCAGTGATTATGTCAGCACGCACATATGCTGACTTCACGACCCAGGCTACCTTTGAAATAAAGGTAAGATTGAAATTGTGATGTCGTGAACACAGACTGGCACTTGGCAGTTTGACTCATGGGTATTTGCTTCTCTATAGAAATGTGACGTCTTCAAGCTGGATGAGGGCCCTGCCACTCAGGTGGTTCTGACTCGTGATGAGGGTCTGCAGTACTACCGCACCATGCAGACGATGAGGCGTATGGAGCTGAAGGCAGATCAGCTCTACAAGCAGAAAATCATCAGAGGGTTCTGCCACTTGTATGATGGCCAGGTTGGATGATTTTTCTGATCTACAATGAAAGTTAGGGATGGTAGTTTAAACTTCGGAATATCTGGCAAGGATCTTAAACTTTTTGGAGGAATGGAAGTTTTGAAGTGTTGCCCTATGAAACATTTATTGACTACTCTTCAGAATAAATCTCCCTTTAGGACCAGACATGTCAAGCTGTTTTCTCATTATAGGAAGCTTGTGCTGTTGGTATTGAAGCCTCAATTAACTTGTCAGACCACCTGATCACGGCATACCGTGCCCATGGCTACACTTACACCCGGGGAGGCACTGTGAAGGAGATTATGGCTGAGCTAACCGGTGAGTTGTTGGTGAAGACATTAAATATCAGTACACAATGGAACTCTTTTTGAATTGACTCCCCTGTGAAAAGCGGCAACTGTTCAGTTGCTGCTGGAGTAACTTGACAGGTTTTGAATCTTTATTTTCCCAAAAGGGAAGCTGTTGAGCCCAAGACATAGAATATTGAAGTTCTAAAATGATGACACTAGAAATGTCTCCCTAATTGACTGAAGGCGGGACACATTTGTTGCTGGCCCTGCTTCAGCTTGGTTTTCTAGTCCCTGAGATTAAGGTTCTAGGAAACTTATTTAGTCTGGCTGAACCTAGGAACAAATTTCAGTAGATGATGTACTTTGAGCTGTAAATGCTTTTGTTAATATCACCTAATATCTTTTTCATGCACAGGCAGAAGAGGTGGTATTGCAAAGGGCAAAGGAGGCTCTATGCACATGTACTGTAAACACTTCTATGGTGGAAATGGAATTGTTGGTGCTCAGGTAAATATAACATTTGGCAGCTTTGCTTTAAATTTGTTGCTGATCTTTCTGCCTTCCATGGTTTACGATCATCTAATTGCATTACAAGATGTCATTGGTTTGAACTGACACTTGTACATTTAGACTTTAACACTGACGTTTACTCAATGTTGGACTTCTCTAGGTTCCTTTGGGTGCTGGTGTAGCACTTGCCTGCAAGTATCAGGGCAACAACCAGCTGTGTGTCTGTCTCTATGGTGATGGTGCTGCCAACCAGGTATGTGTAGCTTTTTTTTACACAAATAGGTTCAAGAGCAACACATTTGGATCTACAACTGGCCAGTATTTACTTTACTTTGCAGTACACAGACAGATTTAATCTTGTTCTATGGGAATTGAGCAAACTTGTGCTAAATGCACAACATAACTAAATTCTGGGAAGTGTTAAAGGATAATAAATGGCCTTAGTACAAAGGAGAATCTAAACTGATGTAACTGGGCTTCTATTACAGGACACCCTTTTAAAGTCTTGTGTATATTTCACAGGGCCAGATTTTTGAAACGTACAACATGGCTGCTCTCTGGAAACTGCCTGTTATCTTTATCTGCGAGAACAACCGGTATGGCATGGGCACCTCAGTGGAGAGAGCTGCAGCCAGCACAGATTACTTCAAGAGAGGAGAGTTCATTCCTGGTCTGAGGGTAGGGGTCTGGCATGCTTGAGCACATTTCTTACATGTAGAGCTGCATCTGTCATTTTAAGCTGTTGCAGAGCAACAGACACTTGACAGAAGCTGATGTCTTGCACAATTTGTTAGCAATCGAAATAACAGTTATTCAATTTGGGTTTGTTCAATCAAAATTACAAATGAATGCCTAAACCTTGAATACACACTAGATGGAAGTGTGGTAAATGCTATTTGGAGTGATGTGTTCGTGAAATGTAAACACTTTCAAATGTGTTTGGTGCTACCATAAACTTGTAGAATCTGCATGTTGACCATGTCAGTTTATTACTTTTTGTAAGATAAGATTAAAGAAAAATACTCAGTAACTTTGTGCACAGGTGGATGGAATGGATGTTCTCTGTGTCCGGGAAGCAACCAGGTTTGCTGCTGATCACTGTCGCTCTGGGAAGGTACGTTTAAAATGTCACATTGACGTGTGCAGGAAATGCGACTCGGATCTCTAACTTCTTTGTCCTTTGCTCAGGGTCCTATTCTCATGGAACTCCAGACATACCGCTATCATGGACACAGCATGAGCGATCCTGGTGTTAGGTAAATGACTAGCTACTTGATTATTTAAATTGATACAACTTAAAGTGGCTAAAGTTCTCACCTACAGTTTAATCTTACAGATTTTCTCTTCACTGTGCCTGTGCCCCTTACCTCTGCTCCTTAGTAGTCTCCATGTACCCCCTTTGTAGTGACCTGACAACAGCCTAGGGATGAATTGAGATTCAGTATCTTCTGTCAGATTTCTTTATTTGATAGACTTCACACCTCAAAGTAATTTGAATTTCATTTGAATCTGCATAGAAATAATCACAGAAATTTTAAAGGCACTGGTTTCTCCAAAATGAGCCTAAATTTGTCAAAAGTAATATTACAAAACAATTTAAATCCTCAAAGTGCATTTGATAGCAACAGTAGTGCATCCCTCCAACTTTCCTGCACCCTCTCCCCTTTTAGCTACCGCACACGTGAGGAGATCCAGGAAGTGCGCAGTAAGAGTGACCCCATCTCCATGCTGAAGGACCGCATGCTCAGCAACAACATGGCTAGCGTGGAGGAGCTCAAGGTAGGAAATGCTTCACATATAGAAATCACATTTCTGTGAGCCAGCACTTCTGACAATTTGGAAGCCTCAAACAAGAGTCCTTGTTTTTGTAACTGGGTATTAAAAGACAGTGATACTGCAACAACTTAATAACCAAGTGAGTTTAAGATCATTCTGACTAAGCATACTGACATTTGGGTTAGCTTTAGTCTGTCAAGTGAAAGTGAACAGCATGCTTTAGAGGTGAGGGTAATGAAAGTGTTTGCTCTTTAACAATAGTGTAAAATTCTACAGCTAAATTTAGGATGAGATCCTCCAGGTTTCATCCCTTGTCTTTGAGGAAAATTGCATTCATAGACTGGAAAATGCATTTGAGACAGAACAATGCTAAAGTCTTTATAAACAGGTGGGAAAAATACATAGTCCCATGGAACGAGGGGCACAAGCTAGTTACCGCGCTAGAGTCATGCTTCTATGAGCTTTAGTAGCCTTCTCCATTTGAAGTAGGATGGTAAACAAAATATGTCTATTCTCTGTTTCTATTGGTTTGACCAAACGTTCTTTGCTGCAGTGTCTAACTGTCCTTATTTATCTGTAGGAAATTGATGTAGAAGTGAGAAAGGAAATCGAGGATGCAGCTCAGTTTGCCACCACAGACCCAGAGCCCCCACTGGAAGACTTGTGCAATCACATCTTCTGCGACATGCCGTCTTTGGAGGTGCGCGGCACAAACCCATGGGCCAAGCTGAAGTCTGTTAGCTAAAGTTCTTGATTCTCCTCCCTCTTACAATCATAACCCACCCACCCCCTTTCCTTAATGCACACGCCATGTACTTTAAACTAGTGCCTCATCACCAGAGCTTTAAGCATCAGCAAGTAATCGACTTCTAGAGCTAAGTAAACAGTTGGGGCCATTTTTACAAAGAAGTGTTGGTTTAAACTGACACAAAAAGAATTGGAGATCAGATTCACTTTTCTACCTCAAGTCTTGAAATTGCTACAGTGAAATGTTAAAACATTATCAGTGTTGCCAATCTAAAATTTAGACCTGCATTTATCCACTTCACCATATTTAACTTTTAGCCAGAAATGTTTCGTGATTAAAATCACAGTTTCTGGCAGACTTCCTTTTATTAAGACTTCTTGAGGCATATTTATTCCTTAAATCTCTGTAAATCTGACTCCATGTGAATATGTAGTGGATTATTTGCTATTTGATCTGGTAATTTTTGAGGTGCTGTAAGTGTTCACTGTGTCAAACACAGGCTGTATGACCTTAACATGGCTTTGTGCTCTTTATACTTAAATGTACATGATAAAGAAGTCAACTTGAGACATTTGCTTGCGTCTTTATTTCAATTGTCTTCAAAAATGCTGCAAATTGTAACTGTTCAAAATGTTAATCTACATGAATGGGTCTGGTAGATCTGAAAGCTGAATTTGACTCACGAGTTGAGCAGATGTCTGTGTTCACATGATCCTGAGTTCTTTTTCAGATTTGGTGGCTTGTCTCCAAACATTTTTAGAGGCTTGGCTTAAACTAAATGTGGGTGAACTAGAAATGAAATGATCAAGTGAAAATTGAAAACCTAACATTGGGTGGCAAGTTCATGCAACTGTGCCTCTGGCTTTGTAACTTGTGTGATCAGATGTAACTTCAGTGACTCATCAACACGCTTCTATCCCTACTGGCTTGCTTTGCATACTATTGATGCAAGTTTTTAAAGAACTCTGCAACTCTTTCAAGGGGTACTGGGAGATTAGGACTTTCTACAGAAACATATTGAACTGTTGGCTTCAATGCCTAAAGCTAAAATTCTTAGTGAATCTGTTACAAGGTGGGGAATGATGTAAAACACTCTGTGGAAACATTGAGTTGCTTTGATAAAGGGATTTTGTAATGCTATTTGTGTATTCTGTAAACAGAGTAAAGAGGTCAAGGTAACTTTTCAGTAATGCAATGCACCATGGTTAAACATGTTTTGGCTCTTCACCACTGCCAACTTAGGGAGGGTATTGGATCCTGTGTGAAATGCATACAATAAAGTAATTAAGTCAACAGTCAAATTTACTGTCAGTTGTGTTTTTTGCAAACATGGAAAATTTCTCAGCTTGTGTGGGTTAACACTTTAGTTGCATTTCCCCAATAAAGCACAAAAAGTATTGAACCCTGCAAAAATGGCTTAAAATTATTTTCTAAGATGTTGGGCAAATCTGCCACCAAAAAAGCTCCAATGTGGCCTTGATTCTCCAAGGGGAACTCCAACTAAAATACCATCCTTCCAAAGCTAATTGTTATTGTGGAAGCTGTTTAACACCTCAGTCCAAGAGAATTTAACAGTGTAACTGGGTTTAGCTGCAAATTTAAATACACGTTTTGCATCTTCTCTCCCATTAAACCATTTTAGTCAACCATTGTGTTCTATTGTGAGGAATTATAAGCAGTTACTCCCATTAGCATATAAATTGCACATAGGATGGAGGTAGTGACTTGCCCATAGTTGTGTATCCTTGGGCAAGATACTAACCCCAAGTTGCTCTCCGATGCATCCATCGGAGTATGAATGTGTGAATGTAGTTAGAAAGCACTAAGTACAGATAAAGTGCTTGTGAGAATGGGTGTGATTGGGTGAATGTGGCATGTTGTATACAGCGCTTTGAGTACTCCGGGAGAGTAGAAAAGCGCTATATAAGAATCAGTCCATTTACCAATCAAATTTTTATGGAGTGCTTTCTCCCAATCTTCATCAGAGAATGAAACCAACATATGTTTACTCTATTCTTCCCTTATTTGATTAACAGAAGGATTGATTTCATTCATTATCTGAGTATATATCATTGATACTCTTCTTTTGTTTAATAAATTGACCTTCAGCAAAGAGTCTAAACAGGATGTTGGGAAGTATCTGGAAAATTTGCAAACTTCTTATGTACAAAGTCTCTAATGTATAGAAGCCCGTTTCCGCCACTAAAAAACCCCAAAAAACGATACTTAACTCGAAATTTCGAGTTTTCTTTCTCGAGATTTCTCGAGATTTCGACTTATTTTCTCGAAATTTCGAGTTAGTAACTTGAAATTTTGACTTAGCAACTCAAATTTTCGACTTAGCAACTCGAAATTATGAGAAAAATAACTCGAAATTTCGAGAAAATAACTCGAAATTTCGAGTTATGGATTTTTTTTCTTTTTTCTTTAGTGGCGGAAACGGGCTTCCATAGCCCCGTGGGTCCAAGGGAAGGAGGAATTGTGGAACAAAAAAAGAGGCAGAGCCAGAGCGGGAGTACCATACCACAGACTTATGTTTGGAGATTTATCAAGTCAATGGGAACATTATAGCCTAAATATTCTCCAAGATAATACGAAAAATATTTATAAAAAAATTAATGAAATTAAAAATGAAGGTGTAACTCAATATAAGTACGTAGATAAAGACGAGAATCTGTCGATAGTTAAGAATATACAAGACAAAGTATTGTCCGAAAACATGAGAGATATGGTATGGCTCATCTCACTCGGGCGCCTCCCTGTGAGGGCAGTGGTTCAGTGGAGTTGTTTTGTTACAACCAAGAAATGTCCTATGATAGACTGTGATGAAGATGAGACCTTAGAACATCTACTATTGGACTGTTATAGGACAACTGAGATAAGGCAGAAGATGACAGAGATTGGTTATGATGTTGATGTTAACATTAAAGCAGTTAAATATGGTTTGTTTAAAGAAAAAATGGGTGAAGACAAAAAGAGACTCTTTTGGTTAATAATGTGTGTAATAAACACACACATTTGGAAAACCCGTGCCAAAGGAGTGATAGAACAAAGGATGATAAGTAGTGATGTGGTGAGTAAACATATCATTACAGATCTACGGAAAAGAAGAACAGTGGACCTGAAACTTGGAAAAGTTTTCCCTTGGGATGTATTGAAACTGTAAGTTTAAGTGTTTAGTTTACTCAGATGCTTGATTTTTCTCCTTTGTTTCCCTCTTTCCTTAATGAATGGTATGTGATCATGGTTTTGTATATGTAATTCTATGTGTATATAAATTTTATGTGGATGTAAATTTTATATGTATGTAATTTTGTATACTTTAAATAAAGTGTTAAAAAAAAAAGTAAAGCGCTATACAAATAGAGGCCATTTACCATTTAATGATGCTGGGGGGAGGACTCGTTTTAATTAGGATTCATGTGGATCTGCTGGGACAAAAAGACTGGTTTAGAGACCCTCTGTGCCCAAGGAAAGGAAATTGGTCCAGATTTGGAGAAGTTTGAATTTGAGAGTGGAAGCCCCAGAATCTGGTGTAGAGACCCATCCTCTAACAAACGCCAGGCCTGATAAAGTGGATGGAAAGCCTTTCTCAGGAAGATGTAGGATTGATATGTTTTTGGCTACTTGTTCTTCTGAGTGACCACCTTTCCCTGTCTGTAACCAGGCTGACAATCCTGACCCTGGTGGCTTTGGGCCTTGGATTCCAGGCCAGACTTGTGTCCTCAGCCAGTAGTCTGACTTGGAGGAAGAAAACTAAATCTTGTGTACCCCATTGCAGTGTGAGTTTGGTGGTTTCTTACTGGTCAGTATTAGAGCTTACTACGTTCTTGTACTGGAGCCATTTTGAGCCGTACGTAATATTTGGCTTTTGTCGACAGGATTTTTGACCAGCATACAAAACCACCTGCCTTAGACTGATCAATATGGGTGATGAACTATCTGAAACCGTTAATATGGTGTCACCATTTTTTATTGGTGCACCTTGGGTACCAGAATTTTGTGGCCTTAACACTAATTATGAAGACTGGGAGAGCCAGATTAGTGCAATGCTCCATGCTCAAAAGTGGTCTAAGGAACAGCAGTGTGATTTTCTGCTGAGTGCATTAGGAGAACCACAACGTGAAATTCTTATTTTGGAGCCAGTGGAGCGGGATACGCCAGATAAGATCTTTCTTCAATTTAAAGAACTGTATGGGGACAAAACAGCTGTGGGTACCTTGCGTGCCATGTTTTATGACTGCAGACAAAGGCCAGAAGAGCCTATTAGAAAGTTCACTTTACATTTAAGGGAGATAAGTCATCGCCTGCAGATAAAAGAGCCACAAGACCCGTGCCGACCTGTACATGCATGATCAGTTTGTCTTGGGGCTCATAGAGAGCGAGATACACCCGGTGCAGGTTTCACCTCCGATGTCTGTTAAGACATGACCTCTCTCATTTGAACAGGTGTGTAAAGAGGCTTTGCAATCAGAAGCAGATGCTTTGCATAGCTCATATGAAAACTCTGCTTGTGCCATAGTAAAAGGAGATCTAAAGTGGCAGGATACCTTGAATTGGAAAGATACATTTAAAGCGGAGATTCTCGCAGAAATGAAGGAGCAAATTATGGATGTCAAGAATACTCTTCAGGAGGAGCTGAGAGAATTTGTTTGACCAGCACCAATGCAACAGACATGTCCAGCTCCCAGCTCTTTAGTTCCTCTCAGTATAGGAGATGTGCTGAAGTGTCTGAGCCACCCCCAGCGACAAAACAAATTTCACGGCCACGGCATAAGTGGGATGAACAAGGGCGACCCATCTGTAGTAAGTGTGGAGCCAGTGGACACATGGCAAGAGAGTGTTGCCATGTGTCCATTAACTCTTGTATGCCATATGTAACCAACTTTAGAGACGTAAAGGTGTGAATTACAGCACAATAACTATTTGGGCTCGTAATAAGACCCTGGCCAAAATCAGAAGACACAAAATTCGTGAGGAGCCAAAGTATTGAGAAGCAATAATGACTCGGAGACAGTGCTGATAACTTTTGAGTAGCCACTCTTGTATTTTTACAAAGTGGAAAAAATTAGTGTCCAATTTGTACAGGAAAGAAAGTATAAAAAATGAAAATAAATAGTGTGCACACTTAAACAAAATAAATTTACTTGTTGGGGCCCTTTAAGAATTCAAGTTATGTTGACAACAGCCAACTTCAAAGGTCCTTGTGAGTGTAATTGGAAGGTATGTATGAGTGTGTATCTTCTTTGGGGTGAATTGTCCTCAACGTGGTTGGCTTGCCATCTACCAGAATCTCGTCCTGGTCCTCGGACTTTTCCTGTCCTCTCCAAAAACCCTGACCGTTGCTCTGTTTCACAAAGCCGAACACACACTAGTGTCGGAATTGCAGCAGCTCTCCGGATGAACGGTGAGTGGTTAGCCGACGTTGCTTCTCTCCTTCATCCAGCCACTCGACTGCGGACGTCCAGCAGGTAAGTATGCTGGCTTTCTTTCCTCTCAATTCTGAGTTTTTCCTCTCTTTCGTCCCTGTGTTTCTGGATTCGAGTAGCAGATGCCTCCACTCCTGTTGCTGAGATGAGAAAACCCGGGAGAACCATGCGCCTTCACCTCACTTCCTGCCTGACAGGGTCAATGCGGCCTGCGTAGGCTCTGATTGGTTTTTTCTGGGCTACACATACCTTTGACTTACTAATGGGAACTGCTTGTTAAATGAAGGCTGAGATGATTCCTTAATGACTTTGTTCACTGGAATGAAAAAAAGGGATATTTGATAACTCAGAAGTGAAAAGTTTCTACTGTGCTGAACAAGTGTTTTGCTTATGTGCAACTCTTGTACACCCAGTTTTTATGCTTGCTTTTTTATGTTATTATTCTATTGTCTGTGAATGCAGAACAACAGTGTTATGGTGTATAGAACTGATTCAGAATTGATTTTCTTTTCATTAAAATGGTTTCGTATAACACACACTTCTATCCATCAAAACAATAAAGGTTTACACCCTTATTTTTAACCATTTCAGGCCAGAGACAGTTTTTATTCCACATGACGTGTGTTCCATAAATTTGGTACTGTTAACATTAACTTTTATATCCAGCTGAATAGATCTGTAATTTATTACTTTGGTTTGATTTTTTTAGTTTTTCTTTTCAGGAAAAGATGGATAAGCTTGGTGTTAGTCCTTTCCACAAAGTTTGATTTGTTAAAGCTGTTTTCTGCTTACAGTATGTGAATATCAAATAAAGTCTTTTGAATCAAATTATGCCAGTCTTTCATCACATGTATCACTTGTTTTTTGGAGTGTTTTTGTTTGTTTGTTTTTTAATTTTGTTATCAGACATGGAAAGTTCCAAAACTGCAGATTTTAGACACTTTAGACCTAAAATGAATGTATATTTATTAGGGAAAAAACATTTATTTCTCCATGTGACAGTGAGAACATTGAGCTTACCTAGTAAGGTCCAGTTATTTGTTTTAACAAACATTTCAGGCACATCCTCATCTGTCTGTATTAAGAGTGGCCTTTGGCGTCATATTTCAGTTGCTGCATTCGTTAATTGATTTTGTAACACCAAGACTTTAATATTTGAGACTGCTGTTAAGCAGGTCAAAACTGAAATTTCATGCTCATCTGAGGCTACAGATATACAAAACCTGATTTACTTCACACCAGATCATTTCTCATATGTAGGAAAAGGTAAGTTCATTAAATGAAACTTAAAGGCTCTTTGGCTCACGTCTTCATCTGGATGGTACAGCATAACCAGGTTAAGACAAATGCGTCATCTCTAAAAAACTATATTTGTGAGTGTTTTTCAGTGTTTTTAATTATTTGTTTTAATTTTATTTTTCATTGTTCACTGTGGACTGGTAAACATTTTATCAATATATATTTCATAAGGCCATCGTTAAATATTTACAAGAAATCAGGCATTATACAGTGTGTAAACTTCAGTCCAGTGTGATTTGGATGCTCACCAGAAAATGCAGCCAGATATCAGCTGGCTTTAGATACATTTCAGATAAGATAACCTTTGTTAGTCCCAGAGTTGGGAAATTCAAATGGTTACAGCAGCAGAGTACACAAGGCAGGAACAAATGAACACATGCAGCATATCTAACAGCAATAATGCAAAAATAGAAGAAATATAGACTAAGAAATAGATATGTACTTATATATGTAAGTCTATAGATCTATATCTATATCCATCTATCTCTATATATCTGTATACATACATATACAATATATATGATGCAATAATACAGATTACTATTAGAAGAAGAATGAAACATTTCATAGTGCAGTGTTTGGGTGTTAATAGTAGCAGGTATTTAGTATTGCACACTGATATATGTAAAGACTCCAGTGTGTGCATATGTGGTGTACATTCACTGCTGTTGTGCAGTGTACAGTCTGACAGCAGCTGGAGGGAAAGGCCTCCAAAATGTCCCCTTTGCACACTGTGGGTGCAGCAGCCTGTCACTGAAGGGACTGCTTAGTGTTGTCAGAGTGACCTGTATGGGGTGGGAGCTGTTATCTGACAGAGATAACCACCTCCACTGGGTCAAGAGGGCATCCCAGAGCAGAGCTAGTTTTCTTGATCAACCTGTTCAGTTTCTTCCTGTCCCCAGCAGACCACACCATAGCATGGACAATACCACCAAAGAGTCCTAGAAGGTCTTCAGGAGCTCTCCCTGCTCCCTTCCAAAAGACTTCTCTGTTGCAAATTAGGGCTGCCACAAACGATTATTTTGATAGTCGACTAGTCACAGATTATTTTTGCGATTAGTCGACTAATCAGATCATGCATCCATTGGACGCAAAACGTACAGCTTATTGCACCAGCATGCATCTGCTCTTATATAACTATCATTAGCTTACAGCTTTAAGTGTTTAAAGTATGTGCTAACTAAAAATAAAGACAAGATGATAGTTTATTAAATTTTAATGAAATTTGCAGATTGTTTCGGTGCAGTTTAATAAACTCCTTGCTATCTAAAATATAACGGGACACCGGAGTATATTCTCGAGCATCTCACACTTCTGATAACCAGTTGTCTGCTTGACGTTTATTCAGCTGTGTAAAAACTATAACTTTAATCTCAGGCAAACCGATTTACTCAGGAACAAATAAAATACTAAAAAAAAAGGCCAAACAATAACATTTTTAAGTTATCTAAGTGACTTATGTATGTTTAACCTGAGTAGCGAAAGAAGGCGGTGGGTTTGAAAACCATTTGCCGGGAGTCCGGTGTTCTCACGGGCTCTAGTGAGCCTTTCCCCCGGCTAGCTATCGAGCTAGTGGTTGACAGACGTCTCCGAAAACGTCGGAGCGCTTTTGAAAATATGTGGTGTCTTGATAAACTGAGCAGATATTTGAGGTTTACACAGTTACATTCTCGCCTGAAAATATATTAAACGTTTATTTTGTAACCCAGAAAGAATAATAAGAGTAATATTAAAACTAACTAGCTGCCGCCATTGTTGGAAACTGAGCTGGGCTGCGCTATGAATTCTGGGACAGAGCTACTTCTTCTTCTTCGGGGTTTAACGGCAGCTGGCATCCTTGTACATGCAGTGCTGCCATCTTCTGTTTCAGTCCGTTATTACACTCTTAAATCCTACTACTTATTCCTGCGTCTTTTGTGATCTTACAAAGCTTCAAACGACGCGTCGACTATTAAATCAGTCGTCGACGATTTTGATAGTCGACGTAATCGTGACTAGTCGACTAATCGTGGCAGCCCTATTGCAAATACAACCGTCGCTATCCTTTTGTGTAGATGGACTCTCTGTTGTTACTCCAGACCAGTTTATTGGTCAGATCACTTATATGAGTCAGCTATCTTAATGCCCATTCTCTGGATGTTCACTGGTGTAGGTGGAGTCCACTACCTGCTCCTTGGTTTTCCGAGTGTTGATCTGGAAGTGGTTCTGCTGGCACCAGTTGGAAAAAGTCCTCAGTCAGTTCTCTGTATTCCCTGTTGTCCTGTTGTCAGTAAAGTACACAGTGGGGAGATGCTCTCATTGCCCACTCATTATTTTAAAATAGAGATAGCCTACATAGTTCATACATATGAGAGACTGTTATGAGCAAATTGGGAGAAAGCGTTAAATGAGCTGTGGGCCACTGCTGGCACTGTCATCACATTGGAGGGTCACTTTAGTGTTCAAGTAGTATAAAAACAAACAAGAAAAAACCCACAAATATTTCAAAAAATGCAGTGTTTTGTTTGTTTGTCACTGAATAGTGTTGGAATAAAGTGTGAAAATTGTGAAGGATTAAAATATTCCAAGAGCTCAAATTACTTCACCAAAACATGTTTCATTCATATTTTATCAACACAAATTGCACAGGTTTATTGAATATGAATAACTTGTGTTAATTCAACTCAATTGTTTAAGCTCGTGCCAAAGCAAAACATCTGTGTGCAACCAATGTCCACTATTGAACTAAGTAAACTCAGCATGTTTTTTTTTTCCAGTGCATAATCACATTTAGTGTAATAAACTATTAAAGCAGAATTACATATTAGGATTTAGCCAAGTGTTAGGATGTAATGCAGAGTAGTATTTCTAGTAGGCTTGTTTTGATATGCCTGTTTTCATTTTATTTTCTAAATTTTAAAGAAGGCTTTAGAAAGGTCAAAATAAATCTTCTGTAAGGGAGTATCAGCTATTCTAGTAGAATTTATTTTACCAATGCAAGGGTGCATTAGTACCTTGTAATACAACATATCTATTTCATAAAGGGCGAACACAAATTTCCAAAGAGACTTCCTGGCAGCTGCCATTTTAAGTATAACCTCTGGTACGGGCACATTCAGTTTGCAGCAGCTATACAACAGTGGCCTCTAAAGGTGTTTACACACTATGACCAAATCAGACAATGCAACACAACACGCAGGTCGCCCCAATGAATTGATTAAGCTGGTAGCAGTGACTTGTTAACTTATCATTTGTCATGCATATCTCCCATGAATGATATGAAATCATTTAGAGACATAACATTGACATCACAAAGTAGAAGCTGCAATCAGTTTTTAGGAAAGTGAGTTTAATAAGAGTAGGTAAAATAATGCAGTAATTTCTTAGATTTTATAATCCCTTTATAAATCATGTTGGCTACAGCCTATTTAGCAGGGCAACAAGAGCATTAGACAAACAAACAAACAAACAAACAAACAAACAAACAAACAAACAAACAAACAAACAAACAAACAAACAAACAAGCAAACAAAAACAAAAAAGTTAGTAACCAGGGATAAAAATGCTGTATATGAAAGGGAAACCTAATGGACAGATGTGATGCCTGAACAGTGGTGGCTTTAAGTGATGTATCAACTCAAACATGCATCCATCGTCTATGTCACATAAGTACGATGATCGGTGGTGATTGTTGGCGCCGCTTTGGAAGCAGAAACTGTTGGTTTGAAAGCCTTTAGTGTCTCCTTGTGGCGGGACTCTTATACTGCACTGTAAGATGTCCAGCAGTGTCAGCCGTATGCTAGAAAGTGATACATTAAAATTTCTGGGGTCGCCATGAAGAGCTTACTTCCTTTCTTGGTCAGTGTGTAAAATGTGGTACTTAACAGATTGAAAAGAAAAATGATGGCACCCTTGTAGTTCACACAAGTGGTGATGATTCAGGGTTTTAATTTTTGAGCCATCATACATTTTAAAACAGGAAAGTATACTATTTAACATATGTTAAGGCAAAGCTAATATAGCTGCTCATATATAGCTACTTATAATTTGAAGACCAATGAGTAGACTTCCCAGAATGGAAACAGCACTCTTTGTGTGGTTTGAGAAAACAGTCAAGTTGTTAAGAACTATGACTGAGAAGAATCCGCCTGTGTACAGCAGCAGGCTGCCTTCCTAGAATTTGGATATCCTCCGTGCGCTCGTCTCTGCATTATGTGCATTACCTCTCTTGGAACGTTAAAACCACAGCAGCTTTTTATACTTTTTTTCATTCACTATCAGCTTACACGTAAAGTCTACTCTGAAGAAAATTATTCAAAACATGCTACACAGTCACCAATCCCAGCAAATTCACCCCTAAGTCCGACTGTACAAAACAGAAAATAAAAGAGCTACATCTCAGACTCTACAGGCTTCAGTTAGCATGTTAAATGTGAAAGTTCAGTTAGAAAAAGACTGAACAAAAACGGCCCGAGTTGAGCAATTAACCAAAGTGACAAACATTGCTCTAAATAATACTCCCCTAATCCAAGTAGTCACCCAAACCTGGACGTGGATTTAGAGGCCTGAGGGCCATCTCACACATTTATTCAGAATAAAACAAGTTTCAATTAAAATTAAACAAATCAAAATCTTATGGACGTATCCCTTTCACATGTTGGTAAAATGTTTAGGATGACATGGAGATATAACACTCATGCACCCTGAAAATTATGAAGGTCTAAATATGTATCAAAGGGACTCACTGAACATCAGTGGATTTCTATGGGGCAAACGTACTTAAACCAGCCACTGTGACCATTGCGGCAGAGCAGAATGAATGATACTGATGGGGACTGTGAGGGTTAAATTCCTGCTCTTACAGGATCAGTGAGTGTCTGTTTAAAGATTATTAACATACTTTTACATCACTATGGAACACCAGCATTTCTGCACAGGAGAGAACCACCTGCCTTAATCTACCATGATGCTCTGTGTTGTGTTGTCATGGCAATATGAAGTCAAATAAATACAAATGTAGAAAAATGCACATTTGAAGGAGGACAAGAAGACAGCCAACTGGAAGAGCTTTTGAAGCAGGAAAACTTTTCTGGACTTCTCTTAATTTAACTGGAAATTTTGCTAATACAAGTCAAGGAGGAAACAAGGAGGCAGGTTGGATTATATCTGAGGACAGGACGCATGAAGGAGAAGCATGAGGAGAAAACAGCAGAGCGATGGTGCAGAGCTAATCGTGGATCAAGTCAAAGAAGCAAGCATCAAAACTGTGAGTAAACATAACACACAAAGAGTTACAAATTACTGTGCTGATTAAGGAAACATTAAATTGGGTTAGTTTGGGGTCTGGAGCTTCAGGTTTGTGGGTTCAGTTGGTCTCAAAACTGAGGAAAGACAAAAAATGTTTCTTTTGAAAGGTTGTTGGAGGATTCTTACTGCCAGAAATATCTGGGTCTGCATCTGCTTTTATTTAAAAAAAAAAAAAGTTGAATTTTATTTAGTCACATTGGAAAGGGAAAATTGGAGGATCAGGACAATAATGTGGCCAAATTTACTGTTTCCTTAATCAGAACAATAATTTTGATCTGAACTAGAAATGTTGAAATGGGTTATTTTCTTTCTTCTCTACTGATCACTGTGTTACATGTTGTGTTACTTGTCAGTCTACATTAATGTTAATGGTACTTTTAAAAAAAGTAGAAAAAGGCTCTGCACCTGTGAAAAAAATAGGTATCCAAACCCCCAAAATCACTGAAGATCAGAGTAGCTAAGCCCTGGTTAACTGCAATTATATTACAGGAGATGAAAAATATTGGAATGATTGAAAGAAACAAAGATTGCTTTAGTGTTTGAAGATTCGACTTTCTTATTGAAAGAGACGAAAACTAATCTATGTGTGACACTGAGAAAAAAACTGAAAGCTTAAAAGACCTGGAGGTCCAACTGTTGTTATACAAATGTGCAAACTTGTTTTAATGACATTAGAAAGAAAAATCAGATGTTTAAAAAGGTAATATATAAAAATGATTTTTATATTACTTGAAAAAATGATGTTGGTTAGTGCGGCTGTATTTGGAAAAACTGCTGGGTCACTAGTAAGCTGAGATTTAATGTGATAAACTGAGGATAGGTAATATAATCTACACACTTGCTATTATTGTTGTAATCCATACACAAAGTTAATATTTGATAAAACATCAATCATAATTGGTGATCAATGCAAGTTTTAAGCAATAATATTTATTTGCATTCACAACTAATTTACAAAATAAAAAAAAGAATCTTGTTTTTTTAAGAAAAAAAGACGTTTCTTACTGACTTCAAACTTTTGAGCTGTAGAGGAGATTGATGAGCACGCAATAAAGTGAACTTTTTAGGGAGAGTTTGCCATCAACTCAATTTTTGATGATAGACAACCTAAAAAAATGAGCGTTTCTTAGACACTGATGTGTGGAACGATCACATGATTATAAACCAGATGAAAATTGACTTCAAACTTTTGAGCTGTAGTGTAGATTGATTACAATGATAGCGTATAGTTATCTATTACAGAAGAATGTATAGAAGTATGAGGACAGAGAGACATTCTTTAATGTAATATCACATGAAGTTTATCAGTAATGTTTTCACAGCTTTAATCAAATCATTCATCATCCATAAGTTGTGATGGAAAAATGTCTGCATGTGTGCAGGAGCCCATTTTTAGAGACAATCACTCCTGTGTTATAATGTTAATTGAAGTTTATCAGGTCAGAAGACCAATAGATGATAAGAAATATACTCTTACTAATTATTAGAGTTACAAGTACTTTGCTAAGCAAAATTAAATGAGGTTAGGTTGGAACTTGAGACGTTTACATAAAAGGTTCAGTTGGTGATGCATGAAAGAAAATAATCTTCTTCTAAAAATCTTTTGGAGAATTCTGATGGTAAGAAATGAAAAATATTCAAAGAGTGAAACTGTTAAAAAAGTGAAGGTTTTGTGCAGCTGGGTGTTGCAGCCCCTTTAGAGGAAAATGCAAACTTGGTTTAATGAGGTTAAAAACAAAACCTGGGATGATCCAGACACATTTATTGTTTCTTTAATCATCACAATAGTTTGAGTTTGTGCTAAAATCTCTTAAAAAGCTGTTTTGAATGATAAGTTTGGCTTTAATGTGTTAAACTTGCTTTAGATAAGACAATGTACCACTGAACACAGGAGGGATTATTGCTGAAAATGGGTCTCTGAACACTTCTGTAGATATTCTATTCAAAATCATTCATGATTTGTGATCAGTGTTAATATTAAGCATTTATATGATTTTTTACTCTTTTGATTAATTGCTGTGATTCAATATGAGACCAAATGTGAGTCTATTCAGAAAACAAGACATTTCTAATTCACCTCAGACTTTTGAGCTGTAGTCTACATTGTAATTATAGTGTACGGTTATTGATTAGAGCAGATGATATGAGACTATCAGGAGAGACTGTTAAAAAGTTATGAGCTGTCTTGATGCAGAGAAAGTGGAGTTTGTCATCCTTGAGCTGCTGCCAAGATAGGCAGCAGGTAGGATTGAATGATGCTCTGGCTCTGTGGTCAAGTTCAGACATAGGCTTTAAGCAACCATGAGCCACTGATAAGCGTGATAGATTAATAAGCATGTATAAAGTGGACTTGTTAGGGCCAGTTTACCATGAGCCTTGCTAAAGTTGAACTTCATTTGTATTTAAAGACAGACTTTAAAGAAAATTCTTATTTGAAACTGGTGATAAAATCCAGGTCAGACACAGTTACATACAAACATACAGTACACACTACTGCTCAAAAGTCCCTGATTTTAATAGGAAATTGGCTTTAATGTAATATCACATGAAGTTTATCAGTAATGTTTTCACAGCTTTAATCAAATCATTCATCATCCATAAGTTGTGATGGAAAAATGTCTGCAAGTGTGCAGGAGCCCATTTTTAGAGACAATCACTCCTGTGTTATAATGTTAATTGAAGTTTATCAGGTCAGATGACCAATAGATGATAAGAAATATACTCTTACTAATTATTAGAGTTACAAGTACTTTGCTAAGCAAAATTAAATGAGGTTAGGTTGGAACTTGAGACGTTTACATAAAAGGTTCAGTTGGTGATGCATGAAAGAAAATAAATTTCTTGTAAAAATCTTTTGGAGAATTCTGATGGTAAGAAATGAAAAATATTCAAAGAGTGAAACTGTTAAAAAAGTGAAGGTTTTGTGCAGCTGGGTGTTGCAGCCCCTTTAGAGGAAAATGTAAACTTGGTTTAATGAGGTTAAAAACAAAACCTGGGATGATCCAGACACAATTATTGTTTCTTTAATCACCACAATAGTTTGAGTTTGTGCTAAAATCTCTTAAAAAGCTGTTTTGAATGATAAGTTTGGCTTTAATGTGTTAAACTTGCATTAGATAAGACAATGTACCACTGAACACAGGAGGGATTATTGCTGAAAATGGGTCTCTGAACACTTCTGTAGATATTCTATTCAAAATCATTCATGATTTGTGATCAGTGTCAATATTAAGCATTTATATGATTATTTACTCTTTTGATTAATTGCTGTGATTCAATATGAGACCAAATTTGAGTCTATTCAGAAAACAAGACATTTCTAATTCACCTCAGACTTTTGAGCTGTAGTCTACATTGTAATTATAGTGTACGGTTATTGATTAGAGCAGATGATATGAGACTATCAGGAGAGACTGTTAAAAAGTTATGAGCTGTCTTGATGCAGAGAAAGTGGAGTTTGTCATCCTTGAGCTGCTGCCAAGATAGGCAGCAGGTAGGATTGAATGATGCTCTGGCTCTGTGGTCAAGTTCAGACATAGGCTTTAAGCAACCATGAGCCACTGATAAGCGTGACAGATTAATAAGCATGTATAAAGTGGACTTGTTAGGGCCAGTTTACCATGAGCCTTGCTAAAGTTGAACTTCATTTGTATTTAAAGACAGACTTTAAAGAAAATTCTTATTTGAAACTGGTGATAAAATCCAGGTCAGACACAGTTACATACAAACATACAGTACACACTACTGCTCAAAAGTCCCTGATTTTAATAGAAAATTGGCTTTAATGTAATATCACATGAAGTTTTTATCAGTAATGTTTTCACAGCTTTAATCAAATCATTCATCATCCATAAGTTGTGATGGAAAAATGTCTGCAAGTGTGCAGGAGCCCATTTTTAGAGACAATCACTCCTGTGTTATAATGTTAATTGAAGTTTATCAGGTCAGAAGACCAGTAGATGATAAGAAATATACTCTTACTAATTATTAGAGTTACAAGTACTTTGCTAAGCAAAATTAAATGAGGTTAGGTTGGAACTTGAGACGTTTACATAAAAGGTTCAGTTGGTGATGCATGAAAGAAAATAATCTTCTTCTAAAAATCTATTGGAGAATTCTGATGGTAAGAAATGAAAAATATTCAAAGAGTGAAACTGTTAAAAAAGTGAAGGTTTTGTGCAGCTGGGTGTTGCAGCCCCTTTAGAGGAAAATGTAAACTTGGTTTAATGAGGTTAAAAACAAAACCTGGGATGATCCAGACACATTTATTGTTTCTTTAATCACCACAATAGTTTGAGTTTGTGCTAAAATCTCTTAAAAAGCTGTTTTGAATGATAAGTTTGGCTTTTAATGTGTTAAACTTGCATTAGATAAGACAATGTACCACTGAACACAGGAGGGATTATTGCTGAAAATGGGTCTCTGAACACTTCTGTAGATATTCTATTCAAAATCATTCATGATTTGTGATCAGTGTCAATATTAAGCATTTATATGATTATTTACTCTTTTGATTAATTGCTGTGATTCAATATGAGACCAAATTTGAGTCTATTCAGAAAACAAGACATTTCTAATTCACCTCAGACTTTTGAGCTGTAGTCTACATTGTAATTATAGTGTACGGTTATTGATTAGAGCAGATGATATGAGACTATCAGGAGAGACTGTTAAAAAGTTATGAGCTGTCTTGATGCAGAGAAAGTGGAGTTTGTCATCCTTGAGCTGCTGCCAAGATAGGCAGCAGGTAGGATTGAATGATGCTCTGGCTCTGTGGTCAAGTTCAGACATAGGCTTTAAGCAACCATGAGCCACTGATAAGCGTGACAGATTAATAAGCATGTATAAAGTGGACTTGTTAGGGCCAGTTTACCATCAGCCTTGCTAAAGTTGAACTTCATTTGTATTTTAAGACAGACTTTAAAGAAAATTCTTATTTGAAACTGGTGATAAAATCCAGGTCAGACACAGTTACATACAAACATACAGTACACACTGCTGCTCAAAAGTCCCTGATTTTAATAGAAAATTGGCTTGAATGTAATATCACATGAAGTTTATCAGTAATGTTTTCACAGCTTTAATCAAATCATTCATCATCCATAAGTTGTGATGGAAAAATGTCTGCAAGTGTGCAGGAGCCCATTTTTAGAGACAATCACTCCTGTGTTATAATGTTAATTGAAGTTTATCAGGTCAGAAGACCAATAGATGATAAGAAATATACTCTTACTAATTATTAGAGTTACAAGTACTTTGCTAAGCAAAATTAAATGAGGTTAGGTTGGAACTTGAGACGTTTACATAAAAGGTTCAGTTGGTGATGCATGAAAGAAAATAAATTTCTTCTAAAAATCTTTTGGAGAATTCTGATGGTAAGAAATGAAAAATATTCAAAGAGTGAAACTGTTAAAAAAGTGAAGATTTTGTGCAGCTGGGTGTTGCAGCCCCTTTAGAGGAAAATGTAAACTTGGTTTAATGAGGTTAAAAACAAAACCTGGGATGATCCAGACACATTTATTGTTTCTTTAATCACCACAATAGTTTGAGTTTGTGCTAAAATCTCTTAAAAAGCTGTTTTGAGTGATAAGTTTGGCTTTAATGTGTTAAACTTGCATTAGATAAGACAATGTACCACTGAACACAGGAGGGATTATTGCTGAAAATGGGTCTCTGAACACCTCTGTAGATATTCTATTCAAAATCATTCATGATTTGTGATCAGTGTCAATATTAAGCATTTATATGATTATTTACTCTTTTGATTAATTGCTGTGATTCAACATGAAATCAAATTTGAGTCTATTCAGAAAACAAGACATTTCTAATTCACCTCAGACTTTTGAGCTGTAGTCTACATTGTAATTATAGTGTACGGTTATTGATTAGAGCAGATGATATGAGACTATCAGGAGAGACTGTTAAAAAGTTATGAGCTGTCTTGATGCAGAGAAAGTGGAGTTTGTCATCCTTGAGCTGCTGCCAAGATAGGCAGCAGGTAGGATTGAATGATGCTCTGGCTCTGTGGTCAAGTTCAGACATAGGCTTTAAGCAACCATGAGCCACTGATAAGCTGATAGATTAATAAGCATGTATAAAGTGGTCTTGTTAAACAGCTCTGATAGGAGAAAGTCAATGAGCACGCAATAAAGTGGACTTGTTAGGGCCAGTTTACCATCAGCCTTGCTAAAGTTGAACTTCATTTGTATTTAAAGACAGACTTTAAAGAAAATTCTTATTTGAAACTGGTGATAAAATCCAGGTCAGACACAGTTACATACAAACATACAGTACACACTACTGCTCAAAAGTCCCTGATTTTAATAGAAAATTGGCTTGAATGTAATATCACATGAAGTTTATCAGTAATGTTTTCACAGCTTTAATCAAATCATTCATCATCCATAAGTTGTGATGGAAAAATGTCTGCAAGTGTGCAGGAGCCCATTTTTAGAGACAATCACTCCTGTGTTATAATGTTAATTGAAGTTTATCAGGTCAGATGACCAATAGATGATAAGAAATATACTCTTACTAATTATTAGAGTTACAAGTACTTTGCTAAGCACAATTAAATGAGGTTAGGTTGGAACTTGAAACGTTTACATAAAAGGTTCAGTTGGTGATGCATGAAAGAAAATAAATTTCTTCTAAAAATCTTTTGGAGAATTCTGATGGTAAGAAATGAAAAATATTCAAAGAGTGAAACTGTTAAAAAAGTGAAGGTTTTGTGCAGCTGGGTGTTGCAGCCCCTTTAGAGGAAAATGTAAACTTGGTTTAATGAGGTTAAAAACAAAACCTGGGATGATCCAGACACAATTATTGTTTCTTTAATCACCACAATAGTTTGAGTTTGTGCTAAAATCTCTTAAAAAGCTGTTTTGAATGATAAGTTTGGCTTTAATGTGTTAAACTTGCATTAGATAAGACAATGTACCACTGAACACAGGAGGGATTATTGCTGAAAATGGGTCTCTGAACACCTCTGTAGATATTCTATTCAAAATCATTCATGATTTGTGATCAGTGTCAATATTAAGCATTTATATGATTATTTACTCTTTTGATTAATTGCTGTGATTCAATATGAGACCAAATGTGAGTCCATTCAGAAAATAAGACATTTCTAATTCACCTCAGACTTTTGAGCTGTAGTGTACATTGTAATTATAGTGTACGGTTATTGATTAGAGCAGATGATATGAGACTATCAGGAGAGACTGTTAAAAAGTTATGAGCTGTCTTGATGCAGAGAAAGTGGAGTTTGTCATCCTTGAGCTGCTGCCAAGATAGGCAGCAGGTAGGACTGAATGATGCTCTGGCTCTGTGGTCAAGTTCAGACATAGGCTTTAAGCAACCATGAGCCACTGATAAGCGTGATAGATTAATAAGCATGTATAAAGTGGACTTGTTAGGGCCAGTTTACCATCAG
This sequence comes from Pelmatolapia mariae, assembly GCF_036321145.2. NCBI lineage: Eukaryota > Metazoa > Chordata > Actinopteri > Cichliformes > Cichlidae > Pelmatolapia > Pelmatolapia mariae. The sequence continues at coordinate 21,105,957 of NC_086236.1, forward strand.
CCTTGCTAAAGTTGAACTTCATTTGTATTTAAAGACAGACTTTAAAGAAAATTCTTATTTGAAACTGGTGATAAAATCCAGGTCAGACACAGTTACATACAAACATACAGTACACACTACTGCTCAAAAGTCCCTGATTGTAATAGAAAATTGGCTTTAATGTAATATCACATGAAGTTTTTATCAGTAATGTTTTCACAGCTTTAATCAAATCATTCATCATCCATAAGTTGTGATGGAAAAATGTCTGCAAGCGTGCAGGAGCCCATTTTTAGAGACAATCACTCCTGTGTTATAATGTTAATTGAAGTTTATCAGGTCAGAAGACCAATAGATGATAAGAAATATACTCTTACTAATTACTAGAGTTACAAGTACTTTGCTAAGCAAAATTAAATGAGGTTAGGTTGGAACTTGAGACGTTTACATAAAAGGTTCAGTTGGTGATGCATGAAAGAAAATAAATTTCTTCTAAAAATCTTTTGGAGAATTCTGATGGTAAGAAATGAAAAATATTCAAAGAGTGAAACTGTTAAAAAAGTGAAGATTTTGTGCAGCTGGGTGTTGCAGCCCCTTTAGAGGAAAATGTAAACTTGGTTTAATGAGGTTAAAAACAAAACCTGGGATGATTCAGACACATTTATTGTTTCTTTAATCACCACAATAGTTTGAGTTTGTGCTAAAATCTCTTAAAAAGCTGTTTTGAGTGATAAGTTTGGCTTTAATGTGTTAAACTTGCATTAGATAAGACAATGTACCACTGAACACAGGAGGGATTATTGCTGAAAATGGGTCTCTGAACACCTCTGTAGATATTCTATTCAAAATCATTCATGATTTGTGATCAGTGTCAATATTAAGCATTTATATGATTATTTACTCTTTTGATTAATTGCTGTGATTCAACATGAAATCAAATTTGAGTCTATTCAGAAAACAAGACATTTCTAATTCACCTCAGACTTTTGAGCTGTAGTCTACATTGTAATTATAGTGTACGGTTATTGATTAGAGCAGATGATATGAGACTATCAGGAGAGACTGTTAAAAAGTTATGAGCTGTCTTGATGCAGAGAAAGTGGAGTTTGTCATCCTTGAGCTGCTGCCAAGATAGGCAGCAGGTAGGATTGAATGATGCTCTGGCTCTGTGGTCAAGTTCAGACATAGGCTTTAAGCAACCATGAGCCACTGATAAGCGTGATAGATTAATAAGCATGTATAAAGTGGACTTGTTAGGGCCAGTTTACCATCAGCCTTGCTAAAGTTGAACTTCATTTGTATTTAAAGACAGACTTTAAAGAAAATTCTTATTTGAAACTGGTGATAAAATCCAGGTCAGACACAGTTACATACAAACATACAGTACACACTACTGCTCAAAAGTCACTGATTTTAATAGAAAATTGGCTTGAATGTAATATCACATGAAGTTTATCAGTAATGTTTTCACAGCTTTAATCAAATCATTCATCATCCATAAGTTGTGATGGAAAAATGTCTGCAAGTGTGCAGGAGCCCATTTTTAGAGACAATCACTCCTGTGTTATAATGTTAATTGAAGTTTATCAGGTCAGATGACCAATAGATGATAAGAAATATACTCTTACTAATTATTAGAGTTACAAGTACTTTGCTAAGCAAAATTAAATGAGGTTAGGTTGGAACTTGAGACGTTTACATAAAAGGTTCAGTTGGTGATGCATGAAAGAAAATAAATTCTTCTAAAAATCTTTTGGAGAATTCTGATGGTAAGAAATGAAAAATATTCAAAGAGTGAAACTGTTAAAAAAGTGAAGGTTTTGTGCAGCTGGGTGTTGCAGCCCCTTTAGAGGAAAATGTAAACTTGGTTTAATGAGGTTAAAAACAAAACCTGGGATGATCCAGACACAATTATTGTTTCTTTAATCACCACAATAGTTTGAGTTTGTGCTAAAATCTCTTAAAAAGCTGTTTTGAGTGATAAGTTTGGCTTTAATGTGTTAAACTTGCATTAGATAAGACAATGTACCACTGAACACAGGAGGGATTATTGCTGAAAATGGGTCTCTGAACACTTCTGTAGATATTCTATTCAAAATCATTCATGATTTGTGATCAGTGTCAATATTAAGCATTTATATGATTATTTACTCTTTTGATTAATTGCTGTGATTCAACATGAAATCAAATTTGAGTCTATTCAGAAAACAAGACATTTCTAATTCACCTCAGACTTTTGAGCTGTAGTCTACATTGTAATTATAGTGTACGGTTATTGATTAGAGCAGATGATATGAGACTATCAGGAGAGACTGTTAAAAAGTTATGAGCTGTCTTGATGCAGAGAAAGTGGAGTTTGTCATCCTTGAGCTGCTGCCAAGATAGGCAGCAGGTAGGATTGAATGATGCTCTGGCTCTGTGGTCAAGTTCAGACATAGGCTTTAAGCAACCATGAGCCACTGATAAGCGTGATCGATTAATAAGCATGTATAAAGTGGACTTGTTAGGGCCAGTTTACCATCAGCCTTGCTAAAGTTGAACTTCATTTGTATTTTAAGACAGACTTTAAAGAAAATTCTTATTTGAAACTGGTGATAAAATCCAGGTCAGACACAATTACATACAAACATACAGTACACACTACTGCTCAAAAATCCCTGATTTTAATAGAAAATTGGCTTTAATGTAATATCACATGAAGTTTATCAGTAATGTTTTCACAGCTTTAATCAAATCATTCATCATCCATAAGTTGTGATGGAAAAATGTCTGCAAGTGTGCAGGAGCCCATTTTTAGAGACAATCACTCCTGTGTTATAATGTTAATTGAAGTTTATCAGGTCAGATGACCAATAGATGATAAGAAATATACTCTTACTAATTATTAGAGTTACAAGTACTTTGCTAAGCAAAATTAAATGAGGTTAGGTTGGAACTTGAAACGTTTACATAAAAGGTTCAGTTGGTGATGCATGAAAGAATATAAATTTCTTCTAAAAATCTTTTGGAGAATTCTGATGGTAAGAAATGAAAAATATTCAAAGAGTGAAACTGTTAAAAAAGTGAAGGTTTTGTGCAGCTGGGTGTTGCAGCCCCTTTAGAGGAAAATGTAAACTTGGTTTAATGAGGTTAAAAACAAAACCTGGGATGATCCAGACACAATTATTGTTTCTTTAATCACCACAATAGTTTGAGTTTGTGCTAAAATCTCTTAAAAAGCTGTTTTGAGTGATAAGTTTGGCTTTAATGTGTTAAACTTGCATTAGATAAGACAATGTACCACTGAACACAGGAGGGATTATTGCTGAAAATGGGTCTCTGAACACCTCTGTAGATATTCTATTCAAAATCATTCATGATTTGTGATCAGTGTCAATATTAAGCATTTATATGATTATTTACTCTGTTGATTAATTGCTGTGATTCAACATGAAATCAAATTTGAGTCTATTCAGAAAACAAGACATTTCTAATTCACCTCAGACTTTTGAGCTGTAGTCTACATTGTAATTATAGTGTACGGTTATTGATTAGAGCAGATGATATGAGACTATCAGGAGAGACTGTTAAAAAGTTATGAGCTGTCTTGATGCAGAGAAAGTGGAGTTTGTCATCCTTGAGCTGCTGCCAAGATAGGCAGCAGGTAGGATTGAATGATGCTCTGGCTCTGTGGTCAAGTTCAGACATAGGCTTTAAGCAACCATGAGCCACTGATAAGCTGATAGATTAATAAGCATGTATAAAGTGGTCTTGTTAAACAGCTCTGATAGGAGAAAGTCAATGAGCACGCAATAAAGTGGACTTGTTAGGGCCAGTTTACCATCAGCCTTGCTAAAGTTGAACTTCATTTGTATTTAAAGACAGACTTTAAAGAAAATTCTTATTTGAAACTGGTGATAAAATCCAGGCCAGACACAGTTACATACAAACATACAGTACACACTACTGCTCAAAAGTCCCTGATTTTAATAGAAAATTGGCTTTAATGTAATATCACATGAAGTTTATCAGTAATGTTTTCACAGCTTTAATCAAATCATTCATCATCCATAAGTTGTGATGGAAAAATGTCTGCAAGTGTGCAGGAGCCCATTTTTAGAGACAATCACTCCTGTGTTATAATGTTAATTGAAGTTTATCAGGTCAGATGACCAATAGATGATAAGAAATATACTCTTACTAATTATTAGAGTTACAAGTACTTTGCTAAGCACAATTAAATGAGGTTAGGTTGGAACTTGAAACGTTTACATAAAAGGTTCAGTTGGTGATGCATGAAAGAAAATAAATTCCTTCTAAAAATCTTTTGGAGAATTCTGATGGTAAGAAATGAAAAATATTCAAAGAGTGAAACTGTTAAAAAAGTGAAGGTTTTGTGCAGCTGGGTGTTGCAGCCCCTTTAGAGGAAAATGTAAACTTGGTTTAATGAGGTTAAAAACAAAACCTGGGATGATCCAGACACAATTATTGTTTCTTTAATCACCACAATAGTTTGAGTTTGTGCTAAAATCTCTTAAAAAGCTGTTTTGAATGATAAGTTTGGCTTTAATGTGTTAAACTTGCATTAGATAAGACAATGTACCACTGAACACAGGAGGGATTATTGCTGAAAATGGGTCTCTGAACACCTCTGTAGATATTCTATTCAAAATCATTCATGATTTGTGATCAGTGTCAATATTAAGCATTTATATGATTATTTACTCTTTTGATTAATTGCTGTGATTCAATATGAGACCAAATGTGAGTCCATTCAGAAAATAAGACATTTCTAATTCACCTCAGACTTTTGAGCTGTAGTGTACATTGTAATTATAGTGTACGGTTATTGATTAGAGCAGATGATATGAGACTATCAGGAGAGACTGTTAAAAAGTTATGAGCTGTCTTGATGCAGAGAAAGTGGAGTTTGTCATCCTTGAGCTGCTGCCAAGATAGGCAGCAGGTAGGACTGAATGATGCTCTGGCTCTGTGGTCAAGTTCAGACATAGGCTTTAAGCAACCATGAGCCACTGATAAGCGTGATAGATTAATAAGCATGTATAAAGTGGACTTGTTAGGGCCAGTTTACCATCAGCCTTGCTAAAGTTGAACTTCATTTGTATTTAAAGACAGACTTTAAAGAAAATTCTTATTTGAAACTGGTGATAAAATCCAGGTCAGACACAGTTACATACAAACATACAGTACACACTACTGCTCAAAAGTCCCTGATTGTAATAGAAAATTGGCTTTAATGTAATATCACATGAAGTTTTTATCAGTAATGTTTTCACAGCTTTAATCAAATCATTCATCATCCATAAGTTGTGATGGAAAAATGTCTGCAAGCGTGCAGGAGCCCATTTTTAGAGACAATCACTCCTGTGTTATAATGTTAATTGAAGTTTATCAGGTCAGAAGACCAATAGATGATAAGAAATATACTCTTACTAATTACTAGAGTTACAAGTACTTTGCTAAGCAAAATTAAATGAGGTTAGGTTGGAACTTGAGACGTTTACATAAAAGGTTCAGTTGGTGATGCATGAAAGAAAATAAATTTCTTCTAAAAATCTTTTGGAGAATTCTGATGGTAAGAAATGAAAAATATTCAAAGAGTGAAACTGTTAAAAAAGTGAAGATTTTGTGCAGCTGGGTGTTGCAGCCCCTTTAGAGGAAAATGTAAACTTGGTTTAATGAGGTTAAAAACAAAACCTGGGATGATTCAGACACATTTATTGTTTCTTTAATCACCACAATAGTTTGAGTTTGTGCTAAAATCTCTTAAAAAGCTGTTTTGAGTGATAAGTTTGGCTTTAATGTGTTAAACTTGCATTAGATAAGACAATGTACCACTGAACACAGGAGGGATTATTGCTGAAAATGGGTCTCTGAACACCTCTGTAGATATTCTATTAAAAATCATTCATGATTTGTGATCAGTGTCAATATTAAGCATTTATATGATTATTTACTCTTTTGATTAATTGCTGTGATTCAACATGAAATCAAATTTGAGTCTATTCAGAAAACAAGACATTTCTAATTCACCTCAGACTTTTGAGCTGTAGTCTACATTGTAATTATAGTGTACGGTTATTGATTAGAGCAGATGATATGAGACTATCAGGAGAGACTGTTAAAAAGTTATGAGCTGTCTTGATGCAGAGAAAGTGGAGTTTGTCATCCTTGAGCTGCTGCCAAGATAGGCAGCAGGTAGGATTGAATGATGCTCTGGCTCTGTGGTCAAGTTCAGACATAGGCTTTAAGCAACCATGAGCCACTGATAAGCGTGATAGATTAATAAGCATGTATAAAGTGGACTTGTTAGGGCCAGTTTACCATCAGCCTTGCTAAAGTTGAACTTCATTTGTATTTAAAGACAGACTTTAAAGAAAATTCTTATTTGAAACTGGTGATAAAATCCAGGTCAGACACAGTTACATACAAACATACAGTACACACTACTGCTCAAAAGTCACTGATTTTAATAGAAAATTGGCTTGAATGTAATATCACATGAAGTTTATCAGTAATGTTTTCACAGCTTTAATCAAATCATTCATCATCCATAAGTTGTGATGGAAAAATGTCTGCAAGTGTGCAGGAGCCCATTTTTAGAGACAATCACTCCTGTGTTATAATGTTAATTGAAGTTTATCAGGTCAGATGACCAATAGATGATAAGAAATATACTCTTACTAATTATTAGAGTTACAAGTACTTTGCTAAGCAAAATTAAATGAGGTTAGGTTGGAACTTGAGACGTTTACATAAAAGGTTCAGTTGGTGATGCATGAAAGAAAATAAATTCTTCTAAAAATCTTTTGGAGAATTCTGATGGTAAGAAATGAAAAATATTCAAAGAGTGAAACTGTTAAAAAAGTGAAGGTTTTGTGCAGCTGGGTGTTGCAGCCCCTTTAGAGGAAAATGTAAACTTGGTTTAATGAGGTTAAAAACAAAACCTGGGATGATCCAGACACAATTATTGTTTCTTTAATCACCACAATAGTTTGAGTTTGTGCTAAAATCTCTTAAAAAGCTGTTTTGAGTGATAAGTTTGGCTTTAATGTGTTAAACTTGCATTAGATAAGACAATGTACCACTGAACACAGGAGGGATTATTGCTGAAAATGGGTCTCTGAACACTTCTGTAGATATTCTATTCAAAATCATTCATGATTTGTGATCAGTGTCAATATTAAGCATTTATATGATTATTTACTCTTTTGATTAATTGCTGTGATTCAACATGAAATCAAATTTGAGTCTATTCAGAAAACAAGACATTTCTAATTCACCTCAGACTTTTGAGCTGTAGTCTACATTGTAATTATAGTGTACGGTTATTGATTAGAGCAGATGATATGAGACTATCAGGAGAGACTGTTAAAAAGTTATGAGCTGTCTTGATGCAGAGAAAGTGGAGTTTGTCATCCTTGAGCTGCTGCCAAGATAGGCAGCAGGTAGGATTGAATGATGCTCTGGCTCTGTGGTCAAGTTCAGACATAGGCTTTAAGCAACCATGAGCCACTGATAAGCGTGATCGATTAATAAGCATGTATAAAGTGGACTTGTTAGGGCCAGTTTACCATCAGCCTTGCTAAAGTTGAACTTCATTTGTATTTTAAGACAGACTTTAAAGAAAATTCTTATTTGAAACTGGTGATAAAATCCAGGTCAGACACAATTACATACAAACATACAGTACACACTACTGCTCAAAAATCCCTGATTTTAATAGAAAATTGGCTTTAATGTAATATCACATGAAGTTTATCAGTAATGTTTTCACAGCTTTAATCAAATCATTCATCATCCATAAGTTGTGATGGAAAAATGTCTGCAAGTGTGCAGGAGCCCATTTTTAGAGACAATCACTCCTGTGTTATAATGTTAATTGAAGTTTATCAGGTCAGATGACCAATAGATGATAAGAAATATACTCTTACTAATTATTAGAGTTACAAGTACTTTGCTAAGCAAAATTAAATGAGGTTAGGTTGGAACTTGAAACGTTTACATAAAAGGTTCAGTTGGTGATGCATGAAAGAATATAAATTTCTTCTAAAAATCTTTTGGAGAATTCTGATGGTAAGAAATGAAAAATATTCAAAGAGTGAAACTGTTAAAAAAGTGAAGGTTTTGTGCAGCTGGGTGTTGCAGCCCCTTTAGAGGAAAATGTAAACTTGGTTTAATGAGGTTAAAAACAAAACCTGGGATGATCCAGACACAATTATTGTTTCTTTAATCACCACAATAGTTTGAGTTTGTGCTAAAATCTCTTAAAAAGCTGTTTTGAGTGATAAGTTTGGCTTTAATGTGTTAAACTTGCATTAGATAAGACAATGTACCACTGAACACAGGAGGGATTATTGCTGAAAATGGGTCTCTGAACACCTCTGTAGATATTCTATTCAAAATCATTCATGATTTGTGATCAGTGTCAATATTAAGCATTTATATGATTATTTACTCTGTTGATTAATTGCTGTGATTCAACATGAAATCAAATTTGAGTCTATTCAGAAAACAAGACATTTCTAATTCACCTCAGACTTTTGAGCTGTAGTCTACATTGTAATTATAGTGTACGGTTATTGATTAGAGCAGATGATATGAGACTATCAGGAGAGACTGTTAAAAAGTTATGAGCTGTCTTGATGCAGAGAAAGTGGAGTTTGTCATCCTTGAGCTGCTGCCAAGATAGGCAGCAGGTAGGATTGAATGATGCTCTGGCTCTGTGGTCAAGTTCAGACATAGGCTTTAAGCAACCATGAGCCACTGATAAGCGTGATAGATTAATAAGCATGTATAAAGTGGACTTGTTAGGGCCAGTTTACCATCAGCCTTGCTAAAGTTGAACTTCATTTGTATTTAAAGACAGACTTTAAAGAAAATTCTTATTTGAAACTGGTGATAAAATCCAGGTCAGACACAGTTACATACAAACATACAGTACACACTGCTGCTCAAAAGTCCCTGATTTTAATAGAAAATTGGCTTTAATGTAATATCACATGAAGTTTATCAGTAATGTTTCCACAGCTTTAATCAAATCATTCATCATCCATAAGTTGTGATGGAAAAATGTCTGCAAGTGTGCAGGAGCCCATTTTTAGAGACAATCACTCCTGTGTTATAATGTTAATTGAAGTTTATCAGGTCAGATGACCAGTAGATGATAAGAAATATACTCTTACTAATTATTAGAGTTACAAGTACTTTGCTAAGCACAATTAAATGAGGTTAGGTTGGAACTTGAGACGTTTACATAAACGGTTCAGTTGGTGATGCATGAAAGAAAATAATTTTCTTCTAAAAATCTTTTGGAGAATTCTGATGGTAAGAAATGAAAAATATTCAAAGAGTGAAACTGTTAAAAAAGTGAAGGTTTTGTGCAGCTGGGTGTTGCAGCCCCTTTAGAGGAAAATGTAAACTTGGTTTAATGAGGTTAAAAACAAAACCTGGGATGATCCAGACACAATTATTGTTTCTTTAATCACCACAATAGTTTGAGTTTATGCTAAAAATCTCTTAAAAAGCTGTTTTGAATGATAAGTTTGGCTTTAATGTGTTAAACTTGCATTAGATAAGACAATGTACCACTGAACACAGGAGGGATTATTGCTGAAAATGGGTCTCTGAACACCTCTGTAGATATTCTATTAAAAATCATTCATGATTTGTGATCAGTGTCAATATTAAGCATTTATATGATTATTTACTCTTTTGATTAATTGCTGTGATTCAACATGAAATCAAATTTGAGTCTATTCAGAAAACAGGACATTTCTAATTCACCTCAGACTTTTGAGCTGTAGTCTACATTGTAATTATAGTGTACGGTTATTGATTAGAGCAGATGATATGAGACTATCAGGAGAGACTGTTAAAAAGTTATGAGCTGTCTTGATGCAGAGAAAGTGGAGTTTGTCATCCTTGAGCTGCTGCCAAGATAGGCAGCAGGTAGGACTGAATGATGCTCTGGCTCTGTGGTCAAGTTCAGACATAGGCTTTAAGCAACCATGAGCCACTGATAAGCGTGATAGATTAATAAGCATGTATAAAGTGGACTTGTTAAACAGCTCTGATAGGAGAAAGTCAATGAGCACGCAATAAAGTGGACTTGTTAGGGCCAGTTTACCATCAGCCTTGCTAAAGTTGAACTTCATTTGTATTTAAAGACAGACTTTAAAGAAAATTCTTATTTGAAACTGGTGATAAAATCCAGGTCAGACACAGTTACATACAAACATACAGTACACACTACTGCTCAAAAGTCCCTGATTTTAATAGGAAATTGGCTTTAATGTAATATCACATGAAGTTTATCAGTAATGTTTTCACAGCTTTAATCAAATCATTCATCATCCATAAGTTGTGATGGAAAAATGTCTGCAAGTGTGCAGGAGCCCATTTTTAGAGACAATCACTCCTGTGTTATAATGTTAATTGAAGTTTATCAGGTCAGATGACCAATAGATGATAAGAAATATACTCTTACTAATTATTAGAGTTACAAAAACTTTGCTAAGCAAAATTAAATGAGGTTAGGTTGGAACTTGAAACGTTTACATAAAAGGTTCAGTTGGTGATGCATGAAAGAAAATAAATTCTTCTAAAAATCTTTTGGAGAATTCTGATGGTAAGAAATGAAAAATATTCAAAGAGTGAAACTGTTAAAAAAGTGAAGGTTTTGTGCAGCTGGGTGTTGCAGCCCCTTTAGAGGAAAATGTAAACTTGGTTTAATGAGGTTAAAAACAAAACCTGGGATGATCCAGACACAATTATTGTTTCTTTAATCATTACAATAGTTTGAGTTTGTGCTAAATTCTCTTAAAAAGCTGTTTTGAATGATAAGTTTGGCTTTTAATGTGTTAAACTTGCATTAGATAAGACAATGTACCACTGAACACAGGAGGGATTATTGCTGAAAATGGGTCTCTGAACACTTCTGTAGATATTCTATTCAAAATCATTCATGATTTGTGATCAGTGTCAATATTAAGCATTTATATGATTATTACTCTTTTGATTAATTGCTGTGATTCAACATGAAATCAAATTTGAGTCTATTCAGAAAACAAGACATTTCTAATTCACCTCAGACTTTTGAGCTGTAGTCTACATTGTAATTATAGTGTACGGTTATTGATTAGAGCAGATGATATGAGACTATCAGGAGAGACTGTTAAAAAGTTATGAGCTGTCTTGATGCAGAGAAAGTGGAGTTTGTCATCCTTGAGCTGCTGCCAAGATAGGCAGCAGGTAGGATTGAATGATGCTCTGGCTCTGTGATCAAGTTCAGACATAGGCTTTAAGCAACCATGAGCCACTGATAAGCGTGATAGATTAATAAGCATGTATAAAGTGGACTTGTTAGGGCCAGTTTACCATCAGCCTTGCTAAAGTTGAACTTCATTTGTATTTAAAGACAGACTTTAAAGAAAATTCTTATTTGAAACTGGTGATAAAATCCAGGTCAGACACAGTTACATACAAACATACAGTACACACTACTGCTCAAAAGTCCCTGATTTTAATAGAAAATTGGCTTTAATGTAATATCACATGAAGTTTATCAGTAATGTTTTCACAGCTTTAATCAAATCATTCATCATCCATAAGTTGTGATGGAAAAATGTCTGCAAGTGTGCAGGAGCCCATTTTTAGAGACAATCACTCCTGTGGTATAATGTTAATTGAAGTTTATCAGGTCAGATGACCAATAGATGATAAGAAATATACTCTTACTAATTATTAGAGTTACAAAAACTTTGCTAAGCACAATTAAATGAGGTTAGGTTGGAACTTGAGACGTTTACATAAAAGGTTCAGTTGGTGATGCATGAAAGAAAATAAATTTCTTCTAAAAATCTTTTGGAGAATTCTGATGGTAAGAAATGAAAAATATTCAAAGAGTGAAACTGTTAAAAAAGTGAAGGTTTTGTGCAGCTGGGTGTTGCAGCCCCTTTAGAGGAAAATGTAAACTTGGTTTAATGAGGTTAAAAACAAAACCTGGGATGATCCAGACACAATTATTGTTTCTTTAATCACCACAATAGTTTGAGTTTATGCTAAAAATCTCTTAAAAAGCTGTTTTGAATGATAAGTTTGGCTTTAATGTGTTAAACTTGCATTAGATAAGACAATGTACCACTGAACACAGGAGGGATTATTGCTGAAAATGGGTCTCTGAACACCTCTGTAGATATTCTATTAAAAATCATTCATGATTTGTGATCAGTGTCAATATTAAGCATTTATATGATTATTTACTCTTTTGATTAATTGCTGTGATTCAACATGAAATCAAATTTGAGTCTATTCAGAAAACAGGACATTTCTAATTCACCTCAGACTTTTGAGCTGTAGTCTACATTGTAATTATAGTGTACGGTTATTGATTAGAGCAGATGATATGAGACTATCAGGAGAGACTGTTAAAAAGTTATGAGCTGTCTTGATGCAGAGAAAGTGGAGTTTGTCATCCTTGAGCTGCTGCCAAGATAGGCAGCAGGTAGGATTGAATGATGCTCTGGCTCTGTGGTCAAGTTCAGACATAGGCTTTAAGCAACCATGAGCCACTGATAAGCGTGATAGATTAATAAGCATGTATAAAGTGGACTTGTTAAACAGCTCTGATAGGAGAAAGTCAATGAGCACGCAATAAAGTGGACTTGTTAGGGCCAGTTTACCATCAGCCTTGCTAAAGTTGAACTTCATTTGTATTTAAAGACAGACTTTAAAGAAAATTCTTATTTGAAACTGGTGATAAAATCCAGGTCAGACACAGTTACATACAAACATACAGTACACACTACTGCTCAAAAGTCCCTGATTTTAATAGGAAATTGGCTTTAATGTAATATCACATGAAGTTTATCAGTAATGTTTTCACAGCTTTAATCAAATCATTCATCATCCATAAGTTGTGATGGAAAAATGTCTGCAAGTGTGCAGGAGCCCATTTTTAGAGACAATCACTCCTGTGTTATAATGTTAATTGAAGTTTATCAGGTCAGATGACCAATAGATGATAAGAAATATACTCTTACTAATTATTAGAGTTACAAAAACTTTGCTAAGCAAAATTAAATGAGGTTAGGTTGGAACTTGAAACGTTTACATAAAAGGTTCAGTTGGTGATGCATGAAAGAAAATAAATTCTTCTAAAAATCTTTTGGAGAATTCTGATGGTAAGAAATGAAAAATATTCAAAGAGTGAAACTGTTAAAAAAGTGAAGGTTTTGTGCAGCTGGGTGTTGCAGCCCCTTTAGAGGAAAATGTAAACTTGGTTTAATGAGGTTAAAAACAAAACCTGGGATGATCCAGACACAATTATTGTTTCTTTAATCATTACAATAGTTTGAGTTTGTGCTAAATTCTCTTAAAAAGCTGTTTTGAATGATAAGTTTGGCTTTTAATGTGTTAAACTTGCATTAGATAAGACAATGTACCACTGAACACAGGAGGGATTATTGCTGAAAATGGGTCTCTGAACACTTCTGTAGATATTCTATTCAAAATCATTCATGATTTGTGATCAGTGTCAATATTAAGCATTTATATGATTATTACTCTTTTGATTAATTGCTGTGATTCAACATGAAATCAAATTTGAGTCTATTCAGAAAACAAGACATTTCTAATTCACCTCAGACTTTTGAGCTGTAGTCTACATTGTAATTATAGTGTACGGTTATTGATTAGAGCAGATGATATGAGACTATCAGGAGAGACTGTTAAAAAGTTATGAGCTGTCTTGATGCAGAGAAAGTGGAGTTTGTCATCCTTGAGCTGCTGCCAAGATAGGCAGCAGGTAGGATTGAATGATGCTCTGGCTCTGTGATCAAGTTCAGACATAGGCTTTAAGCAACCATGAGCCACTGATAAGCGTGATAGATTAATAAGCATGTATAAAGTGGACTTGTTAGGGCCAGTTTACCATCAGCCTTGCTAAAGTTGAACTTCATTTGTATTTAAAGACAGACTTTAAAGAAAATTCTTATTTGAAACTGGTGATAAAATCCAGGTCAGACACAGTTACATACAAACATACAGTACACACTACTGCTCAAAAGTCCCTGATTTTAATAGAAAATTGGCTTTAATGCAATATCACATGAAGTTTATCAGTAATGTTTTCACAGCTTTAATCAAATCATTCATCATCCATAAGTTGTGATGGAAAAATGTCTGCAAGTGTGCAGGAGCCCATTTTTAGAGACAATCACTCCTGTGTTATAATGTTAATTGAAGTTTATCAGGTCAGATGACCAATAGATGATAAGAAATATACTCTTACTAATTATTAGAGTTACAAGTACTTTGCTAAGCAAAATTAAATGAGGTTAGGTTGGAACTTGAGACGTTTACATAAAAGGTTCAGTTGGTGATGCATGAAAGAAAATAAATTTATTCTAAAAATCTTTTGGAGAATTCTGATGGTAAGAAATGAAAAATATTCAAAGAGTGAAACTGTTAAAAAAGTGAAGGTTTTGTGCAGTTGGGTGTTGCAGCCCCTTTAGAGGAAAATGCAAAATTGGTTTAATGAGGTTAAAAACAAAACCTGGGATGATCCAGACACAATTATTGTTTCTTTAATCACCACAATAGTTTGAGTTTATGCTAAAAATCTCTTAAAAAGCTGTTTTGAATGATAAGTTTGGCTTTAATGTGTTAAACTTGCATTAGATAAGACAATGTACCACTGAACACAGGAGGGATTATTGCTGAAAATGGGTCTCTGAACACCTCTGTAGATATTCTATTCAAAATCATTCATAATTTGTGATCAGTGTCAATATTAAGCATTTATATGATTATTACTCTTTTGATTAATTGCTGTGATTCAACATGAAATCAAATTTGAGTCTATTCAGAAAACAAGACATTTCTAATTCACCTCAGACTTTTGAGCTGTAGTCTACATTGTAATTATAGTGTACGGTTATTGATTAGAGCAGATGATATGAGACTATCAGGAGAGACTGTTAAAAAGTTATGAGCTGTCTTGATGCAGAGAAAGTGGAGTTTGTCATCCTTGAGCTGCTGCCAAGATAGGCAGCAGGTAGGATTGAATGATGCTCTGGCTCTGTGGTCAAGTTCAGACATAGGCTTTAAGCAACCATGAGCCACTGATAAGCGTGATAGATTAATAAGCATGTATAAAGTGGACTTGTTAGGGCCAGTTTACCATCAGCCTTGCTAAAGTTGAACTTCATTTGTATTTAAAGACAGACTTTAAAGAAAATTCTTATTTGAAACTGGTGATAAAATCCAGGTCAGACACAGTTACATACAAACATACAGTACACACTGCTGCTCAAAAGTCCCTGATTTTAATAGAAAATTGGCTTTAATGCAATATCACATGAAGTTTATCAGTAATGTTTTCACAGCTTTAATCAAATCATTCATCATCCATAAGTTGTGATGGAAAAATGTCTGCAAGTGTGCAGGAGCCCATTTTTAGAGACAATCACTCCTGTGTTATAATGTTAATTGAAGTTTATCAGGTCAGATGACCAATAGATGATAAGAGATATACTCTTACTAATTATTAGAGTTACAAGTACTTTGCTAAGCACAATTAAATGAGGTTAGGTTGGAACTTGAGACGTTTACATAAAAGGTTCAGTTGGTGATGCATGAAAGAAAATAAATTTCTTCTAAAAATCTATTGGAGAATTCTGATGGTAAGAAATGAAAAATATTCAAAGAGTGAAACTGTTAAAAAAGTGAAGGTTTTGTGCAGCTGGGTGTTGCAGCCCCTTTAGAGGAAAATGTAAACTTGGTTTAATGAGGTTAAAAACAAAACCTGGGATGATCCAGACACATTTATTGTTTCTTTAATCATCACAATAGTTTGAGTTTGTGCTAAAATCTCTTAAAAAGCTGTTTTGAGTGATAAGTTTGACTTTAATGTGTTAAACTTGCATTAGATAAGACAATGTACCACTGAACACAGGAGGGATTATTGCTGAAAATGGGTCTTTGAACACCTCTGTAGATATTCTATTCAAAATCATTCATGATTTGTGATCAGTGTCAATATTAAGCATTTATATGATTATTTACTCTTTTGATTAATTGCTGTGATTCAATATGAGACCAAATTTGAGTCTATTCAGAAAACAAGACATTTCTAATTCACCTCAGACTTTTGAGCTGTAGTCTACATTGTAATTATAGTGTACGGTTATTGATTAGAGCAGATGATATGAGACTATCAGGAGAGACTGTTAAAAAGTTATGAGCTGTCTTGATGCAGAGAAAGTGGAGTTTGTCATCCTTGAGCTGCTGCCAAGATAGGCAGCAGGTAGGATTGAATGATGCTCTGGCTCTGTGGTCAAGTTCAGACATAGGCTTTAAGCAACCATGAGCCACTGATAAGCGTGATAGATTAATAAGCATGTATAAAGTGGACTTGTTAGGGCCAGTTTACCATCAGCCTTGCTAAAGTTGAACTTCATTTGTATTTAAAGACAAACTTTAAGACAGTAATGTTTTCACAGTTTTAATCAAATCATTCATCGTCCATAAGTTGTGATGGAAAAATGTCTGCAAGTGTGCAGGAGCCCATTTTTAGAGAAATTAAATGAGGTTAGGTTCGAACTTGAAATTTTAATATAAAAGTTTCAGGTGATGATGAATGTAAGTTTCACATAGTAGAAATTTGTGTTTATCATTTATATTGGTTTTATTCTGAGTTTTGTGTTTATTTGTGAGCATTGTTTTTATCTCCATGATTTTACTCTGTTTGTATCACATGTTTTTAGTCTGTTTTTACATTGTTTTAATCCACTGTGGATTGGCTGGGCATGGGACAAATTAGCTGATAGTCATCACCTGCTGAGGCATGTGTCTGTCCAGTGGTGTCCTTTCAGCTGTTTAAAGGACTTATTAAAAGGAAGCAAGCTGAGTACTGGAAGGAGAGAGGCCCTAGATTGGAAGAGGAACGCATGAAGCCCGTCTGGAGATCGGTCAGAGTGATGTGGTGACCCAGTCCCGACATCAGGAATGGCGACAGTAGGAGACAACGCGTGTGATTGACATCAGTGCAGATGTATACCACTGCCTGCATTTGTGAGTAGTGGCTGACTGTTGTTCACTGGGTGCAGCCGTGTTGGGAGAGTGTCGCCATGGCTATAAGCCAGTGCAGCTTCCGGGATGATGGTTCTGGCTCCTATTTGTTTTTACGTACAGGTGATGATGTGAGGGGAGCCGCTGTGGTATCGAGCGACGGACTCCAATGCAGAATGCGAACTGGGCTGGGATGTGATGGGGCCCAGTGGATGGACGAGACTGGGACAGGAGGCTCCTAGTCTGCCTGGCACGATGCTGGCGTGGACCTCGCTTAGCAAGAGGAATTTCTGTCCAGCTCAAGAACACACAAGGAGTATTCGTCCTGGGTTGTGCGACTGGGTGGGATTTTTGTGCATGAAGAGAATTGTATTTTTACCAGTTTTAGAATAATCTTATCTAGTCTCGGTGGGAATTTTAGCATATTGAGAAAAATGTTGTTGTGAATTGGCTTGATTTAAATCAAATTGAACTGCACTCAATTAAAACCAAATATAACTTGTAATCAAATCTATTCAAATGTAAAGTCATCTCACTCAATTTGGACAACTAGCACTGAAAAATACACTGACATCCTGTGTTTTCCAATTAGCAGATGAGAGGTTGCTGTTTTATTCATGACTCAATACTTGAATGGTTTTATCCTTTTTATGAATAAACATTTTAAAATGACATTGCTTCATTGTATGATTAATTCTTTGTCTGTGTCAGTCCTTAATACATACACATGTGTACAATAATTCTAGTTGCCATAGTCTCCGGAGATCCTATGCTCCGTTTTCTCATACTTTTCTTCACTGTTTACCTCATTCTGCCCAATAAAATGTACAAATTTCTGTAAACAATTATGACTTGTTTTATGCCATTAATAAAAAATGTCTCCATATGAGGACGTACTTGAAAAGAAAAAGTCACCACTTTGCATTTTACAAAGCAAGTAAACAAACACGGGGCTATTTATCATATAAATAACTTTTAGGTCTGTGGGATAGAAGGATAGGAGCTTTAAATGTTGTGCCTCCATAATTATTCTAGAGTCTTTACAGTGTTCAGCGACTGTTGTGATTTGGTGCTATATACATAAACTTGAAGTGAATGAATCCACCTGTTCACAGGAGATCACAGGAAGATGACACCAAACATCAGAAGATCTTATTGTGCGCCAGAGTAAAAGGGTGGTTTCTTGGGACTAAAAGCACATAAACTACAGCAGAAGCTCACATAAAGCAGGAAATAAGCAGGCAGCACTTCAACTGCTAATGCACGTTTTGCACTTTTATTGTTGTGTCATTCACTAACAGTTCAATGGTGCAAGATTACCATATACAGAATTAGGATATCTGCATGACACATCTATGCTATACAGCGAATGGATTAGAATTATTACAAATACAGTAAGCATATTTACATTTGATTTCAAGCTCCATACAATATAAATATTTACAAAGTATGAAAATGAAACCGGTCTGACAAATAATGTACAGTGTTAATGACGGGTTTTTTTCTCCTTTTCTTTTGGTGAACAAATCTGAAAGGGGGCGGGGTTAACTGATATTAATTGTCAGAGGGGGAAAATATCATGGCTAGTTTCGTTTGAAAGGCATCAACGGAAAAACAAACACACACACAGAAAAAAGTGATGAGGTGAAGAAAGACACATTAAGTGTGCTGTCGTTTTAGATGTCACAAGCTACTTTGTATAGTCCTAGATCCCTGAATTAAAATGAGTTAAAATACACCTTTATTTTGATAGAGTTCAGATGGATGCCTAGCATGACTAATGAGTAGATATCCCCCCCCCAAAAAAAAACAAAAAACAAAAAAACAACAGACTTCTAATTCACTCAAACTGCTTTCTAATAAAGAGGAAGCACTAATGTAACTCACCTCCTCAGTCGGGGTGCAGGGGTTACAATTTAGGTCTCCTTTTCCTTCCCCCCCCCTCTCTCTTACATTCAAACCCTCTTTTAGTTCACAGTAGAACAGGCCGCCACACCATCATTTGGTTTAATATGAGTGGAACAACTAAACCGCACAGACTTTAAATGATCAGTTAGTTGAACCTTTTCTTAATATCCGCAAAGAGCTGCAAACTAATATATATATATATATATATATACACTGCAAACATTAAATACACAATCCAAAATAAAAACACCTCTGCAAAAGAAGTGGAAAAGTTTGCTCTGGCGGCGCTTCGCATCAACATGTATATGAGGTACATTGCACTTTTGAGATTTGATCTGTGCATAGGTGCATCTTTGATGTGCAGCTCAGAGATCCACAATCCAGCACGTTTCTGTTTCTCTGACCGTCAGGCTGGCTGACCCGAGGTCACGTCAGAGCTTTGTTTTTTATCTATATGTAACAGACAGTCGGTTCCTCTCTTTCCACGCATTTCATACAACACAGCAGGCATACTGCTGGTTGGTTGACCAGAGTTTTTTAATGCCTGTCTACATGAACACATCTCGAGAGGCGTAGGCGCCAAAAAGTGAATCTGGAGCCAAATGTAGCAGCTGCAGCAGGGCACACAGAGCAAATATTTTCATGGGGTAGTATCAGAAATAGGACCTTTGAATATGTAGTCCCTTTAACTTCTTTCCTTCTATTAAACCCTTTGAGAAACAGCTATCCAGTGTACTCCTGATATGTGCTCTTATCATTTGTTCCTGATGCTCAAATACAATCCTGGACTCAACATATGTGGCTGTGTCTCTGTCCTTGCTATAGATATGTGTTAATGTGCAAAATAAGGTTAAAAAATAAAGAAATAAATGTGAGTTAGAGCAAGCTAGAGGAGCAGAGAGGAATGTGTTAAATGAGGGTTAACTACCACACTGATCCCAGAACAGACCGCATGTACAAATCAAGTTCTCCCTCTAGTTCGTTTTCATCCTCCTAGTCCTCCTCCTCCTCTCCTCGTAACCCTGTTTTTACTCCTTGGGATGAAAAAGCAAAAAGGGGCCGAATCTACTCCTGCAGGAACAATTGGTCTTTTTTTTTTTTTAACTGCTGAGATATGAAGCGATCCTCGCTTGTTTGTCTCTAGTTAGTCTGCAGTTTTTATGTTAACACAAATGCATGAGTATTTTACTGACTCACTAACTGACACTGGCACTATCGGGGGTTTAGTGGCGGCATATGTACACAGATTGAGGAGGATCTAAGTATGACGTGGATAACCGTGGAAATCGGGCGTGGCCCGCCTGTCAAATTTCATTCACACTTTGAGTTTTTGTTTCAGAGCCTGTTTCAGCCTGATGCAAATCTCACTGCGAGAAGAAAAATACCCTATAAATCTATTAGCAGCTATAGTTTAGGTAGCAGAGCATAAACTAACACGTCACTTGGAGAGATCTGTAGATTTTTCCTTCATGGTTTCAAATGTAAGCTGGCTGATTTGGTTCATTTTTGTTTTTTGTTTTAAACTGAGCAAACCTGGTCTTCTCCCAAGGACTGCTGCAGGTATCATGCAAGCATGTTAATTTAATAAAAAAACAAAACCAAAAAAAACCCCAAAATAGAATGAAACTCATTTCAGGAGACAAATAACACTGATAGCGACATTTTTTTGTACAGATGATTGGCAAACGGAAAGTTCCTGGAGAGTCGTGCACACACAAGTAGACTACTACAACATGCTACTTAGTTAGGGGAGTTTGGGAATGACAACGAAGCAGAACAAAATTAGACCCAAACATTGTCATGGAAACAAAAACACAAAAAGCTGAGGGAGGAGGAAAGCTAAGTTGGCAGCGGGGTTGCTGGAGGGAAGCGGGGAGGCAAAAGTTCTGTGGAACTTCAACGTTTTAGTCGCATGAAAAGTTGTGAGGAGAAGGGAATGTTTTTGAAGGGTGCAGAAGCTGCACGTTTGACTGTGGTGTGAGGAGCGTGTGTGTGTGTCTGTGTGTGTGTACCTTCTCGTTCCTGCTAGCAGAGGATTAAAAGCGTACATCCAGGGGTAAATGGGATATTGCACAGTGGCAGGAATAAGCAGCAGTATAAAGTGAACAGTACAACATCTGTACTGGCAGTTATTACAGTATTGCACTTTTTTTTCAATATAAATACCAATAAAGGGAAGTGACCAGTGCAGATTATACAGTGTGCTTGTGAAGCTGCAGGGTAGCTTCTGAGTGCGTCCTGTGGAGTGTGTTGTGTGTGTTTAAGTGTTGTGGTTGAGGTGTCGTATGGCTTGATGGTAGAAACTGTTTTTAAGTCTTGTAGACAAGCGTGTTACATCCAGCCTTTCTCGATCCTGCCTCAAACCGTACCTTAAGCATGGCCTGCTGGTCTTCGCTGTATTCCACCTGTGCTGTGGAGAGGTTGAGGACGCCTCGCTCCACGGGGTCCTTGTCACCAAAGACCTACAACATCATCGTGCAGCAGATGGAGTCACTGTGCATCGTTCAACCATTCGGCGCACTTTACACAAGGAGGCGCTGTATGTGAGAGTGATGCAGAGGAAGCCTTTTCTCCGCCCACAGCACAAACAGAGCCGCTTGAGGTATGCTAAAGCACATTTGGACAAGCCAGCTTCATTCTGGAATATGGTGCAGTGGACTGATGAAACGAAAATTGAGTTATTTGGGCATAACAAGGGGCGTCATGCATGGAGGAAAAAGAACACAGCATTCCAAGAAAAACACCTGCTACCAACAGTGAAATATGGTGGTGGTGCCATCATGCTGTGGGGCTATGTGGCCAGTGGAGGTACTGGGAATCTTGTCAAAGTTGAGGGACACATGGATTCCACTCAGTATCAGCAGATTCTGGAGACCAATGTCCAGGAATCAGTGACAAAGCTGAAGTTGCGCCGGGGCTGGATGTTTCAACAAGACAACGACCCGAAACACTGCTCAAAGTTCACTAAGGCATTCATGCAGAGGAACAAGAACAACGTTCTGGAATGGCCATCTCAGCCCCCAGACCTGAATATTATTGAAAATCTGTGGTGTGAGTTAAAGAGAGCTGTCCATGCTTGGAAGCCATCAAACCTGAATGAACTAGAGATGTTTTGTAAAGAGGAATGGTCCAAAATACCTTCAACCACAATCCAGACTCTCATTGGAACCTACAGGAAGCGTTTAGAGGCTGTAATTTCTGCAAAAGGCAGATCTACTAAATATTGATTTCATTTCTTTTTTTGTGGTGCCCAAATTTATGCCCCATCGCCAAGATCTTTCCGTTTACACAGACACTCAAGACCCTCTGTGAACACAGCAAAATGCCTTTGCATTATTTCTTTTACTCAAGTCTTATCTGATCATTTGAGGAAGACAGAAAACACAAGCGTCCCCAGTCTGTTTATAGTAAAACCAGAAACAATAAATTAACAATTCACTTTAATCATGCATTAACAATTTGTTGGCCGCTTAGAACAACATTTAAAAAACAAAAAACCCATAGATCAGAGTATAAATCCTTTTGAGGCAATAATAATTTTAGGTTACTTTACAAAAGTAAAAAGAAAAAAAATGGTACATTTTAAAATCCTTTGTTTATGGACAGAATTCTTCCTGTTGGACACAAGAAGCAGACTCCAGAAGAACTTTGAGACTCTGCAGAAGTCTGATTAGGCTGCTGTTCATGCAACTGGCTCACTGTGGTGTGATAATAGTGTATTTCTCAAAGCATAGGGTGTAACAAAGAAATGGATGCCTCCTGATGGGAACAGTGAAGATGGTTTGGAAGTCCTAAAACCTCTTCCTTTGTAATGGGCAGCAGTGGGTGACTCCTCTTGTTACATGCCAGTTATACCACAGACAATCCAGCTAAAATTCTCACAGAATTTCTCACAATTGAGAAAGTGTCTTATTTCCTTCTGACTTTCCCATCTTACTCTTGTTTTTATTTTTTGAAGTACATTTCCTGAAAAGTCCCCCATTTCTATGATCAGATATGTGAGCCTGATCTCACAGGTTAGGGTTCGGTAAATGAACAGTCATACCATTTATTTTTTTCATTCACAACATACTAGATATTATTCTTTGGTTCACAAGCTGGACCAGCTCTACCAAGTTATCTATCACTGTACTATGCAATTAACAGCATTAACCCTTCAATGCCTGTAACAAAAAACTAAATGTCCTTCACATGATCCAAAGTGGGGTCTTCAAACAGTCCAGCACCTGGAACTGTTTGTGTACTTAATAATATATTGCTGAGCTTCTCTAAGTTACAGTAGCTTGTGTTAGTATGTGTACACAAAGACATAAACGTTCAATGATAAAAACACACAGTAGAATAAAATTGTAAGAAGTCATCAGTTGATGCAGTTTAAGGACACTTGTTCTTCTGTGCAGTCTCACCTGGAGCTCACGTTTCTAGTTCATGCCATCATGACCAAAGATTCTTCAATTAATAGTTTAAAGATGTATGAATGCACTGCTAACTGCTCTTCAACCTTATAAAAATCAACATGCATTTTGAATAAGAAACACTTTTACAAAACCAAAAGCTTCACTGTGCTTAGTGATTTATCTGTCTAAAAAAAACAGGTTCAGTTTGTAACTGAGAGAGCGGCTCGGTGGCGCTGAATTATATTTCCAATAGAAACACAATTTCATATGTTGTAGTAACAACACACTGCCACAAGATGGCACCCAAGACCTACTTTACCATGCTGTTCCAGTAACAAAGAAAAAGTGACAGAGCCTTGAAAGAGTGACAGTGACACTTTTTATGAACTCATCTGTAATGTGTCATCTTTTCTGTAGAATGAAGTACTTCCCTTCTTTTAAAGTAAATGCAGGGAAGTACTTACAAAGATCCTCTAAACATGTTTCTGAAATAATCCTAAACACAATCATTAAATCAAAAATGCAAGAAATAATTTATTTAATCACTGTTCTTAACTTAATTCCTTAACTTATTACAAAAATAAACAAAGACTTTTCTGCTGTCTCACCTCTGTCAGTGTTCCACCTGTTACAAGAACAGGTGGAGGTGCAGGTGGAACTTTGACTTCACTGTGGTTTGTATGTGCAGGCAGGAGTGTGACATCTCAGAACAGCAGCGGATTGTCGAGCACGGTGACTCCTGCTGCGACGCCCCCGTCTGAGTGTCCTGAGCTCTTGGTCCTCAGCAGATGGCCCACACACTCATTTATCACCATGTCTTTACCCTGCCTGTAAGAAAACAAAGAAAAGGCTAACATTAGAAACAGACACCAACCAATACTTTTTACTCCACCACCCAAAAACCAGTGAGAAACACTAGCTAGTATTAACTTGGAATCAAAGTCCACTAATCCCCAGGCTCCCAGCATAACATACAGTCCAACACAAACTCCACAAACTGTCTTGCTTCAGCTGACTTTCCTTCACCTTCTCTCCAGAGAATCTGTTGTGCTCTTTTCAGCACGAAGCCACACTCCTGCTCACTGATCGTCACCTCTTTTTAACCTAGTCTCAGCAACTTTGTCCCATAGCTTGCACATCCTTTCCACCTCCATCTTTCTTCCCAGGCTTCCTTAAAAGCCAGCCTAAGAAATACGATTTTATAATTGCCCAATAAATTAAACTGCCATTTTCAAAAGTGTTATCATCCAAATTCATGCAGTGTGGCTAAATTAAGAATGAATTACAAACCCTAGCTTCCTTGCTAATATGATTAACAGCGAAATACTATCATAGTGGAGGTGTAAAATTACTGCTACAATAGCTCATGTGAACCCTGATACTGAACTATGTATTTATCAAAACAAATGATCTGATATTACAAAGAAAACTAATTATTGCTTTTTACAGTATTAGCCCAGAGTGATGTAAGGCAGGGTGGTTAGTCAGCCATAACTTGCTAACAACTTGTATCTGGTAGCTTTTTCACATCTTAATCAATGTTGTTATCAAGCGTGTCTCGTATACACTATTATCTCAGTCACAGTACAGCATGCATGAATCACAGTAGATACACAGTAATGCAAAACAGCAGGCAGTCATGTATGTGTCGTCACTGTTTTGACTGAGGCTAGCTCATACATGGAATGCAAGCAAATGCTGCATGTGTGTGCAGATCCATGCACTGCTTAAGCTTCCCTAGTTTAACAAATGGTGAGAAACAAACAGAAGTTTCAGCATTTGCTGCATTGTCAACATTTTTAAAGATGCT
Organism: Pelmatolapia mariae; assembly: GCF_036321145.2. Taxonomy (NCBI): domain Eukaryota; kingdom Metazoa; phylum Chordata; class Actinopteri; order Cichliformes; family Cichlidae; genus Pelmatolapia; species Pelmatolapia mariae. Next base: position 21,131,124 of record NC_086236.1, read on the forward strand.
TTTGTCCCCCCGCTGTACCTCCTCCTTCTCGCTGAGGCTTCAAGACAAACCGTTCTGCTGCTGCAAGGCCATTGATACTGTTTTATAGATCTCTGGACCCTGTAGACGAGCGCAACCACAGAAAATAAATCAGAGGAATAAAATATGAATGATATTGCTTACACTGGACAGCAAAACCCAGGTGAGGATTATCTAATGCCAAATTTTCCAAACAATGAAAAAATCGTGTCCTTTTTCTCACCGTGTATAGAGTGTAGAGGTCAGCGAATGTCGCTCGAATCTGCTGCACAGCTTGAGGCTGGTCCGGGAAGAACCTCTCCAGGACTCCAGGTCTGGCGAGCACTTGCTGAACCTTCTTGGTACCAGCCAGGTGAGCGCTGATATCTGGACACTTCACAGCTCGAGAGCGCTCCATCAGAAGACGAGCATCCCAGCTCTGCAATTGAAAACAGACAATGAATTCTCTGCTTGCCAGCACACCGACCAGCAGAGCGTGACAATAGTTGGTTTATATTACACTGAGATTTGACAGACAGAGACAGAAGAATGAAGGAGAACAACACAGAGTCACGCTATCAAGGAGAACTTGGACGGTAGATTCAGCAGTTTGGCTTGAAACTTGCAAACTGTTTTAACTTGTTATGTCCGATTAACTTTTCCTTCCAGGGTGCTCGACAGTTTTTTTTCACTTGTTTCCTGTTCCTGCCAGCAGAATGCACACACAGCTGCAGTAACTACACACAATGTTGCAGAGAACATGGAGTAGCAACAAACATGTGTTGGTCTCTAATCACCCATTCAGACTGACACAGCGACAGAGGTCTGGTGTCACTTATATCAGCCAATCAGGGCTAGACTTGGTGTTGCTAAGCAGGGAAAGAAATGAACTCAATGATAATGACGTTCCAGTTTCTCATGAATACGAATCACTTTAAGCAAGTCTGCAGGTTTCATTTTAGTGTTTTTAACTAAACTCTTTGATGTAATCATTCTGAGTGCAAATCAAAAGTTGGACCTGTTCAGAAGTGTAGTTGTCAGGCATGTAACCGTTCCTGAAATACACCACGGCGACCTGTTTGCTGTCCCTGAAGTGAAAGTGACACAAGAGACACATTAATCCATGTGGACACACAGCGACCTCCACTTCCTTGAAGTCTCTCATGCTGCTGTCCACTGGGAATCCCCATGGTGCCTCTTCCCAGTGTCTATGACATGTAACAAATATAATAAAATAGCAAGGAATTATAAAGTAAATGACAAGATTTTCCATTTAGTTTAATTTAACAGTAGTCATTTTGCAGAAGACAGACATTTGGTTACTATAGTAAAAACTATTATGTCAAATTAACCAAAAAGAAAAAGAGTCAACAAATGCAGACACTTGGCTGTCTTCAGCAACAAAAACGCCATCAAAAAAGTCACAGTCATCAGAGCAACATCAGAGAAACAATAAAGTCTAACCATGGAAGGTATATAGAAATATATGCATAAAAACACAAAAACAAATAACATCAACAATGAGCACCTTTCGTTTTGCTGAAAGTGATATAGCTTTCTGTTCCCATCAACTGAAACCGCCAACATTTCAGGTGTGCATGCTGGGCAGCTGAAGCTGACATCACAGCACAGCTGGTCTTCCTCACCAAGAAAGCTGCGCTGCACTGCATCGCTGTTGGCATGCCCAGTCTGTATGTACAGAAATATAACAGAGAAATAAATATTTGCATCTGCTTATTGAAAAACAATATCAAAGAAATACTTCACTCACCCTTCCCCCACACTTAGTACCGCGCTCCAACAGTTTTGCAAAAGCTTCCCTGGAGAATCATGGAGAAAATACTTTTAGTTCCTGGAAGGAGCTCAAGGGTCTAAGTGTAAAGAGTAGACATGTTGACAGATGCTGGCCAATATCCACTCCTAATCAGGTCCTTTAAATCAGGGCTGCACTGCTGCTGGCATGTTTGACATCTGTATGTCGCCTGGTGCACATCATAACGTCCTTGGACCAAAAAGAAAAATAAACAACATGACTAATACATCACTGCCTTCACAGATGACTTCTGTTAATACAACACCATGTTCTGATTGTACAGCAAGGGCAGAAAACATGCTTCATCACACTATGTTCAAATCCATCACCCTAACCTAAATAGCAGGTTGCTGTTTACTATTAATGTTGATTAAAATCACTATTTTTCCTGTTGACACTGTGAAGTTTACGCCCCCACAGGAGCAATTTCGAAGCTTCACTGTTGGCAGAATGCGAGCTACCAAAAAAGAGAAAACCACTTAAATAGATTATTTCTAACTGGATGTAGACACATATGAAAACCAAAACTGAGTATCTCATGAGGAAATACCTTGTATATTGGTGCAATTTTGACCGTCCACTCTAATAATACATGTGGTTGGAGGAATGGCTTTAAAAAAACATCAATAACACTTTCTCTGTTGTGGAGTGGCTGATGTTTGTGATGTAGAACATCACAATCCCCACAGAACCATTCCTCTGGAAGACACTCTCTGCACATAGACAGGACTTTTTTGTAACAAATTCAGCAAAATTTGAATAACTGAAAGTGGTACACACTCAGATCCAGTCACTCTTGACAAAGGTAGCAGCTTCTATTTTGATATTATAGCTCAGGGTGGCTCAGTATACTTCACTATGAGCTGACAGTTAAAAGGGCATTTGTCAAATTCATGTGGTTTTATAATTATTAAAGTTCTCACACGCTCAAAGACATAAATTTCAGCCAACAAGGGATCGCTCATCAAGCTTAGCTATATAGAAAAGTACGTTATTGAGGTGAGACCAAATAACAGCAGGGTGAAGACAGTAGCAAAACAGAGGATGACCAACAGTTTCTGTGTCAATGAGACATTTCAGCTGGTATGGCGGTGCTTCTTTCCAGCGCTCAGCAGCTTTCTGCTGCCAAAAGGACCGTGACACTGCCCTACTTCTTTGAGGCTCAGGAGAAGGACATCAATCCAAAACAGCAGACAGCCTTTTCATATTCTTTTCTCTAAAGAATGCAAATAGAGTATTTGCAAGTATTGCAAATATGAAGTAATTAACAAATATCCCACGTATGGGACTAATAAAGGTTATCTTATGTTATCTTAATCACCTTTGTTTCTGATAATGTCACTTTTACAAATCGTGTCCCATCAGCTCTCATGGCTGAACTTTGGCTTTGAGGGTCGGGGAGGACAAAAAGCTATTAAGGACCTTTTGATTTGCAATCCAGTTCTTCTCTAAAGTATTAAGGATGAAGCAACAGTGCTCCTCTTTGCTATTCTGAAATCTGTGTTAAACACAGTGTAGAAGGTAAGTAGAAGCTTACACAGCACCATCAGCCATAATGCTAAATTTGCATCTTTAAAACTCAATGCAGCCAGACTCAAACCTGATTATAAATGTTCAGGAGACACTGTTTAACGTTTAGTGTTAACTTAAATCACTCATCATTTATAGTATTACAGAGTTCGGGGTTATGGGTTAACCCTATCATGTTAGTCGTAACTTTATTAACTAGTAACTTAATTAGTCATGATAGAAGGTAATATTTCTGTCCTAACATGGTTTTAATATGTTTCACTAGAAAATAGGCTAACATTTACAGCATGACTTTAAGCTAGCACCATAAAGACGGTAAAAGACATTCAAATTTGTACAAATGCATCTGAAAAGTGTTATATTAGCAGTGGTTGTGCTACTCCACACAGCCACTTTAACATTACTGACACTTGCTGACACTCCATTTCAATGGTGTTACCTGTAAACAGTGGCTCCAGTGCGATAAAAGCTTGTGAAGAAAGTATCACGTGGAGATTGGGCGTTACAGGCCCATGTGTATGGGTCGGAGTTGTAATGCTAAGAACGGCTACTGTATGGACTGATAAGATGTGAAACGGACATATATAGGGTGCGTTAAAGGCTGCCTTAAAACTAAATGCTTCCCTGGGCTTTCAATTACAGTTAAACAAAAAAACAAAAAGGCAGCCCACTTGTGCCTGTCTCTGCTGGGGGTTCTGGAGAGCCCGGCCAGCACTTCCTCGTCTCCGCTGGAGGGTCCGAGGGGCCCGCACACAGCCAAATCATGACAGTGCAAAGCTTTAAACCTCATGTGTGTCATTCGTACAGCTAACAGTGTTCAATACACGGTTATAAGGACAAGACACGAGTTTGTGTACAAGTTTTTAAAGATGGACGACTGATAGTCAGGTTTAAGGGTGCAGTCAGAACTCAACACAACTGGCATCTCTTTAGTTTTTCTCTCTTTTGGTTTACAGTTAAAAGGAAGACTGGCTATTTTAATGTCACCCCACAGATCATCATCATCATCATATCACATGATTCCTGGGAGACCAAGATAATGAAAAAAAAAAAAAAAGCTATTGGTGGCTGCTACTGCTACCCCTCATCATCCAAGCAGATACACCCATGGTATCAACTTGGATGGTCATGAAGACATAGTAATGGTGACGGGGATCTCTAGTTCAGACTGAAGGAGAAAAAAAATGTTCTTACCATTTTAAGATTTGTACAATTCAATAAAGATATGCTTTTGCATATTTTAAAAGTAAATTGTTAATAATTTTTCTTATCTGGCCTCTGCACTTGTGGTGGATCATAAATTTGATTAGTTTTGGAGTTGTACATCTCTGTTCTTTACATTTCATGTCATGCCTTTATTAATGTTTTATTTGTTGCTTTAACTGTTTTCGAATAGAATATGCAGTGGGAATATAGAGGGAGATAAGTAGTGAAAGTTTTGCCTGGGTTGATTGTGCGTCAATCCATTGTTAATGCCTCAGGGCTCCAGTAGGTGGGTTCGCGCGCCTCCTCCTTCACTCAATACAGACGAGTGAGAGTGAGAGCTGCGTGTCTGTGCCATTCTTTCACCTCTCCTCACTATTTCCCCTGTTTAAGGTAACTGCCATGCACATATCTGTATAAATGTGTGTTACTGTTGATTATTACGTTGTTATCATTGTTCATTGTAGCGAAAGATGTGAGTTGCGGACTATTTTGCTGAGAAGTTCCAGTTAAACGCTGTTGTTGTGCATGCTAGTTTTCGCTATTACTCCGCCATATTGTGTGAAGATTTTTCTGTTACTACCTGTATAAGTTAACTACTGAAAGACATGCAGTACTTAAAGTATTATTTCATTGCTGTGGAAAGTTAGTGACTGTGTCAGCTAACATGTGCGAGTTAAAAAGATGTTTTTGTCTAATGCTGCAGTTCATGTTATCTAAAGTATTCTCATCAGCTAATGCAGCGACCAATAGTGACTTAGTTTGGACACAGTTGTCCTGAGACTGAGTGCATCCATAAGAATATTGTTTTGGTTGTATTGCTTCATAAACTCAATACAGACGAGTGAGAGTGAGAGCTGCGTGTCTGTGCCATTCTTTCACCTCTCCTCACTATTTCCCCTGTTTAAGGGCACAACACACTCATACAGTATGTATCTTATCTCACTAATTTATTGCACTTCTTGTTTGTTGGTAAGGTGCTTTTAACGCTTTATCTGTACTTGTGTGGGGACTTGTTATAAATCACTTTTCAACCTTAAATCTCTCTCTGCCTATAAGACCTTAATGAAAATAACTGAATTTTCCTTGTATTCAGTGAACAGTGAGTTACCAATACTGCCATTTAATTTTGTCTTCTCCTCTTGTGTCTGGTGTGATAACTCTTGTATATGTCGCAGAGTGTGGCATGGTGGAAAAGAACTGAGAGAATTCTCCACTAAACATTTGGGTTGCTTTGGTGTTTTTGTCTTTGTGAGGTGTCTGCCACATCCATGTGGGAGTGGAGGTTCTACTCTAGTCCAGCTGCCAGCTATTTGGAGTTGAGTACAGGGAGCAGAGGAAACTGGAAGGAGGGGGTGGTTGTTGTTTTGTTTTGTTTGTGGGACATTGTTGCAGCAGGGAAGCCAGTTGACCTTGGAGACTCCAGGATGAAAAGTGCACATTTTAAATGACTTTTTTTTTAAACCTGGTTTTGCTTTTGAAATAATCTAATGATGCAGGAGGGAGGACTCGTTTTAATTAGGATTCATGTGGATCTGCTGGGACAAAAAGACTGGATTAGAGACCCTCTGTGCCCAAGGAAAGGAAATTGGTCAAGATTTGGAGAAGTTTGAATTTGAGAGTGGAAGCCCCAGAATCTGGTGTAGAGACCCATCCTCTAAGAAACGCCAGGCCTGATAAAGTGGATGGAAAGCCTTTCTCAGGAAGATGTAGGATTGATATGTTTTTGGCTACTTGTTCTTCTGAGTGACCACCTTTCCCTGTCTGTAACCAGGCTGACAATCCTGACCCTGGTGGCTTTGGGCCTTGGATTCCAGGCCAGACTTGTGTCCTCAGCCAGTAGTCTGACTTGGAGGAAGAAAACTAAATCTTGTGTACCCCATTGCAGTGTGAGTGTGGTGGTTTCTTACTGGTCAGTATTAGAGCTTACTACGTTCTTGTACGGGAGCCATTTTGAGCCGTACGTAATATTTGGCATTTGTCGACAGGAGTTTTGACCAGCATACAAAACCACCTGATCAATATGGCTGATGAACTATCTGAAACCGTTAATATGGTGTCACCATTTTTTATTGGTGCACCTTAAAGCACTAACCTCTGCAATAGTACACTTGGCAGGGATGACAATGTCGTGGTCAGACTCGTTGCTTATAACAACTGGCAACTTGTGGGGCCGCCGCTGGGGGAAGTCAACCAGACCGGCTTTAAGTAACTTGTGGGGCCGCCGCTGGAGGAAGTCCGGCTTTAAGTAGCAGGCCACCGGGCAAGGGGGACAACTCCCTCCACCACTACAGTTGAACCAGCTGGAATGACTTGAGGCATCTTGCCTTGTAGCTTCACTACCCCCTGATGATTGTCACTTGTCTGCTTCCGTCTCAACTCAGTGATTTTGAAGACTACTCTGTAGCCATGTGGAAGGGATTGACGATCAGCTAAGTCAATCTCTGAGTAGATGTCGAACAGTACATCTAGGGTGTTAATGCCTATGAGCACGAGGGATTGTGAAGTGTCAGGGACGATTAATGCAAGTGTGTTTACATCTACTGGAACATCTATAAAGTCCTTTGGAAAAGTTATGGTCATTTCTATGTAGCCAAAGTAGGGCACTAGCTGGCCATTAGCACCTTCCACTTCTAAGAGGTCACGTAGTGGCTTGATCTTCTGCTCTGAAAGGTGCTGCTTGTAAAATGACTCAGGAACGGTGGTAACTTGGGAGCCTGAGTCAAGAAGACAGTTGACTTCTTCACCTCTCACAGTCACTTGAGCTGTACTCTTGGCGCCAATCAACTGTTTAGCGAGTTGTAAAGGTTGTTTCTGCTCTGAATGTTTTAAGCCAGAACATGCTTGTGCTTTGACGTTCTTTGCTGGGGTACTTACTTTGTTAACCTCAGCTGTGATTTTGTCTTTATTGTTTACGTCTGAGGGACGTTGTTGACTCTTCTCAGTTCCTGTTTGTCCCACAACAGGAACTGCTAGTCGTTTAATGGTGAGTCTGAACCATCTTGCGCTTCCCACTGGCGCTGTTTTGCCTCCAATTGCTTCTTTTTCTCTGCCACTAGGTTGGTGTTAGCAGGGTCAACACAGCACGGGGCGATGTGCCCATCTTCACTGCAGTTGAAACAGCCAGGGCTTGGGTCTGCATGTTTGTTTCTTTGTAGTCTGCCTTTGCAGACGTCCATCTACATCACGTGGCTTTGACATCTTACTGTGCGGCTTCCCTGCAGATCACTTGCTGTTAGCAAACTTTGTTTTTTTCTGTGACATGAATGTAGTTAGTTGACTTTGCAGACTCGCCACCTGCTTTCTCAGATCCTCAATAGCAGCGATGCTACTCTCATGTTTCTCCTCTGGTTCACAGACATGTGCACCCTGGCAGTGGCGGTCCTAGCCTGTTTGGCGCCCTGGGCGAACACCCCCTCTGCCCCCCCCCCACACCACACACACACACACATGAAGAGAGAGAGAGTATGCACTGTATGCAAACGGCTACTAAACAGACATCATAATTCGTCATACAATGAGAACAGGACAAATCAACAATTGACACTGACTAATTAATATTATATTATTGTATATATTGTTTGGAGTTTAGTCTCTTACTGTTACTATTTTTACCATTTCTTCTTGGAGGAACTGTAACCCACATAATTTCCTTAGGGATTAAGAAAGTATTCTGATTCTTAATGTTTCAGGATACATGATCTGAATCTTTTTGCTCGTTCCTCCTTGTAGGAGCCATAATTAAATGTATTGAATTTTAATGATCACTGGGTTTTCATTTGTTTGGTTGCTATGGTGATGTTTAACGGGAGTCACGTGGGTGCTAGCGGTGACATTAAGAGGGCGTTGTCAGTCTGTCTTTCACTGGTTTGATTTTGACAGAGAGGAGGGCTGGGTAGCCGTAGTTTTTGTTGACCGCAGCACAACGAGTTTCCCCTTGTTGCATTAGAGCTGTGATGTTTTAAGAGTTTGAATCGCGAGCCGATCACATTGCTCTGTAAACTTTTCAAGCACTTTAATAAACAAGCAAGCAATTCCACCTCTGGCATTATTGCGTAAAGTTGACAGCGCGTCAGGCAGGCTCCATCCCCGGCCTCTAGCGACTGTGGAAGTCACTACACTCCTCCTCTTCTTTTCTCTTTTTTTTTAAACTTTAAAAACGGGTTGTGTGTGAGACTTTAAATCAACAAAATATAAAATATACATTTTAAATCGTTATTGATCCCTTTACCCCTGGTCCTAAAGTGTATATTTATTTTCTTACTCTTCTTATATTTATTGTTTGTTTACTTGCACTGCTGTAACTGGAGCCTCGTCGTCTCGTCTCTCTATATACTGTACTGTATGTAGCGGAGATGACAATAAAGTTTACTTTGACTTCAGCAGCAAGCAGGCGCACCGAGGGCTCTCGCGCTCACTTTTCACGTATAGAATTTTTAAAAAACATCGGTGCAAATTATAAGTCTGTATCATAATGTCTGCTGTTTTCGTGTTTGTTGGTTTGTTTTTATTTTGTTTTATTTTGCGAGTTGGTAAATTTTGCTGCTCCAGCCGCCCCGCCCTCTCCTCCCTGTGCCGCAAGCAGCAGGTGCACCTCGCAAACGGAGGGCGCCGTTACTCCCAGCTAATGGGCGATAGAAAACCGATTGGTGCCTATGCCATTCCCAATATGCGCTGGCATGATGTCGGGGCAGCATGAGTACGAGCAATTTTTTTTTGCCGATGCCCGTGATGCCGCCCCCCACCATGATGCCGCCCCGGGCAACCGCCCGTGTCGCCCGTATCTAAAACCGCTACTGCACCCTGGAACTGTAACTGAGTTCTCTGCTTTGTGGTGCCAATGTGTTTTCTCATACGACTAGTTTTTGCTTGCTGTCGATCTTCCTCAGAGCGAATCATTAACAAGAGGTCTGAGAATTGGGGTGTGCTGCTCTTCTTTTGTTCAAGTTTCAGGGCGCTGAGTAGGGCGTTGTCCCAACATCCCCTGCAGAACTGTTTAAGGAGATGTTGGTCCACTTCTTCACATGCGACCCCCCTCTTCCTGGCTGTTTAATGCTAGCTGTAGATGTAGCTGGTGAAGGTAAGTGGGTGATTTCTCACCTGGATCTTGAACGGTGTTCAGGAATTGAGCAAAAAGCTCCTCCCCATCTTCTACAGTGCCAAAGGCTGAATCTAGAAGCTGCAAATAAGTCGCAGGTGGTGACTCAGGCCGTAAACTCTTAACTATATCAGCTGCTGGTGGGAGCAGGTTCTCATGGATCTTTCTGGATATTTGCAGGGGTGACATGCTGGGGTCATTTTGGAGCAGTTCAATTTGTGTGCACCACGTGTCATAATCAGTTTCGTTGTTAGGTCTGGGAACCTTACCGGAGAAGGAATGGAGTCTAACCTGGGACTGGATGTTTCTGACATCTTGCCTTCGTATGATATGCTCTACCACGACCTTCTGAATGTCAGGTGGATTCAAATCACTTACTGAAAGGGACGCTGCTCTCCTCCCATTGGTGAGGGGAACATGATCAGTGGCACCAATATCACTTGGTGTAACATCTGAATGTGAGGTGTGACACTGTTGCTCTTTAGGAGCGGGCGGAGATACGACAGTGGTCTCGACATACGTGGGGGAAGGTTCTTCAGTGGTAGGTCACATGGCTTCAACATCCTCCCCAATCTGACACATCATCTCTTTCAACACCTCACCATAGTCTTTGCCACTCAGCTTAGCTAGCTCCTTGAGCTCAGCTAAGTAGGTCTTCGTAACATTACTCCCAACTTTGGTAGTGTACATGCTACTGAGTGTTTTAATTTCATAGACAATGCTGGGGTCAGCTTGTGCTGTGTACGTGTATGGTAAGCGAGGTTCTAAACCTTCTAAGGCTGAACTGCTAGAATATTCAACGATCAGGTTTTGGTAGAAGTTGGACAGTGAATCATCAACAAAAAGGACTCTTCCAATTTTACCATACCGTTTCAGAAAGTCAATGACCTGTTCATCTTTTTCAGATACCTGTGTTATCCCAGCGACAACAACTGCATTAGGTATTTTGACACCAGACTTTTGTATGAAATCCATACTGGTCATTGCCTCAATATTGATGCTCAAATCAAATATCAAAATCAATAAGACCCTGGCCAGAATCAGAAGACACCAAATTCGTGAGGAGCCAAAGTATTGAGCAGCAAACTTTTGAGTAGCCACTCTTGTATTGTTACAAAGTGTAAAAAATTTGTGTCCAATTTGTACAGGATAAAAAGTATAAAATAAAATAAATAGTGTGCACACTTAAACAAAATAAAAGTACTCGTTGGGGCCCTTTAAGAATTCAAGTTATGTTGACAACAGCCTACTTCAAAGGTCCTTGTGAGTGTAATTTTAATGTATGTATGAGTGTGTGGGTGTGTATCTTCTTCGGGGTGAATTGTCCTCAACGTGGTTGGCTCACCGTCTATCACGACCGGAATCTCGTCCTGGTCCTTGGACTTTTCCTGTCCTCTCCAAAAACCTGACCGTTGCTCTGTTTCACAAAGCCGATCACACATTGGTGTCGGAATTGCAGCAGCTCTCCGGATGAACGGTGAGTGGTTAGCCGACGTTGCTTCTCTCCTTCATCCAGCCACTCACTGGATGAAGGAGAGAAGCAACGTCGGGTGGACTGCAGACTTCCAGCAGGTAAGTATGCTGGCTTTCCTTCCTCTCAATCCTGAGTTTTTCCTCTCTTTCGTCCCTGCGTTTCTCGGTTTGAGTAGCAGATGCCTGCACTCCTGTTGCTGAGATGAGAAAACCCGGGAGAACCATGCGCCTTCACCTCACTTCCTGCCTGACAGGGTCAATGCGGCCTGCGTAGGCTCTGATTGGTCGCTGAGCTAGGTGGCCTCACGTGGGGTGAACTGAGAGGTGCATTCAATGGTCATAGGAAATATGACACTTTGTTGATGTGAACAGTTAAAATAAAGAGAACAAATACTCACTCTTTTTTATCATTGGTGTAAATGTGTTGTTTTTTTCATTTGGGCTACACATACCTTTGACTTACTAATGGGAATTGCTTGTTAAATGAAGGCTGAGATGATTCCTTAATGACTTTGTTCACTGGAATGAAAAAAAGGAATATTTGATAACTCAGAAGTGAAAAGTTTCTACTGTGCCGAACAAGTGTTTTGCTTATGTGCAACTCTTGTACACCCAGTTTTTATGCTTGCTTTTTTATGTTATTATTCTATTGTCTGTGAATGCAGAACAACAGTGTTATGGTGTATAGAACTGATTCAGAATTGATTTTCTTTTCATTAAAATGGTTTCGTATAACACACACTTCTATCGATCAAAACAATAAAGGTTTACACCCTTATTTTTAACCATTTCAGGCCAGAGACAGTTTTTATTCCACATGACATGTGTTCCATAAATTTGGTACTGTTAACATTAACTTTTATATCCAGCTGAATAGATCTGTAATTTATTACTTTGGTTTGATTTTTTTAGTTTTTCTTTACAGGAAAAGATGGATAAGCTTGGTGTTAGTCCTTTCCACAAAGTTTGATTTGTTAAAGCTGTTTTCTGCTTACAGTATGTGAATATCAAATAAAGTCTTTTGAATCAAATTATGCCAGTCTTTCATCACATGTATCACTTGTTTTTTGGAGTGGTTTTTTTTTGTTTGTTTGTTTGTTTTTTAATTTTGTTATCCCACATGGAAAGTTTCAAAACTGAAGACTTTAGACCTAAAATGAATGTATATTTATTAGGGAAAAAACATTTATTTCTCCATGTGACAGTGAGAACATTGAGCTTAACAAGTAAGGTCCAGTTATTTGTTTTAACAAACATTTCAGGCACATCCTCATCTGTCTGTATTAAGAGTGGCCTTTGGCGTCATATTTCAGTTGCTGCATTCGTTAATTGATTTTGTAACACCAAGACTTTAATATTTGAGACTGCTGTTAAGCAGGTCAAAACTGAAATTTCATGCTCATCTGAGGCTACAGATATACAAAACCTGATTTACTTCACACCAGATCATTTCTCATATGTAGGAAAAGGTAAGTTCATTAAATGAAACTTAAAGGCTCTTTGGCTCACGTCTTCATCTGGATGGTACAGCATAACCAGGTTAAGACAAATGCGTCATCTCTAAAAAACTATATTTGTGAGTGTTTTTCAGTGTTTTTAATTATTTGTTTTAATTTTATTTTTCATTGTTCACTGTGGACTGGTAAACATTTTATCAATATATATTTCATAAGGCCATCGTTAAATATTTACAAGAAATCAGGCATTATACAGTGTGTAAACTTCAGTCCAGTGTGATTTGGATGCTCACCAGAAAATGCAGCCAGATATCAGCTGGCTTTAGATACATTTCAGATAAGATAACCTTTGTTAGTCCCAGAGTTGGGAAATTCAAATGGTTACAGCAGCAGAGTACACAAGGCAGGAACAAATCAACACATGCAGCATATCTAACAGCAATAATGCAAAAATAGAAGAAATATAGACTAAGAAATAGATATGTACTTATATATGTAAGTCTATAGATCTATATCTATATCCATCTATCTCTATATATCTGTATACATATATATGATGCAATAATACAGATTACTATTAGAAGAAGAATGAAACATTTCATAGTGCAGTGTTTGGGTGTTAATAGTAGCAGGTATTTAGTATTGCACACTGATATATGTAAAGACTCCAGTGTGTGCATATGTGGTGTACATTCACTGCTGTTGTGCAGTGTACAGTCTGACAGCAGCTGGAGGGAAAGGCCTCCAAAATGTCCCCTTTGCACACTGTGGGTGCAGCAGCCTGTCACTGAAGGGACTGCTTAGTGTTGTCAGAGTGACCTGTATGGGGTGGGAGCTGTTATCTGACAGAGATAACTACCTCCACTGGGTCAAGAGGGCATCCCAGAACAGAGCTAGTTTTCTTGATCAACCTGTGGAGTTTCTTCCTGTCCCCAGCAGACCACACCATAAAACATGGACAATACCACCAAAGAGTCCTAGAAGGTCTTCAGGAGCTCTCCCTGCTCCCTTCCAAATCCCTTCCAAAAGACTTCTCTGTTGCAAATACAACCGTCTCTATCCTTTTGTGTAGATGGACTCTCTGTTGTTACTCCAGACCAGTTTATTGGTCAGATCACTTATATGAGTCAGCTATCTTAATGCCCATTCTCTGGATGTTCACTGGTGTAGGTGGAGTCCACTACCTGCTCCTTGGTTTTCCGAGTGTTGATCTGGAAGTGGTTCTGCTGGCACCAGTTGGAAAAAGTCCTCAGTCAGTTCTCTGTATTCCCTGTTGTCCTGTTGTCAGTAAAGTACACAGTGGGGAGATGCTCTCATTGCCCACTCATTATTTTAAAATAGAGATAGCCTACATAGTTCATACATATGAGAGACTGTTATGAGCAAATTGGGAGAAAGCGTTAAATGAGCTGTGGGCCACTGCTGGCACTGTCATCACATTGGAGGGTCACTTTAGTGTTCAAGTAGTATAAAAACAAACAAGAAAAAACCCACAAATATTTCAAAAAATGTAGTGTTTTGTTTGTTTGTCACTGAATCGTGTTGGAATAAAGTGTGAAAATTGTGAAGGATTAAAATATTCCAAGAGCTCAAATTACTTCACCAAAACATGTTTCATTCATATTTTATCAACACAAATTGCACAGGTTTATTGAATATGAATAACTTGTGTTAATTCAACTCAATTGTTTAAGCCCGTGCCAAAGCAAAACATCTGTGTGCAACCAATGTCCACTATTGAACTAAGTAAACTCAGCATGTTTTTTTTTCAGTGCATAATCACATTTAGTGTAATAAACTATTAAAGCAGAATCACATATTAGGATTTAGCCAAGTGTTAGGATGTAATGCAGAGTAGTATTTCTAGTAGGCTTGTTTTGATATGCCTGTTTTCATTTTATTTTCTAAATTTTAAAGAAGGCTTTAGAAAGGTCAAAATAAATTTTCTGTAAGGGAGTATCAGCTATTCTAGTAGAATTTATTTTACCAATGCAAGGGTGCATTAGTACCTTGTAATACAACATATCTATTTCATAAAGGGCGAACACAAATTTCCAAAGAGACTTCCTGGCAGCTGCCATTTTAAGTATAACCTCTGGTACGGGTACATTCAGTTTGCAGCAGCTATACAACAGTGGCCTCTAAAGGTGTTTACACACTATGACCAAATCAGACAATGCAACACAACACGCAGGTCGCCCCAATGAATTGATTAAGCTGGTAGCAGTGACTTGTTAACTTATCATTTGTCATGCATATCTCCCATGAATGATATGAAATCATTTAGAGACATAACATTGACATCACAAAGTAGAAGCTGCAATCAGTTTTTAGGAAAGTGAGTTTAATAAGAGTAGGTAAAATAATGCAGTAATTTCTTAGATTTTATAATCCCTTTATAAATCATGTTGGCTACAGCCTATTTAGCAGGGCAACAAGAGCATTAGACAAACAAACAAACAAACAAAAACAAAAAAGTTAGTACCCAGGGATAAAAATGTTGTATATGAAAGGGAAACCTAATGGACAGATGTGATGCCTGAACAGTGGTGGCTTTAAGTGATGTATCAACTCAAACATGCATCCATCGTCTATGTCACGTGAGTACGATGATCGGTGGTGATTGTTGGCGCCGCTTTGGAAGCAGAAACTGTTGGTTTGAAAGCCTTTAGTGTCTCCTTGTGGCGGGACTCTTATACTGCACTGTAAGATGTCGAGCAGTGTCAGCCGTATGCTAGAAAGTGATACATTAAAATTTCTGGGGTCGCCATGAAGAGCTTACTTCCTTTCTTGGTCAGTGTGTAAAATGTGGTACTTAACAGATTGAAAAGAAAAATGATGGCACCCTTGTAGTTCACACAAGTGGTGATGATTCAGGGTTTTAATTTTTGAGCCATCATACATTTTAAAACAGGAAAGTATACTATTTAACATATGTTAAGGCAAAGCTAATATAGCTGCTCATATATAGCTACTTATAATTTGAAGACCAATGAGTAGACTTCCCAGAATGGAAACAGCACTCTTTGTGTGGTTTGAGAAAACAGTCAAGTTGTTAAGAACTATGACTGAGAAGAATCCGCCTGTGTACAGCAGCAGGCTGCCTTCCTAGAATTTGGATATCCTCCGTGCGCTCGTCTCTGCATTATGTGCATTACCTCTCTTGGAACGTTAAAACCACAGCAGCTTTTTATACTTTTTTTCATTCACTATCAGCTTACACGTAAAGTCTACTCTGAAGAAAATTATTCAAAACATGCTACACAGTCACCAATCCCAGCAAATTCACCCCTAAGTCCGACTGTACAACACAGAAAATAAAAGAGCTACATCTCAGACTCTACAGGCTTCAGTTAGCATGTTAAATGTGAAAGTTCAGTTAGAAAAAGACTGAACAAAAACGGCCCGAGTTGAGCGATTAACCAAAGTGACAAACATTGCTCTAAATAATACTCCCCTAATCCAAGTAGTCACCCAAACCTGGACGTGGATTTAGAGGCCTGAGGGCCATCTCACACATTTATTCAGAATAAAACAAGTTTCAATTAAAATTAAACAAATCAAAATCTTATGGACGTATCCCTTTCACATGTTGGTAAAATGTTTAGGATGACATGGAGATATAACACTCATGCACCCTGAAAATTATGAAGGTCTAAATATGTATCAAAGGGACTCACTGAACATCAGTGGATTTCTATGGGGCAAACGTACTTAAACCAGCCACTGTGACCATTGCGGCAGAGCAGAATGAATGATACTGATGGGGACTGTGAGGGTTTGTAGTTAAATTCCTGCTCTTACAGGATCAGTGAGTGTCTGTTTAAAGATTATTAACATACTTTTACATCACTATGGAACACCAGCATTTCTGCACAGGAGAGAACCACCTGCCTTAATCTACCATGATGCTCTGTGTTGTGTTGTCATGGCAATATGAAGTCAAATAAATACAAATGTAGAAAAATGCACATTTGAAGGAGGACAAGAAGACAGCCAACTGGAAGAGCTTTTGAAGCAGGAAAACTTTTCTGGACTTCTCTTAATTTAACTGGAAATTTTGCTAATACAAGTCAAGGAGGAAACAAGGAGGCAGGTTGGATTATATCTGAGGACAGGACGCACGAAGGAGAAGCATGAGGAGAAAACAGCAGAGCGATGGTGCAGAGCTAATCGTGGATCAAGTCAAAGAAGCAAGCATCAAAACTGTGAGTAAACATAACACACAAAGAGTTACAAATTACTGTGCTGATTAAGGAAACATTAAATTGGGTTAGTTTGGGGTCTGGAGCTTCAGGTTTGTGGGTTCAGTTGGTCTCAAAATTGAGGAAAGACAAAAAATGTTTCTTTTGAAAGGTTGTTGGAGGATTCTTACTGCCAGAAATATCTGGGTCTGCATCTGCTTTAATTTAAAAAAAAAGTTGAATTTTATTTAGTCACATTGGAAAGGGAAAATTGGAGGATCAGGACAATAATGTGGCCAAATTTACTGTTTCCTTAATCAGAACAATAATTTTGATCTGAACTAGAAATGTTGAAATGGGTTATTTTCTTTCTTCTCTACTGATCACTGTGTTACATGTTGTGTTACTTGTCAGTCTACATTAATGTTAATGGTACTTTTAAAAAAATGCAGTTTATTCGTAATTTTGTAGAAAAAGGCTCTGCACCTGTGAAAAAAAATAGGTATCCACACCCCCAAAATCACTGAAGATCAGAGTAGTTAAGCCCTGGTTAACTGCAATTATATTACAGGAGATGAAAAATATGGGAATGATTGAAAGAAACAAAGATTGCTTTAGGGTTTGAAGATTCGACTTTCTTATTGAAAGAGACGAAAACTAATCTATGTGTGACACTGAGAAAAAAACTGAAAGCTTAAAAGACCTGGACGTCCAACTGTTGTTATACAAATGTGCAAACTTGTTTTAATGACATTAGAAAGAAAAATCAGATGTTTAAAAAGGTAATATATAAAAATGATTTTTATATTACTTGAAAAAATGATGTTGGTTAGTGCAGCTGTATTTGGAAAAACTGCTGGGTCACTAGTAAGCTGAGATTTAATGTGATAAACTGAGGATAGGTAATATAATCTACACACTTGCTATTATTGTTGTAATCCATACACAAAGTTAATATTTTATAAAACATCAATCATAATTGGTGATCAATGCAAGTTTTAAGCAATAATATTTATTTGCATTCACAACTAATTTACAAAATAAAAAAAAGAATCTTGTTTTTTTTAAGAAAAAAAGACGTTTCTTACTGACTTCAAACTTTTGAGCTGTAGAGGAGATTGATGAGCACGCAATAAAGTGAACTTTTTAGGGAGAGTTTGCCATCAACTCAATTTTTGATGATAGACAACCTAAAAAAATGAGCGTTTCTTAGACACTGATGTGTGGAACGATCACATGATTATAAACCAGATGAAAATTGACTTCAAACTTTTGAGCTGTAGTGTAGATTGATTACAATGATAGCGTATAGTTATCTATTACAGAAGAATGTATAGAAGTATGAGGACAGAGAGACATTCTTTAATGTGACATCACATGAAGTTTATCAGTAATGTTTTCACAGCTTTAATCAAATCATTCATCATCCATAAGTTGTGATAAAAAATGTCTGCAAGAGTGCAGGAGCCCATTTTTAGAGACAATCACTCCTGTGTTATAATGTTAATTGAAGTTTATCAGGTCAGAAGACCAGTAGATGATAAGAAATATACTCTTACTAATTATTAGAGTTACAAGTACTTTGCTAAGCAAAATTAAATGAGGTTAGGTTGGAACTTGAAACGTTTACATAAAAGGTTCAGTTGGTGATGCATGAAAGAATATAAATTTCTTCTAAAAATCTTTTGGAGAATTCTGATGGTAAGAAATGAAAAATATTCAAAGAGTGAAACTGTTAAAAAAGTGAAGGTTTTGTGCAGCTGGGTGTTGCAGCCCCTTTAGAGGAAAATGTAAACTTGGTTTAATGAGGTTAAAAACAAAACCTGGGATGATCCAGACACATTTATTGTTTCTTTAATCACCACAATAGTTTGAGTTTGTGCTAAAATCTCTTAAAAAGCTGTTTTGAATGATAAGTTTGGCTTTTAATATGTTAAACTTGCATTAGATAAGACAATGTACCACTGAACACAGGAGGGATTATTGTTGAAAATGGGTCTCTGAACACCTCTGTAGATATTCTATTAAAAATCATTCATGATTTGTGATCAATGTCAATATTAAGCATTTATATGATTATTTACTCTTTTGATTAACTGCTGTGATTCAATATGAGACCAAATTTGAGTCTATTCAGAAAACAAGACATTTCTAATTCACCTCAGACTTTTGAGCTGTAGTCTACATTGTAATTATAGTGTACGGTTATTGATTAGAGCAGATGATATGAGACTATCAGGAGAGACTGTTAAAAAGTTATGAGCTGTCTTGATGCAGAGAAAGTGGAGTTTGTCATCCTTGAGCTGCTGCCAAGATAGGCAGCAGGTAGGATTGAATGATGCTCTGGCTCTGTGGTCAAGTTCAGACATAGGCTTTAAGCAACCATGAGCCACTGATAAGCGTGATAGATTAATAAGCATGTATAAAGTGGACTTGTTAAACAGCTCTGATAGGAGAAAGTCAATGAGCACGCAATAAAGTGGACTTGTTAGGGCCAGTTTACCATCAGCCTTGCTAAAGTTGAACTTCATTTGTATTTAAAGACAGACTTTAAAGAAAATTCTTATTTGAAACTGGTGATAAAATCCAGGTCAGACACAGTTACATACAAACATACAGTACACACTACTGCTCAAAAGTCCCTGCTTTTAATAGAAAATTGGCTTTAATGTAATATCACATGAAGTTTATCAGTAATGTTTTCACAGCTTTAATCAAATCATTCATCATCCATAAGTTGTGATGGAAAAATGTCTGCAAGTGTGCAGGAGCCCATTTTTAGAGACAATCACTCCTGTGTTATAATGTTAATTGAAGTTTATCAGGTCAGATGACCAATAGATGATAAGAAATATACTCTTACTAATTATTAGAGTTACAAATACTTTGCTAAGCACAATTAAATGAGGTTAGGTTGGAACTTGAGACGTTTACATAAAAGGTTCAGTTGGTGATGCATGAAAGAAAATAAATTCTTCTAAAAATCTTTTGGAGAATTCTGATGGTAAGAAATGAAAAATATTCAAAGAGTGAAACTGTTAAAAAAGTGAAGGTTTTGTGCAGCTGGGTGTTGCAGCCCCTTTAGAGGAAAATGTAAACTTGTTTAATGAGGTTAAAAACAAAACCTGGGATGATCCAGACACAATTATTGTTTCTTTAATCACCACAATAGTTTGACTTTGTGCTAAAATCTCTTAAAAAGCTGTTTTGAATGATAGGTTTGGCTTTAATGTGTTAAACTTGCATTAGATAAGACAATGTACCACTGAACACAGGAGGGATTATTGCTGAAAATGGGTCTCTGAACACCTCTGTAGATATTCTTTTCAAAATCATTCATGATTTGTGATCAGTGTCAATATTAAGCATTTATATGATTATTTACTCTTTTGATTAATTGCTGTGATTCAATATGAGACCAAATTTGAGTCTATTCAGAAAACAAGACATTTCTAATTCACCTCAGACTTTTGAGCTGTAGTCTACATTGTAATTATAGTGTACGGTTATTGATTAGAGCAGATGATATGAGACTATCAGGAGAGACTGTTAAAAAGTTATGAGCTGTCTTGATGCAGAGAAAGTGGAGTTTGTCATCCTTGAGCTGCTGCCAAGATAGGCAGCAGGTAGGATTGAATGATGCTCTGGCTCTGTGGTCAAGTTCAGACATAGGCTTTAAGCAACCATGAGCCACTGATAAGCTGATAGATTAATAAGCATGTATAAAGTGGACTTGAAAAACAGCTCTGATAGGAGAAAGTCAATGAGCACGCAATAAAGTGGACTTGTTAGGGCCAGTTTACCATCAGCCTTGCTAAAGTTGAACTTCATTTGTATTTAAAGACAGACTTTAAAGAAAATTCTTATTTGAAACTGGTGATAAATTCCAGGTCAGACACAGTTACATACAAACATACAGTACACACTACTGCTCAAAAGTCCCTGCTTTTAATAGGAAATTGGCTTCAATGTAATATCACATGAAGTTTATCAGTAATGTTTTCACAGCTTTAATCAAATCATTCATCATCCATAAGCTGTGATGGAAAAATGTCTGCAAGTGTGCAGGAGCCCATTTTTAGAGACAATCACTCCTGTGTTATAATGTTAATTGAAGTTTATCAGGTCAGATGACCAATAGATGATAAGAAATATACTCTTACTAATTATTAGAGTTACAAGTACTTTGCTAAGCACAATTAAATGAGGTTAGGTTGGAACTTGAGACGTTTACACAAAAGGTTCAGTTGGTGATGCATGAAAGAAAATAAATTTCTTCAAAAAATCTATTGGAGAATTCTGATGGTAAGAAATGAAGAATATTCAAAGAGTGAAACTGTTAAAAAAGTGAAGGTTTTGTGCAGCTGGGTGTTGCAGCCCCTTTAGAGGAAAATGCAAACTTGGTTTAATGAGGTTAAAAACAAAACCTGGGATGATCCAGACACAATTATTGTTTCTTTAATCACCACAATAGTTTGAGTTTGTGCTAAAATCTCTTAAAAAGCTGTTTTGAATGATAAGTTTGGCTTTAATGTGTTAAACTTGCATTAGATAAGACAATGTACCACTGAACACAGGAGGGATTATTGCTGAAAATGGGTCTCTGAACACCTCTGTAGATATTCTATTCAAAATCATTCATGATTTGTCATCAGTGTCAATATTAAGCATTTATATGATTATTTACTCTTTTGATTAATTGCTGTGATTCAACATGAAATCAAATTTGAGTCTATTCAGAAAACAAGACATTTCTAATTCACCTCAGACTTTTGAGCTGTAGTCTACATTGTAATTATAGTGTACGGTTATTGATTAGAGCAGATGATATGAGACTATCAGGAGAGACTGTTAAAAAGTTATGAGCTGTCTTGATGCAGAGAAAGTGGAGTTTGTCATCCTTGAGCTGCTGCCAAGATAGGCAGCAGGTAGGATTGAATGATGCTCTGGCTCTGTGGTCAAGTTCAGACATAGGCTTTAAGCAACCATGAGCCACTGATAAGCGTGATAGATTAATAAGCATGTATAAAGTGGACTTGTTAAACAGCTCTGATAGGAGAAAGTCAATGAGCACGCAATAAAGTGGACTTGTTAGGGCCAGTTTACCATCAGCCTTGCTAAAGTTGAACTTCATTTGTATTTAAAGACAGACTTTAAAGAAAATTCTTATTTGAAACTGGTGATAAAATCCAGGTCAGACACAGTTACATACAAACATACAGTACACACTACTGCTCAAAAGTCCCTGCTTTTAATAGAAAATTGGCTTGAATGTAATATCACATGAAGTTTATCAGTAATGTTTTCACAGCTTTAATCAAATCATTCATCATCCATAAGTTGTGATGGAAAAATGTCTGCAAGTGTGCAGGAGCCCATTTTTAGAGACAATCACTCCTGTGTTATAATGTTAATTGAAGTTTATCAGGTCAGATGACCAATAGATGATAAGAGATATACTCTTACTAATTATTAGAGTTACAAGTACTTTGCTAAGCACAATTAAATGAGGTTAGGTTGGAACTTGAGACGTTTACATAAAAGGTTCAGTTGGTGATGCATGAAAGAAAATAAATTCTTCTAAAAATCTTTTGGAGAATTCTGATGGTAAGAAATAAAAAATATTCAAAGAGTGAAACTGTTAAAAAAGTGAAGGTTTTGTGCAGCTGGGTGTTGCAGCCCCCTTAGAGGAAAATGTAAACTTGGTTTAATGAGGTTAAAAAAAAACCTGGGATGATCCAGACACAATTATTGTTTCTTTAATCACCACAATAGTTTGAGTTTGTGCTAAAATCTCTTAAAAAGCTGTTTTGAATGATAAGTTTGGCTTTAATGTGTTAAACTTGCATTAGATAAGACAATGTACCACTGAACACAGGAGGGATTATTGCTGAAAATGGGTCTCTGAACACCTCTGTAGATATTCTATTCAAAATCATTCATGATTTGTGATCAGTGTCAATATTAAGCATTTATATGATTATTTACTCTTTTGATTAATTGCTGTGATTCAATATGAGACCAAATTTGAGTCTATTCAGAAAACAAGACATTTCTAATTCACCTCAGACTTTTGAGCTGTAGTCTACATTGTAATTATAGTGTACGGTTATTGATTAGAGCAGATGATATGAGACTATCAGGAGAGACTGTTAAAAAGTTATGAGCTGTCTTGATGCAGAGAAAGTAGAGTTTGTCATCCTTGAGCTGCTGCCAAGATAGGCAGCAGGTAGGACTGAATGATGCTCTGGCTCTGTGGTCAAGTTCAGACATAGGCTTTAAGCAACCATGAGCCACTGATAAGCGTGATAGATTAATAAGCATGTATAAAGTGGACTTGAAAAACAGCTCTGATAGGAGAAAGTCAATGAGCACGCAATAAAGTGGACTTGTTAGGGCCAGTTTACCATCAGCCTTGCTAAAGTTGAACTTCATTTGTATTTAAAGACAGACTTTAAAGAAAATTCTTATTTGAAACTGGTGATAAAATCCAGGTCAGACACAGTTACATACAAACATACAGTACACACTACTGCTCAAAAGTCCCTGCTTTTAATAGAAAATTGGCTTTAATGTAATATCACATGAAGTTTATCAGTAATGTTTTCACAGCTTTAATCAAATCATTCATCATCCATAAGTTGTGATGGAAAAATGTCTGCAAGTGTGCAGGAGCCCATTTTTAGAGACAATCACTCCTGTGTTATAATGTTAATTGAAGTTTATCAGGTCAGATGACCAATAGATGATAAGAAATATACTCTTACTAATTATTAGAGTTACAAGTACTTTGCTAAGCACAATTAAATGAGGTTAGGTTGGAACTTGAGACGTTTACATAAAAGGTTCAGTTGGTGATGCATGAAACAAAATAAATTTCTTCTAAAAATCTTTTGGAGAATTCTGATGGTAAGAAATGAAAAATATTCAAAGAGTGAAACTGTTAAAAAAGTGAAGGTTTTGTGCAGCTGGGTGTTGCAGCCCCTTTAGAGGAAAATGTAAACTTGGTTTAATGAGGTTAAAAACAAAACCTGGGATGATCCAGACACAATTATTGTTTCTTTAATCATCACAATAGTTTGAGTTTGTGCTAAAATCTCTTAAAAAGCTGTTTTGAATGAGAAGTTTGGCTTTAATGTGTTAAACTTGCATTAGATAAGACAATGTACCACTGAACACAGGAGGGATTATTGCTGAAAATGGGTCTCTGAACACTTCTGTAGATATTCTATTCAAAATCATTCATGATTTGTGATCAGTGTCAATATTAAGCATTTATATGATTATTTACTCTTTTGATTAATTGCTGTGATTCAACATGAAATCAAATTTGAGTCTATTCAGAAAACAAGACATTTCTAATTCACCTCAGACTTTTGAGCTGTAGTCTACATTGTAATTATAGTGTACGGTTATTGATTAGAGCAGATGATATGAGACTATCAGGAGAGACTGTTAAAAAGTTATGAGCTGTCTTGATGCAGAGAAAGTGGAGTTTGTCATCCTTGAGCTGCTGCCAAGATAGGCAGCAGGTAGGATTGAATGATGCTCTGGCTCTGTGGTCAAGTTCAGACATAGGCTTTAAGCAACCATGAGCCACTGATAAGCGTGATAGATTAATAAGCACGTATAAAGTGGACTTGTTAAACAGCTCTGATAGGAGAAAGTCAATGAGCACGCAATAAAGTGGACTTGTTAGGGCCAGTTTACCATCAGCCTTGCTAAAGTTGAACTTCATTTGTATTTAAAGACAGACTTTAAAGAAAATTCTTATTTGAAACTGGTGATAAAATCCAGGTCAGACACAGTTACATACAAACATACAGTACACACTACTGCTCAAAAGTCCCTGATTTTAATAGAAAATTGGCTTTAATGTAATATCACATGAAGTTTATCAGTAATGTTTTCACACCTTTAATCAAATCATTCATCGTCCATAAGTTGTGATGGAAAGTCGTCTGCAAGTGTGCAGGAGCCCATTTTTAGAGAAATTAAATGAGGTTAGGTTCGAACTTGAAATTTTAATATAAAAGTTTCAGGTGATGATGAATGTAAGTTTCACATAGTAGAAATTTGTGTTTATCATTTATATTGGTTTTATTCTGAGTTTTGTGTTTATTTGTGAGCATTGTTTTTATCTCCATGATTTTACTCTGTTTGTATCACATATTTTTAGTCTGTTTTTACATTGTTTTAATCCACTGTGGATTGGCTGGGCATGGGATAAATTAGCTGATAGTCATCACCTGCTGAGGCATGTGTCTGTCCAGTGGTGTCCTTTCAGCTGTTTAAAGGACTTATTAAAAGGAAGCAAGCTGAGTACTGGAAGGAGAGAGGCCCTAGATTGGAAGAGGAACGCAATGAAGCCCGTCTGGAGACCGGTCAGCGTGATGTGGTGACCCAGGAACGGCGACAGTAGGAGACAACGCGTGTGATTGACATCAGTGCAGATGTATACCACTGCCTGCATTTGTGAGTAGTGGCTGACTGTTGTTCACTGGGTGCAGCCGTGTTGGGAGAGTGTCGCCATGGCTATAAGCCAGTGCAGCTTCCGGGATGATGGTTCTGGCTCCTATTTGTTTTTACGTACAGGTGATGATGTGAGGGGAGCCGCTGTGGTATCGAGCGACGGACTCCAATGCAGAATGCGAACTGGGCTGGGATGTGATGGGGCCCAGTGGATGGACGAGACTGGGACAGGAGGCTCCTAGTCTGCCTGGCACGATGCTGGCATGGACCTCGCTTAGCAAGAGGAATTTCTGTCCAGCTCAAGAACACACAAGGAGTATTCGTCCTGGGTTGTGGGACTGGGTGGGATTTTTGTGCATGAAGAGAATTGTATTTTTACCAGTTTTAGAATAATCTTATCTAGTCTCGGTGGGAATTTTAGCATATTGAGAAAAATGTTGTTGTGAATTGGCTTGATTTAAATCAAATTGAACTGCACTCAATTAAAACCAAATATAACTTGTAATCAAATCTATTCAAATGTAAAGTCATCTCACTCAATTTGGACAACTAGCACTGAAAAATACACTGACATCCTGTGTTTCCCAATTAGCAGATGAGAGGTTGCTGTTTTATTCATGACTCAATACTTGAATGGTTTTATCCTGTTTATGAATAAACATTTTAAAATGACATTGCTTCATTGTATGATTAATTCTTTGTCTGTGTCAGTCCTTAATACATACACATGTGTACAATAATTCTAGTTGCCATAGTTTCCGGAGATCCTATGCTCCGTTTTCTCATACTTTTCTTCACTGTTTACCTCATTCTGCCCAATAAAATGTACAAATTTCTGTAAACAATTATGACTTGTTTTATGCCATTAATAAAAAATGTCTCCATATGAGGACGTACTTGAAAAGAAAAAGTCACCACTTTGCATTTTACAAAGCAAGTAAACAAACACGGGGCTATTTATCATATAAATAACTTTTAGGTCTGTGGGATAGAAGGATAGGAGCTTTAAATGTTGTGCCTCCATAATTATTCTAGAGTCTTTACAGTGTTCAGCGACTGTTGTGATTTGGTGCTATATACATAAACTTGAAGTGAATGAATCCACCTGTTCACAGGAGATCACAGGAAGATGACACCAAACATCAGAAGATCTTATTGTGCGCCAGAGTAAAAGGGTGGTTTCTTGGGATTAAAAGCACATAAACTACAGCAGAAGCTCACATAAAGCAGGAAATAAGCAGGCAGCACTTCAACTGCTAATGCACGTTTTGCACTTTTATTGTTGTGTCATTCACTAACAGTTCAATGGTGCAAGATTACCATATATAGAATTAGGACACATGACACATCTATGCTATACAGCGAATGGATTAGAATTATTACAAATACAACTAAGTATATTTACATTTGATTTCAAGCTCCATACAATATAGATATTTACAAAGTATGAAAATGAAACCGGTCTGACAAATAATGTACAGTGTTAATGACGTTTTTTTTTCTCCTTTTCTTTTGGTGAACAAATCTGAAAGGGGGCGGGGTTAACTGATATAAATTGTCAGAGGGGGAAAATATCATGGCTAGTTTCGTTTGAAAGGCATCAACGGAAAAACAAACACACACACAGAAAAAAGTGATGAGGTGAAGAAAGACACATTAAGTGTGCTGTACTTTTAGATGTCACAAGCTACTTTGTATAGTCCTATATCCCTGAATTAAAATGAGTTAAAATACACCTTTATTTTGATAGAGTTCAGATGGATGCCTAGCATGACTAATGAGTAGATATCCCCCCCCCCCGCCCCCCGAAAAAAACAAAAAAAAAACAAAAAAACAACAGACTCCTAATTCACTCAAACTGCTTTCTAATAAAGAGGAAGCACTAATGTAACTCACCTCCTCAGTCGGGGTGCAGGGGTTACAATTTAGGTCTCCTTTTCCTTCCCCCCCCCTCTCTCTTACATTCAAACCCTCTTTTAGTTCACACTAGAACAGGCCGCCACACCATCATTTGGTTTAATATGAGTGGAACAACTAAACCGCACAGACTTTAAATGATCAGTTAGTTGAACCTTTTCTTAATATCCGCAAAGAGCTGCAAACTAATATATATATATATATATATATACACTGCAAACATTAAATACACAATCCAAAATAAAAACACCTCTGCAAAAGAAGTGGAAAAGTTTGCTCTGGCGGCGCTTCGCATCAACATGTATATGAGGTACATTGCACTTTTGAGATTTGATCTGTGCATAGGTGCATCTTTGATGTGCAGCTCAGAGATCCACAATCCAGCACGTTTCTGTTTCTCTGACCGTCAGGCTGGCTGACCCGAGGTCACGTCAGAGCTTTGTTTTTTATCTATATGTAACAGACAGTCGGTTCCTCTCTTTCCACACATTTCATACAACACAGCTGGCATACTGCTGGTTGGTTGACCAGAGTTTTTTAATGCCTGTCTACATGAACACATCTCGAGAGGCGTAGGCGCCAAAAAGTGAATCTGGAGCCAAATGTAGCAGCTGCAGCAGGGCACACAGAGCAAATATTTTCATGGGGTAGTATCAGAAATAGGACCTTTGAATATGTAGTCCCTTTAACTTCTTTCCTTCTATTAAACCCTTTGAGAAACAGCTATCCAGTGTACTCCTGATATGTGCTCTTATCATTTGTTCCTGATGCTCAAATACAATCCTGGACTCAACATATGTGGCTGTGTCTCTGTCCTTGCTATAGATATGTGTTAATGTGCAAAATAAGGTTAAAAAATAAAGAAATAAATGTGAGTTAGAGCAAGCTAGAGGAGCAGAGAGGAATGTGTTAAATGAGGGTTAACTACCACACTGATCCCAGAACAGACCGCATGTACAAATCAAGTTCTCCCTCTAGTTCGTTTTCATCCTCCTAGTCCTCCTCCTCCTCTCCTCGTAACCCTGTTTTTACTCCTTGGGATGAAAAAGCAAAAAGGGGCCGAATCTACTCCTGCAGGAACAATTGGTCTTTTTTTTTTCTTTTTTTTTAACTGCTGAGATATGAAGCGATCCTCGCTTGTTTGTCTCTAGTTAGTCTGCAGTTTTTATGTTAACACAAATGCATGAGTATTTTACTGACTCACTAACTGACACTGGCACTATCGGGGGTTTAGTGGAGGCATATGTACACAGATTGAGGAGGATCTAAGTATGACGTGGATAACCGTGGAAATCGGGCGTGGCCCGCCTGTCAAATTTCATTCACACTTTGAGTTTTTGTTTCAGAGCCTGTTTCAGCCTGATGCAAATCTCACTGCGAGAAGAAAAATACCCTGTAAATCTATTAGCAGCTATAGTTTAGGTAGCAGAGCATAAACTAACACGTCACTTGGAGAGATCTGTAGATTTTCCCTTCATGGTTTCAAATGTAAGCTGGCTGATTTGGTTCATTTTTGTTTTTTGTTTTAAACTGAGCAAACCTGGTCTTCTCCCAATGACTGCTGCAGGTATCATGCAAGCATGTTAATTTAATAAAAAACCAACAAAAAAACCCCCCCAAAATAGAATGAAACTCATTTCAGGAGACAAATAACACTGATAGCGACATTTTTTTTGAACAGATGATTGGCAAACGGAAAGTTCCTGGAGAGTCGTGCACACACAAGTAGACTACTACAACATGCTACTTAGTTAGGGGAGTTTGGGAATGACAACGAAGCAGAACAAAATTAGACCCAAACATTGTCATTGAAACAAAAACACAAAAAGCTGAGGGGAGGGAATAGAGAGGAGGAAAGCTAAGTTGGCAGCGGGGTTGCTGGAGGGAAGCGGGGAGGCAAAAGTTCTGTGGAACTTCAACGTTTTAGTCGCATGAAAAGTTGTGAGGAGAAGGGAATGTTTTTGAAGGGTGCAGAAGCTGCACGTTTGACTGTGGTGTGAGGAGCGTGTGTGTGTGTCTGTGTGTGTGTACCTTCTCGTTCCTGCTAGCAGAGGATTAAAAGCGTACATCCAGGGGTAAATGGGATATTGCACAGTGGCAGGAATAAGCAGCAGTATAAAGTGAACAGTACAACATCTGTAGTGGCAGTTATTACAGTATTGCACTTTTTTTTCAATATAAATACCAATAAAGGGAAGTGACCAGTGCAGATTATACAGTGTGCTTGTGAAGCTGCAGGGTAGCTTCTGAGTGCGTCCTGTGGAGTGTGTTGTGTGTGTTTAAGTGTTGTGGTTGAGGTGTCGTATGGCTTGATGGTAGAAACTGTTTTTAAGTCTTGTAGACAAGCGTGTTACATCCAGCCTTTCTCGATCCTGCCTCAAACCGTACCTTAAGCATGGCCTGCTGGTCTTCGCTGTATTCCACCTGTGCTGTGGAGAGGTTGAGGACGCCTCGCTCCACGGGGTCCTTGTCACCAAAGACCTACAACATCATCTTGCAGCAGATGTGAGTCACTGTGCATCGTTCAACCATTCGGCGCACTTTACACAAGGAGGCGCTGTATGTGAGAGTGATGCAGAGGAAGCCTTTTCTCCGCCCACAGCACAAACAGAGCCGCTTGAGGTATGCTAAAGCACATTTGGACAAGCCAGCTTCATTCTGGAATAAGGTGCAGTGGACTGATGAAACGAAAATTGAGTTATTTGGGCATAACAAGGGGCGTCATGCATGGAGGAAAAAGAACACAACATTCCAAGAAAAACACCTGCTACCAACAGTGAAATATGGTGGTGGTTCCATCATGCTGTGGGGCTATGTGGCCAGTGGAGGTACTGGGAATCTTGTCAAAGTTTAGGGACACATGGATTCCACTCAGTATCAGCAGATTCTGGAGACCAATGTCCAGGAATCAGCGACAAAGCTGAAGTTGCGCCGGGGCTGGATGTTTCAACAAGACAACGACCCGAAACACTGCTCAAAGTCCACTAAGGCATTCATGCAGAGGAACAAGAACAACGTTCTGGAATGGCCATCTCAGCCCCCAGACCTGAATATTATTGAAAATCTGTGGTGTGAGTTAAAGAGAGCTGTCCATGCTTGGAAGCCATCAAACCTGAATGAACTAGAGATGTTTTGTAAAGAGGAATGGTCCAAAATACCTTCAACCACAATCCAGACTCTCATTGGAACCTACAGGAAGCGTTTAGAGGCTGTAATTTCTGCAAAAGGCAGATCTACTAAATATTGATTTCATTTCTTTTTTTGTGGTGCCCAAATTTATGCCCCATCGCCAAGATCTTTCCGTTTACACAGACCCTCAAGACCCTCTGTGAACACAGCAAAATGCCTTTGCATTATTTCTTTTACTCAAGTCTTATCTGATCATTTGAGGAAGACAGAAAACACAAGCGTCCCCAGTCTGTTTATAGTAAAACCAGAAACAATAAATTAACAATTCACTTTAATCATGCATTAACAATTTGTTGGCCGCTTAGAACAACATTTAAAAAACAAAAAACCCATAGATCAGAGTATAAATCCTTTTGAGGCAATAATAATTTTAGGTTACTTTACAAAAGTAAAAAGAAAAAAAATGGTACATTTTAAAATCCTTTGTTTATGGACAGAATTCTTCCTGTTGGACACAAGAAGCAGACTCCAGAAGAACTTTGAGACTCTGCAGAAGTCTGATTAGGCTGCTGTTCATGCAACTGGCTCACTGTGGTGTGATAATAGTGTATTTCTCAAAGCATAGGGTGTAACAAAGAAATGGATGCCTCCTGATGGGAACAGTGAAGATGGTTTGGAAGTCCTAAAACCTCTTCCTTTGTAATGGGCAGCAGTGGGTGACTCCTCTTGTTACATGCCAGTTATACCACAGACAATCCAGCTAAAATTCTCACAGAATTTCTCACAATTGAGAAAGTGTCTTATTTCCTTCTGACTTTCCCATCTTACTCTTGTTTTTATTTTTTGAAGTACATTTCCTGAAAAGTCCCCCATTTCTATGATCAGATATGTGAGCCTGATCTCACAGGTTAGGGTTCGGTAAATGAACAGTCATACCATTTATTTTTTTCATTCACAACATACTAGATATTATTCTTTGGTTCACAAGCTGGACCAGCTCTACCAAGTTATCTATCACTGTACTATGCAATTAACAGCATTAACCCTTCAATGCCTGTAACAAAAAACTAAATGTCCTTCACATGATCCAAAGTGGGGTCTTCAAACAGTCCAGCACCTGGAACTGTTTGTGTACTTAATAATATATTGCTGAGCTTCTCTAAGTTACAGTAGCTTGTGTTAGTATGTGTACACAAAGACATAAACGTTCAATGATAAAAACACACAGTAGAATAAAATTGTAAGAAGTCATCAGTTGATGCAGTTTAAGGACACTTGTTCTTCTGTGCAGTCTCACCTGGAGCTCACGTTTCTAGTTCATGCCATCATGACCAAAGATTCTTCAATTAATAGTTTAAAGATGTATGAATGCACTGCTAACTGCTCTTCAACCTTATAAAAATCAACATGCATTTTGAATAAGAAACACTTTTACAAAACCAAAAGCTTCACTGTGCTTAGTGATTTATCTGTCTAAAAAAAACAGGTTCAGTTTGTAACTGAGAGAGCGGCTCGGTGGCGCTGAATTATATTTCCAATAGAAACACAATTTCATATGTTGTAGTAACAACACACTGCCACAAGACGGCACCCTAGACCTACTTTACCATGCTGTTCCAGTAACAAAGAAAAAGTGACAGAGCCTTGAAAGAGTGACAGTGACACTTTTTATGAACTCATCTGTAATGTGTCATCTTTTCTGTAGAATGAAGTACTTCCCTTCTTTTAAAGTAAATGCAGGGAAGTACTTACAAAGATCCTCTAAACATGGTTCTGAAATAATCCTAAACACAATCATTAAATCAAAAATGCAAGAAATAATTTATTTAATCACTGTTCTTAACTTAATTCCTTAACTTATTACAAAAATAAACAAAGACTTTTCTGCTGTCTCACCTCTGTCAGTGTTCATGCTGTTACAAGAACAGGAGGAGGTGCAGGTGGAACTTTGACTTCACTGTGGTTTGTATGTGCAGGCAGGAGTGTGACATCTCAGAACAGCAGCGGATTGTCGAGCACGGTGACTCCTGCTGCGACGCCCCCGTCTGAGTGTCCTGAGCTCTTGGTCCTCAGCAGATGGCCCACACACTCATTTATCACCATGTCTTTACCCTGCCTGTAAGAAAACAAAGAAAAGGCTAACATTAGAAACAGCCACCAACCAATCCCTTTTACTCCACGGCTCAAAAACCAGTGAGAAACACTAGCTAGTATTAACTTGGAATCAAAGTCCACTAATCCCCAGGCTCCCAGCATAACATACAGTCCAACACAAACTCCACAAACTGTCTTGCTTCAGCTGACTTTCCTTCACCTTCTCTCCAGAGAATCTGTTGTGCTCTTTTCAGCACGAAGCCACACTGCTGCTCACTGATCGTCACCTCTTTTTAACCTAGTCTCAGCAACTTTGTCCCATAGGTTTCACTAGAAAATAGGCTAACATTTACAGCATGACTTTAAGCTAGCACCATAAAGACGGTAAAAGACATTCAAATTTGTACAAATACATCTGAAAAGTGTTATATTAGCAGTGGTTGTGCTACTCCACACAGCCACTTTAACATTACTGACACTTGCTGACACTCCATTTCAATGGTGTTACCTGTAAACAGTGGCTCCAGTGCGATAAAAGCTTGTGAAGAAAGTATCACGTGGAGATTGGGCGTTACTGGCCCATGTGTATGGGTCGGAGTTGTAATGCTACGAACGGCTACTGTATGGACCGATAAGATGTGAAACGGACATATATAGGGTGCGTTTTAATGTCACCCCACAGATCATCATCATCAGTGGAGGTTCTACTCTAGTCCAGCTGCCAGCTATTTGGAGTTGAGTACAGGGAGCAGAGGAAACTGGAAGGAGGGGGTGGTTGTTGTTTTGTTTTGGAGAAGTTTGAATTTGAGAGTGGAAGCCCCAGAATCTGGTGTAGAGACCCATCCTCTAAGAAACGCCAGGCCTGATAAAGTGGATGGAAAGCCTTTCTCAGGAAGATGTAGGATTGATATGTTTTTGGCTACTTGTTCTTCTGAGTGACCACCTTTCCCTGTCTGTAACCAGGCTGACAATCCTGACCCTGGTGGCTTTGGGCCTTGGATTCCAGGCCAGACTTGTGTCCTCAGCCAGTAGTCTGACTTGGAGGAAGAAAACTAAATCTTGTGTACCCCATTGCAGTGTGAGTGTGGTGGTTTGTTACTGGTCAGTATTAGAGCTTACTACGTTCTTGTACGGGAGCCATTTTGAGCCGTACGTAATATTTGGCATTTGTCGACGGGAGTTTTGACCAGCATACAAAACCACCTGATCAATATGGCTGATGAACTATCTGAAACCGTTAATATGGTGTCACCATTTTTTATTGGTGCACCTTAAAGCACTAACCTCTGCAATAGTACACTTGGCAGGGATGACAATGTCGTGGTCAGACTCGTTGCTTATAACAACTGGCAACTTGTGGGGCCGCCGCTGGGGGAAGTCAACCAGACCGGCTTTAAGTAACTTGTGGGGCCGCCGCTGGAGGAAGTCCGGCTTTAAGTAGCAGGCCACCGGGCAAGGGGGACAACTCCCTCCACCACTACAGTTGAACCAGCTGGAATGACTTGAGGCATCTTGCCTTGTAGCTTCACTACCCCCTGATGATTGTCACTTGTCTGCTTCCGTCTCAACTCAGTGATTTTGAAGACTACTCTGTAGCCATGTGGAAGGGATTGACGATCAGCTAAGTCAATCTCTGAGTAGATGTCGAACAGTACATCTAGGGTGTTAATGCCTATGAGCACGAGGGATTGTGAAGTGTCAGGGACGATTAATGCAAGTGTGTTTACATCTACTGGAACATCTATAAAGTCCTTTGGAAAAGTTATGGTCATTTCTATGTAGCCAAAGTAGGGCACTAGCTGGCCATTAGCACCTTCCACTTCTAAGAGGTCATGTAGTGGCTTGATCTTCTGCTCTGAAAGGTGCTGCTTGTAAAATGACTCAGGAACGGTGGTAACTTGGGAGCCTGAGTCAAGAAGACAGTTGACTTCTTCACCTCTCACAGTCACTTGAGCTGTACTCTTGGCGCCAATCAACTGTTTAGCGAGTTGTAAAGGTTGTTTCTGCTC
Organism: Pelmatolapia mariae; assembly: GCF_036321145.2. Classification (NCBI taxonomy): domain Eukaryota; kingdom Metazoa; phylum Chordata; class Actinopteri; order Cichliformes; family Cichlidae; genus Pelmatolapia; species Pelmatolapia mariae. Next base: position 21,165,500 of record NC_086236.1, read on the forward strand.
TGAATGTTTTAAGCCAGAACATGCTTGTGCTTTGACGTTCTTTGCTGGGGTACTTACTTTGTTAACCTCAGCTGTGATTTTGTCTTTATTGTTTACGTCTGAGGGACGTTGTTGACTCTTCTCAGTTCCTGTTTGTCCCACAACAGGAACTGCTAGTCGTTTAATGGTGAGTCTGAACCATCTTGCGCTTCCCACTGGCGCTGTTTTGCCTCCAATTGCTTCTTTTTCTCTGCCACTAGGTTGGTGTTAGCAGGGTCAACACAGCACGGGGCGATGTGCCCATCTTCACTGCAGTTGAAACAGCCAGGGCTTGGGTCTGCATGTTTGTTTCTTTGTAGTCTGCCTTTGCAGACGTCCATCTACATCACGTGGCTTTGACATCTTACTGTGCGGCTTCCCTGCAGATCACTTGCTGTTAGCAAACTTTGTTTTTTTCTGTGACATGAATGTAGTTAGTTGACTTTGCAGACTCGCCACCTGCTTTCTCAGATCCTCAATAGCAGCGATGCTACTCTCATGTTTCTCCTCTGGTTCACAGACATGTGCACCCTGGAACTGTAACTGAGTTCTCTGCTTTGTGGTGCCAATGTGTTTTCTCATACGACTAGTTTTTGCTTGCTGTCGATCTTCCTCAGAGCGAATCATTAACAAGAGGTCTGAGAATTGGGGTGTGCTGCTCTTCTTTTGTTCAAGTTTCAGGGCGCTGAGTAGGGCGTTGTCCCAACATCCCCTGCAGAACTGTTTAAGGAGATGTTGGTCCACTTCTTCACATGCGACCCCCCTCTTCCTGGCTGTTTAATGCTAGCTGTAGATGTAGCTGGTGAAGGTAAGTGGGTGATTTCTCACCTGGATCTTGAACGGTGTTCAGGAATTGAGCAAAAAGCTCCTCCCCATCTTCTACAGTGCCAAAGGCTGAATCTAGAAGCTGCAAATAAGTCGCAGGTGGTGACTCAGGCCGTAAACTCTTAACTATATCAGCTGCTGGTGGGAGCAGGTTCTCATGGATCTTTCTGGATATTTGCAGGGGTGACATGCTGGGGTCATTTTGGAGCAGTTCAATTTGTGTGCACCACGTGTCATAATCAGTTTCGTTGTTAGGTCTGGGAACCTTACCGGAGAAGGAATGGAGTCTAACCTGGGACTGGATGTGTTTGACATCTTGCCTTCGTATGATATGCTCTACCACGACCTTCTGAATGTCAGGTGGATTCAAATCACTTACTGAAAGGGACGCTGCTCTCCTCCCATTGGTGAGGGGAACATGATCAGTGGCACCAATATCACTTGGTGTAACATCTGAATGTGAGGTGTGACACTGTTGCTCTTTAGGAGCGGGCGGAGATACGACAGTGGTCTCGACATACGTGGGGGAAGGTTCTTCAGTGGTAGGTCACATGGCTTCAACATCCTCCCCAATCTGACACATCATCTCTTTCAACACCTCACCATAGTCTTTGCCACTCAGCTTAGCTAGCTCCTTGAGCTCAGCTAAGTAGGTCTTCGTAACATTACTCCCAACTTTGGTAGTGTACATGCTACTGAGTGTTTTAATTTCATAGACAATGCTGGGTCAGCTTGTGCTGTGTACGTGTATGGTAAGCGAGGTTCTAAACCTTCTAAGGCTGAACTGCTAGAATATTCAACGATCAGGTTTTGGTAGAAGTTGGACAGTGAATCATCAACAAAAAGGACTCTTCCAATTTTACCATACCGTTTCAGAAAGTCAATGACCTGTTCATCTTTTTCAGATACCTGTGTTATCCCAGCGACAACAACTGCATTAGGTATTTTGACACCAGACTTTTGTATGAAATCCATACTGGTCATTGCCTCAATATTGATGCTCAAATCAAATATCAAAATCAATAAGACCCTGGCCAGAATCAGAAGACACCAAATTCGTGAGGAGCCAAAGTATTGAGCAGCAAACTTTTGAGTAGCCACTCTTGTATTGTTACAAAGTGTAAAAAATTTGTGTCCAATTTGTACAGGATAAAAAGTATAAAATAAAATAAATAGTGTGCACACTTAAACAAAATAAAAGTACTCGTTGGGGCCCTTTAAGAATTCAAGTTATGTTGACAACAGCCTACTTCAAAGGTCCTTGTGAGTGTAATTTTAATGTATGTATGAGTGTGTGGGTGTGTATCTTCTTCGGGGTGAATTGTCCTCAACGTGGTTGGCTCACCGTCTATCACGACCGGAATCTCGTCCTGGTCCTTGGACTTTTCCTGTCCTCTCCAAAAACCTGACCGTTGCTCTGTTTCACAAAGCCGATCACACATTGGTGTCGGAATTGCAGCAGCTCTCCGGATGAACGGTGAGTGGTTAGCCGACGTTGCTTCTCTCCTTCATCCAGCCACTCACTGGATGAAGGAGAGAAGCAACGTCGGGTGGACTGCAGACTTCCAGCAGGTAAGTATGCTGGCTTTCCTTCCTCTCAATCCTGAGTTTTTCCTCTCTTTCGTCCCTGCGTTTCTCGGTTTGAGTAGCAGAAGCCTCCACTCCTGTTGCTGAGATGAGAAAACCCGGGAGAACCATGCGCCTTCACCTCACTTCCTGCCTGACAGGGTCAATGCGGCCTGCGTAGGCTCTGATTGGTCGCTGAGCTAGGTGGCCTCACGTGGGGTGAACTGAGAGGTGCATTCAATGGTCATAGGAAATATGACACTTTGTTGATGTGAACAGTTAAAATAAAGAGAACAAATACTCACTCTTTTTTATCATTGGTGTAAATGTGTTGTTTTTTTCATTTGGGCTACACATACCTTTGACTTACTAATGGGAACTGCTTGTTAAATGAAGGCTGAGATGATTCCTTAATGACTTTGTTCACTGGAATGAAAAAAAGGGATATTTGATAACTCAGAAGTGAAAAGTTTCTACTGTGCTGAACAAGTGTTTTGCTTATGTGCAACTCTTGTACACCCAGTTTTTATGCTTGCTTTTTTATGTTATTATTCTATTGTCTGTGAATGCAGAACAACAGTGTTATGGTGTATAGAACTGATTCAGAATTGATTTTCTTTTCATTAAAATGGTTTCGTATAACACACACTTCTATCCATCAAAACAATAAAGGTTTACACCCTTATTTTTAACCATTTCAGGCCAGAGACAGTTTTTATTCCACATGACATGTGTTCCATAAATTTGGTACTGTTAACATTAACTTTTATATCCAGCTGAATAGATCTGTAATTTATTACTTTGGTTTGATTTTTTTAGTTTTTCTTTACAGGAAAAGATGGATAAGCTTGGTGTTAGTCCTTTCCACAAAGTTTGATTTGTTAAAGCTGTTTTCTGCTTACAGTATGTGAATATCAAATAAAGTCTTTTGAATCAAATTATGCCAGTCTTTCATCACATGTATCACTTGTTTTTTGGAGTGGTTTTTTTTGTTTGTTTGTTTGTTTTTTAATTTTGTTATCCCACATGGAAAGTTTCAAAACTGAAGACTTTAGACCTAAAATGAATGTATATTTATTAGGGAAAAAACATTTATTTCTCCATGTGACAGTGAGAACATTGAGCTTACCTAGTAAGGTCCAGTTATTTGTTTTAACAAACATTTCAGGCACATCCTCATCTGTCTGTATTAAGAGTGGCCTTTGGCGTCATATTTCAGTTGCTGCATTCGTTAATTGATTTTGTAACACCAAGACTTTAATATTTGAGACTGCTGTTAAGCAGGTCAAAACTGAAATTTCATGCTCATCTGAGGCTACAGATATACAAAACCTGATTTACTTCACACCAGATCATTTCTCATATGTAGGAAAAGGTAAGTTCATTAAATGAAACTTAAAGGCTCTTTGGCTCACGTCTTCATCTGGATGGTACAGCATAACCAGGTTAAGACAAACGTGTCATCTCTAAAAAACTATATTTGTGAGTGTTTTTCAGTGTTTTTAATTATTTGTTTTAATTTTATTTTTCATTGTTCACTGTGGACTGGTAAACATTTTATCAATATATATTTCATAAGGCCATCGTTAAATATTTACAAGAAATCAGGCATTATACAGTGTGTAAACTTCAGTCCAGTGTGATTTGGATGCTCACCAGAAAATGCAGCCAGATATCAGCTGGCTTTAGATACATTTCAGATAAGATAACCTTTGTTAGTCCCAGAGTTGGGAAATTCAAATGCTTACAGCAGCAGAGTACACAAGGCAGGAACAAATGAACACATGCAGCATATCTAACAGCAATAATGCAAAAATAGAAGAAATATAGACTAAGAAATAGATATGTACTTATATATGTAAGTCTATAGATCTATATCTATATCCATCTATCTCTATATATCTGTATACATATATATGATGCAATAATACAGATTACTATTAGTAGAAGAATGAAACCTTTCATAGTGCAGTGTTTGGGTGTTAATAGTAGCAGGTATTTAGTATTGCACACTGATATATGTAAAGACTCCAGTGTGTGCATATGTGGTGTACATTCACTGCTGTTGTGCAGTGTACAGTCTGACAGCAGCTGGAGGGAAAGGCCTCCAAAATGTCCCCTTTGCACACTGTGGGTGCAGCAGCCTGTCACTGAAGGGACTGCTTAGTGTTGTCAGAGTGACCTGTATGGGGTGGGAGCTGTTATCTGACAGAGATAACTACCTCCACTGGGTCAAGAGGGCATCCCAGAACAGAGCTAGTTTTCTTGATCAACCTGTTCAGTTTCTTCCTGTCCCCAGCAGACCACACCATAAAACATGGACAATACCACCAAAGAGTCCTAGAAGGTCTCCAGGAGCTCTCCCTGCTTCCTTCCAAATCCCTTCCAAAAGACTTCTCTGTTGCAAATACAACCGTCTCTATCCTTTTGTGTAGATGGACTCTCTGTTGTTACTCCAGACCAGTTTATTGGTCAGATCACTTATATGAGTCAGCTATCTTAATGCCCATTCTCTGGATGTTCACTGGTGTAGGTGGAGTCCACTACCTGCTCCTTGGTTTTCCGAGTGTTGATCTGGAAGTGGTTCTGCTGGCACCAGTTGGAAAAAGTCCTCAGTCAGTTCTCTGTATTCCCTGTTGTCCTGTTGTCAGTAAAGTACACAGTGGGGAGATGCTCTCATTGCCCACTCATTATTTTAAAATAGAGATAGCCTACATAGTTCATACATATGAGAGACTGTTATGAGCAAATTGGGAGAAAGCGTTAAATGAGCTGTGGGCCACTGCTGGCACTGTCATCACATTGGAGGGTCACTTTAGTGTTCAAGTAGTATAAAAACAAACAAGAAAAAACCCACAAATATTTCAAAAAATGTAGTGTTTTGTTTGTTTGTCACTGAATAGTGTTGGAATAAAGTGTGAAAATTGTGAAGGATTAAAATATTCCAAGAGCTCAAATTACTTCACCAAAACATGTTTCATTCATATTTTATCAACACAAATTGCACAGGTTTATTGAATATGAATAACTTGTGTTAATTCAACTCAATTGTTTAAGCTCGTGCCAAAGCAAAACATCTGTGTGCAACCAATGTCCACTATTGAACTAAGTAAACTCAGCATGTTTTTTTTTTCAGTGCATAATCACATTTAGTGTAATAAACTATTAAAGCAGAATCACATATTAGGATTTAGCCAAGTGTTAGGATGTAATGCAGAGTAGTATTTCTAGTAGGCTTGTTTTGATATGCCTGTTTTCATTTTATTTTCTAATTTTTAAAGAAGGCTTTAGAAAGGTCAAAACAAATCTTCTGTAAGGGAGTATCAGCTATTCTAGTAGAATTTATTTTACCAATGCAAGGGTGCATTAGTACCTTGTAATACAACATATCTATTTCATAAAGGGCGAACACAAATTTCCAAAGAGACTTCCTGGCAGCTGCCATTTTAAGTATAACCTCTGGTACGGGCACATTCAGTTTGCAGCAGCTATACAACAGTGGCCTCTAAAGGTGTTTACACACTATGACCAAATCAGACAATGCAACACAACACGCAGGTCGCCCCAATGAATTGATTAAGCTGGTAGCAGTGACTAGTTAACTTATCATTTGTCATGCATATCTCCCATGAATGATATGAAATCATTTAGAGACATAACATTGACATCACAAAGTAGAAGCTGCAATCAGTTTTTAGGAAAGTGAGTTTAATAAGAGTAGGTAAAATAATGCAGTAATTTCTTAGATTTTATAATCCCTTTATAAATCATGTTGGCTACAGCCTATTTAGCAGGGCAACAAGAGCATTAGACAAACAAACAAACAAACAAAAACAAAAAAGTTAGTACCCAGGGATAAAAATGTTGTATATGAAAGGGAAACCTAATGGACAGATGTGATGCCTGAACAGTGGTGGCTTTAAGTGATGTATCAACTCAAACATGCATCCATCGTCTATGTCACGTGAGTACGATGATCGGTGGTGATTGTTGGCGCTGCTTTGGAAGCAGAAACTCTTGGTTTGAAAGCCTTTAGTGTCTCCTTGTGGCGGGACTCTTATACTGCACTGTAAGATGTCCAGCAGTGTCAGCCGTATGCTAGAAAGTGATACATTAAAATTTCTGGGGTCGCCATGAAGAGCTTACTTCCTTTCTTGGTCAGTGTGTAAAATGTGGTACTTAACAGATTGAAAAGAAAAATGATGGCACCCTTGTAGTTCACACAAGTGGTGATGATTCAGGGTTTTAATTTTTGAGCCATCATACATTTTAAAACAGGAAAGTATACTATTTAACATATGTTAAGGCAAAGCTAATATAGCTGCTCATATATAGCTACTTACAATTTGAAGACCAATGAGTAGACTTCCCAGAATGGAAACAGCACTCTTTGTGTGGTTTGAGAAAACAGTCAAGTTGTTAAGAACTATGACTGAGAAGAATCCGCCTGTGTACAGCAGCAGGCTGCCTTCCTAGAATTTGGATATCCTCCGTGCGCTCGTCTCTGCATTATGTGCATTACCTCTCTTGGAACGTTAAAACCACAGCAGCTTTTTATACTTTTTTTCATTCACTATCAGCTTACACGTAAAGTCTACTCTGAAGAAGATTATTCAAAACATGCTACACAGTCACCAATCCCAGCAAATTCACCCCTAAGTCCGACTGTACAACACAGAAAATAAAAGAGCTACATCTCAGACTCTACAGGCTTCAGTTAGCATGTTAAATGTGAAAGTTCAGTTAGAAAAAGACTGAACAAAAACGGCCCGAGTTGAGCAATTAACCAAAGTGACAAACATTGCTCTAAATAATACTCCCCTAATCCAAGTAGTCACCCAAACCTGGACGTGGATTTAGAGGCCTGAGGGCCATCTCACACATTTATTCAGAATAAAACAAGTTTAAATTAAAATTAAACAAATCAAAATCTTATGGACGTATCCCTTTCACATGTTGGTAAAATGTTTAGGATGACATGGAGATATAATACTCATGCACCCTGAAAATTATGAAGGTCTAAATATGTATCAAAGGGACTCACTGAACATCAGTGGATTTCTATGGGGCAAACGTACTTAAACCAGCCACTGTGACCATTGCGGCAGAGCAGAATGAATGATACTGATGGGGACTGTGAGGGTTTGTAGTTAAATTCCTGCTCTTACAGGATCAGTGAGTGTCTGTTTAAAGATTATTAACATACTTTTACATCACTATGGAACACCAGCATTTCTGCACAGGAGAGAACCACCTGCCTTAATCTACCATGATGCTCTGTGTTGTGTTGTCATGGCAATATGAAGTCAAATAAATACAAATGTAGAAAAATGCACATTTGAAGGAGGACAAGAAGACAGCCAACTGGAAGAGCTTTTGAAGCAGGAAAACTTTTCTGGACTTCTCTTAATTTAACTGGAAATTTTGCTAATACAAGTCAAGGAGGAAACAAGGAGGCAGGTTGGATTATATCTGAGGACAGGACGCATGAAGGAGAAGCATGAGGAGAAAACAGCAGAGCGATGGTGCAGAGCTAATCGTGGATCAAGTCAAAGAAGCAAGCATCAAAACTGTGAGTAAACATAACACACAAAGAGTTACAAATTACTGTGCTGATTAAGGAAACATTAAATTGGGTTAGTTTGGGGTCTGGAGCTTCAGGTTTGTGGGTTCAGTTGGTCTCAAAACTGAGGAAAGACAAAAAATGTTTCTTTTGAAAGGTTGTTGGAGGATTCTTACTGCCAGAAATATCTGGGTCTGCAACTGCTTTTATTTAAAAAATAAGTTGAATTTTATTTAGTCACATTGGAAAGGGAAAATTGGAGGATCAGGACAATAATGTGGCCAAATTTACTGTTTCCTTAATCAGAACAATAATTTTGATCTGAACTAGAAATGTTGAAATGGGTTATTTTCTTTCTTCTCTACTGATCACTGTGTTACATGTTGAGTTACTTGTCAGTCTACATTAATGTTAATGGTACTTTTAAAAAAATGCAGTTTATTCGTAATTTTGTAGAAAAAGGCTCTGCACCTGTGAAAAAAAATAGGTATCCACACCCCCAAAATCACTGTAGATCAGAGTAGCTAAGCCCTGGTTAACAGCAATTATATTACAGGAGATGAAAAATATGGGAATGATTGAAAGAAACAAAGATTGCTTTAGGGTTTGAAGATTCGACTTTCTTATTGAAAGAGACGAAAACTAATCTATGTGTGACACTGAGAAAAAAACTGAAAGCTTAAAAGACCTGGAGGTCCAACTGTTGTTATACAAATGTGCAAACTTGTTTTAATGACATTAGAAAGAAAAATCAGATGTTTAAAAAGGTAATATATAAAAATGATTTTTATATTACTTGAAAAAATGATGTTGGTTAGTGCGGCTGTATTTGGAAAAACTGCTGGGTCACTAGTAAGCTGAGATTTAATGTGATAAATCTACACACTTGCTATTATTGTTGTAATCCATACACAAAGTTAATATTTGATAAAACATCAATCATAATTGGTGATCAATGCAAGTTTTAAGCAATAATATTTATTTGCATTCACAACTAATTTACAAAATAAAAAAAAGAATCTTGTTTTTTTAAGAAAAAAAGACGTTTCTTACTGACTTCAAACTTTTGAGCTGTAGAGGAGATTGATGAGCACGCAATAAAGTGAACTTTTTAGGGAGAGTTTGCCATCAACTCAATTTTTGATGATAGACAACCTAAAAAAATGAGCGTTTCTTAGACACTGATGTGTGGAACGATCACATGATTATAAACCAGATGAAAATTGACTTCAAACTTTTGAGCTGTAGTGTAGATTGATTACAATGATAGCGTATAGTTATCTATTACAGAAGAATGTATAGAAGTATGAGGACAGAGAGACATTCTTTAATGTGACATCACATGAAGTTTATCAGTAATGTTTTCACAGCTTTAATCAAATCATTCATCATCCATAAGTTGTGATGGAAAAATGTCTGCAAGTGTGCAGGAGCCCATTTTTAGAGACAATCACTCCTGTGTTATAATGTTAATTGAAGTTTATCAGGTCAGATGACCAATAGATGATAAGAAATATACTCTTACTAATTATTAGAGTTACAAGTACTTTGCTAAGCAAAATTAAATGAGGTTAGGTTGGAACTTGAGACGTTTACATAAAAGGTTCAGTTGGTGATGCATGAAAGAAAATAAATTCTTCTAAAAATCTTTTGGAGAATTCTGATGGTAAGAAATGAAAAATATTCAAAGAGTGAAACTGTTAAAAAAAGTGAAGGTTTTGTGCAGCTGGGTGTTGCAGCCCCTTTAGAGGAAAATGCAAACTTGGTTTAATGAGGTTAAAAACAAAACCTGGAATGATCCAGACACATTTATTGTTTCTTTAATCACCACAATAGTTTGAGTTTGTGCTAAAATCTCTTAAAAAGCTGTTTTGAGTGATAAGTTTGGCTTTAATGTGTTAAACTTGCATTAGATATGACAATGTACCACTGAACACAGGAGGGATTATTGCTGAAAATGGGTCTCTGAACACTTCTGTAGATATTCTATTAAAAATCATTCATGATTTGTGATCAGTGTCAATATTAAGCATTTATATGATTATTTACTCTTTTGATTAATTGCTGTGATTCAATATGAGACCAAATTTGAGTCTATTCAGAAAACAAGACATTTCTAATTCACCTCAGACTTTTGAGCTGTAGTCTACATTGTAATTATAGTGTACGGTTATTGATTAGAGCAGATGATATGAGACTATCAGGAGAGACTGTTAAAAAGTTATGAGCTGTCTTGATGCAGAGAAAGTGGAGTTTGTCATCCTTGAGCTGCTGCCAAGATAGGCAGCAGGTAGGATTGAATGATGCTCTGGCTCTGTGGTCAAGTTCAGACATAGGCTTTAAGCAACCATGAGCCACTGATAAGCGTGATAGATTAATAAGCATGTATAAAGTGGACTTGTTAAACAGCTCTGATAGGAGAAAGTCAATGAGCACGCAATAAAGTGGACTTGTTAGGGCCAGTTTACCATCAGCCTTGCTAAAGTTGAACTTCATTTGTATTTAAAGACAGACTTTAAAGAAAATTCTTATTTGAAACTGGTGATAAAATCCAGGTCAGACACAGTTACATACAAACATACAGTACACACTGCTGCTCAAAAGTCCCTGATTTTAATAGAAAATTGGCTTTAATGTAATATCACATGAAGTTTATCAGTAATGTTTTCACAGCTTTAATCAAATCATTCATCATCCATAAGTTGTGATGGAAAAATGTCTGCAAGTGTGCAGGAGCCCATTTTTAGAGACAATCACTCCTGTGTTATAATGTTAATTGAGGTTTATCAGGTCAGATGACCAATAGATGATAAGAAATATACTCTTACTAATTATTAGAGTTACAAATACTTTGCTAAGCACAATTAAATGAGGTTAGGTTGGAACTTGAAACATTTACATAAAAGTTTCAGTTGGTGATGCATGAAACAAAATAAATTTCTTCTAAAAATCTTTTGGAGAATTCTGATGGTAAGAAATGAAAAATATTCAAAGAGTGAAACTGTTAAAAAAAGTGAAGGTTTTGTGCAGCTGGGTGTTGCAGCTCCTTTAGAGGAAAATGTAAACTTGGTTTAATGAGGTTAAAAACAAAACCTGGGATGATCCAGACATATTTATTGTTTCTTTAATCACCACAATAGTTTGAGTTTGTGCTAAAATCTCTTAAAAAGCTTTTTTGAGTGATAAGTTTGGCTTTAATGTGTTAAACTTGCATTAGATAAGACAATGTACCACTGAACACAGGAGGGATTATTGCTGAAAATGGGTCTCTGAACACCTCTGTAGATATTCTATTCAAAATCATTCATGATTTGTGATCAGTGTTGTTATTAAGCATTTATATGATTATTTACTCTTTTGATTAATTGCTGTGATTCAACATGAAATCAAATTTGAGTCTATTCAGAAAACAAGACATTTCTAATTCACCTCAGACTTTTGAGCTGTAGTCTACATTGTAATTATAGTGTACGGTTATTGATTAGAGCAGATGATATGAGACTATCAGGAGAGACTGTTAAAAAGTTATGAGCTGTCTTGATGCAGAGAAAGTGGAGTTTGTCATCCTTGAGCTGCTGCCAAGATAGGCAGCAGGTAGGATTGAATGATGCTCTGGCTCTGTGGTCAAGTTCAGACATAGGCTTTAAGCAACCATGAGCCACTGATAAGCTGATAGATTAATAAGCATGTATAAAGTGGACTTGTTAGGGCCAGTTTACCATCAGCCTTGCTAAAGTTGAACTTCATTTGTATTTAAAGACAGACTTTAAAGAAAATTCTTATTTGAAACTGGTGATAAAATCCAGGTCAGACACAGTTACATACAAACATACAGTACACACTACTGCTCAAAAGTCACTGATTTTAATAGAAAATTGGCTTTAATGTAATATCACATGAAGTTTATCAGTAATGTTTTCACAGCTTTAATCAAATCATTCATCATCCATAAGCTGTGATGGAAAAATGTCTGCAAGTGTGCAGGAGCCCATTTTTAGAGACAATCACTCCTGTGTTATAATGTTAATTGAAGTTTATCAGGTCAGAAGACCAATAGATGATAAGAGATATACTCTTACTAATTATTAGAGTTACAAGTACTTTGCTAAGCACAATTAAATGAGGTTAGGTTGGAACTTGAGACGTTTACATAAAAGGTTCAGTTGGTGATGCATGAAAGAAAATAAATTCTTCTAAAAATCTTTTGGAGAATTCTGATGGTAAGAAATGAAAAATATTCAAAGAGTGAAACTGTTAAAAAAGTGAAGGTTTTGTGCAGCTGGGTGTTGCAGCCCCTTTAGAGGAAAATGTAAACTTGGTTTAATGAGGTTAAAAACAAAACCTGGGATGATCCAGACACAATTATTGTTTCTTTAATCACCACAATAGTTTGAGTTTGTGCTAAAATCTCTTAAAAAGCTGTTTTGAATGATAAGTTTGGCTTTAATGTGTTAAACTTGCATTAGATAAGACAATGTACCACTGAACACAGGAGGGATTATTGCTGAAAATGGGTCTCTGAACACCTCTGTAGATATTCTATTCAAAATCATTCATGATTTGTGATCAGTGTTAATATTAAGCATTTATATGATTATTTACTCTTTTGATTAATTGCTGTGATTCAATATGAGACCAAATGTGATTCTATTCAGAAAACAAGACATTTCTAATTCACCTCAGACTTTTGAGCTGTAGTCTACATTGTAATTATAGTGTACGGTTATTGATTAGAGCAGATGATATGAGACTATCAGGAGAGACTGTTAAAAAGTTATGAGCTGTCTTGATGCAGAGAAAGTGGAGTTTGTCATCCTTGAGCTGCTGCCAAGATAGGCAGCAGGTAGGATTGAATGATGCTCTGGCTCTGTGGTCAAGTTCAGACATAGGCTTTAAGCAACCATGAGCCACTGATAAGCGTGATAGATTAATAAGCATGTATAAAGTGGACTTGTTAGGGCCAGTTTACCATCAGCCTTGCTAAAGTTGAACTTCATTTGTATTTAAAGACAGACTTTAAAGAAAATTCTTATTTGAAACTGGTGATAAAATCCAGGTCAGACACAGTTACATACAAACATACAGTACACACTACTGCTCAAAAGTCCCTGATTTTAATAGGAAATTGGCTTTAATGCAATATCACATGAAGTTTATCAGTAATGTTTTCACAGCTTTAATCAAATCATTCATCATCCATAAGTTGTGATGGAAAAATGTCTGCAAGTGTGCAGGAGCCCATTTTTAGAGACAATCACTCCTGTGTTATAATGTTAATTGAAGTTTATCAGGTCAGATGACCAGTAGATGATAAGAAATATACTCTTACTAATTATTAGAGTTACAAATACTTTGCTAAGCAAAATTAAATGAGGTTAGGTTGGAACTTGAGACGTTTACATAAAAGGTTCAGTTGGTGATGCATGAAAGAAAATAAATTTCTTCTAAAAATCTATTGGAGAATTCTGATGGTAAGAAATGAAAAATATTCAAAGAGTGAAACTGTTAAAAAAGTGAAGGTTTTGTGCAGCTGGGTGTTGCAGCCCCTTTAGAGGAAAATGTAAACTTGGTTTAATGAGGTTAAAAACAAAACCTGGGATGATCCAGACACAATTATTGTTTCTTTAATCACCACAATAGTTTGAGTTTGTGCTAAATTCTCTTAAAAAGCTGTTTTGAATGATAAGTTTGGCTTTAATGTGTTAAACTTGCATTAGATAAGACAATGTACCACTGAACACAGGAGGGAGTATTGCTGAAAATGGGTCTCTGAACACCTCTGTAGATATTCTATTCAAAATCATTCATGATTTGTGATCAGTGTCAATATTAAGCATTTATATGATTATTTACTCTGTTGATTAATTGCTGTGATTCAACATGAAATCAAATTTGAGTCTATTCAGAAAACAAGACATTTCTAATTCACCTCAGACTTTTGAGCTGTAGTCTACATTGTAATTATAGTGTACGGTTATTGATTAGAGCAGATGATATGAGACTATCAGGAGAGACTGTTAAAAAGTTATGAGCTGTCTTGATGCAGAGAAAGTGGAGTTTGTCATCCTTGAGCTGCTGCCAAGATAGGCAGCAGGTAGGATTGAATGATGCTCTGGCTCTGTGGTCAAGTTCAGACATAGGCTTTAAGCAACCATGAGCCACTGATAAGCGTGATAGATTAATAAGCATGTATAAAGTGGACTTGTTAGGGCCAGTTTACCATCAGCCTTGCTAAAGTTGAACTTCATTTGTATTTAAAGACAGACTTTAAAGAAAATTCTTATTTGAAACTGGTGATAAAATCCAGGTCAGACACAGTTACATACAAACATACAGTACACACTACTGCTCAAAAGTCACTGATTTTAATAGAAAATTGGCTTTAATGTAATATCACATGAAGTTTATCAGTAATGTTTCCACAGCTTTAATCAAATCATTCATCATCCATAAGTTGTGATGGAAAAATGTCTGCAAGTGTGCAGGAGCCCATTTTTAGAGACAATCACTCCTGTGTTATAATGTTAATTGAAGTTTATCAGGTCAGATGACCAGTAGATGATAAGAAATATACTCTTACTAATTATTAGAGTTACAAGTACTTTGCTAAGCAAAATTAAATGAGGTTAGGTTGGAACTTGAGACGTTTACATAAACGGTTCAGTTGGTGATGCATGAAAGAAAATAATTTTCTTCTAAAAATCTTTTGGAGAATTCTGATGGTAAGAAATGAAAAATATTCAAAGAGTGAAACTGTTAAAAAAGTGAAGGTTTTGTGCAGCTGGGTGTTGCAGCCCCTTTAGAGGAAAATGTAAACTTGGTTTAATGAGGTTAAAAACAAAACCTGGGATGATCCAGACACAATTATTCTTTCTTTAATCACCACAATAGTTTGAGTTTGTGCTAAAATCTCTGAAAAAGCTGTTTTGAATGATAAATTTGGCTTTTAATGTGTTAAAGTTGCATTAGATAAGACAATGTACCACTGAACACAGGAGGGAGTATTGCTGAAAATGGGTCTCTGAACACTTCTGTAGATATTCTATTCAAAATCATTCATGATTTGTGATCAGTGTTGGTATTAAGCATTTATATGATTATTTACTCTGTTGATTAATTGCTGTGATTCAACATGAAATCAAATTTGAGTCTATTCAGAAAACAAGACATTTCTAATTCACCTCAGACTTTTGAGCTGTAGTCTACATTGTAATTATAGTGTACGGTTATTGATTAGAGCAGATGATATGAGACTATCAGGAGAGACTGTTAAAAAGTTATGAGCTGTCTTGATGCAGAGAAAGTGGAGTTTGTCATCCTTGAGCTGCTGCCAAGATAGGCAGCAGGTAGGACTGAATGATGCTCTGGCTCTGTGGTCAAGTTCAGACATAGGCTTTAAGCAACCATGAGCCACTGATAAGCGTGATAGATTAATAAGCATGTATAAAGTGGACTTGTTAAACAGCTCTGATAGGAGAAAGTCAATGAGCACGCAATAAAGTGGACTTGTTAGGGCCAGTTTACCATCAGCCTTGCTAAAGTTGAACTTCATTTGTATTTAAAGACAGACTTTAAAGAAAATTCTTATTTGAAACTGGTGATAAAATCCAGGTCAGACACAGTTACATACAAACATACAGTACACACTACTGCTCAAAAGTCCCTGCTTTTAATAGAAAATTGGCTTTAATGCAATATCACATGAAGTTTATCAGTAATGTTTTTACAGCTTTAATCAAATCATTCATCATCCATAAGTTGTGATGGAAAAATGTCTGCAAGTGTGCAGGAGCCCATTTTTAGAGACAATCACTCCTGTGTTATAATGTTAATTGAAGTTTATCAGGTCAGATGACCAGTAGATGATAAGAGATATACTCTTACTAATTATTAGAGTTACAAGTACTTTGCTAAGCACAATTAAATGAGGTTAGGTTGGAACTTGAGACGTTTACATAAAAGGTTCAGTTGGTGATGCATGAAAGAAAATAAATTTCTTCTAAAAATCTTTTGGAGAATTCTGATGGTAAGAAATGAAAAATATTCAAAGAGTGAAACTGTTAAAAAAGTGAAGGTTTTATGCAGCTGGGTGTTGCAGCCCCTTTAGAGGAAAATGTAAACTTGGTTTAATGAGGTTAAAAACAAAACCTGGGATGATCCAGACACAATTATTCTTTCTTTAATCACCACAATAGTTTGAGTTTGTGCTAAAAATCTCTGAAAAAGCTGTTTTGAATGATAAATTTGGCTTTTAATGTGTTAAACTTGCATTAGATAAGACAATGTACCACTGAACACAGGAGGGATTATTGCTGAAAATGGGTCTCTGAACACTTCTGTAGATATTCTATTCAAAATCATTCATGATTTGTGATCAGTGTCAATATTAAGCATTTATATGATTATTTACTCTTTTGATTAATTGCTGTGATTCAACATGAAATCAAATTTGAGTCTATTCAGAAAACAAGACATTTCTAATTCACCTCAGACTTTTGAGCTGTAGTCTACATTGTAATTATAGTGTACGGTTATTGATTAGAGCAGATGATATGAGACTATCAGGAGAGACTGTTAAAAAGTTATGAGCTGTCTTGATGCAGAGAAAGTGGAGTTTGTCATCCTTGAGCTGCTGCCAAGATAGGCAGCAGGTAGGACTGAATGATGCTCTGGCTCTGTGGTCAAGTTCAGACATAGGCTTTAAGCAACCATGAGCCACTGATAAGCGTGATAGATTAATAAGCATGTATAAAGTGGACTTGTTAAACAGCTCTGATAGGAGAAAGTCAATGAGCACGCAATAAAGTGGACTTGTTAGGGCCAGTTTACCATCAGCCTTGCTAAAGTTGAACTTCATTTGTATTTAAAGACAGACTTTAAAGAAAATTCTTATTTGAAACTGGTGATAAAATCCAGGTCAGACACAGTTACATACAAACATACAGTACACACTACTGCTCAAAAGTCCCTGCTTTTAATAGAAAATTGGCTTTAATGTAATATCACATGAAGTTTATCAGTAATGTTTTCACAGCTTTAATCAAATCATTCATCATCCATAAGTTGTGATGGAAAAATGTCTGCAAGTGTGCAGGAGCCCATTTTTAGAGACAATCACTCCTGTGTTATAATGTTAATTGAAGTTTATCAGGTCAGATGACCAATAGATGATAAGAAATATACTCTTACTAATTATTAGAGTTACAAGTACTTTGCTAAGCACAATTAAATGAGGTTAGGTTGGAACTTGAGACGTTTACATAAAAGGTTCAGTTGGTGATGCATGAAAGAAAATAAATTTCTTCTAAAAATCTTTTGGAGAATTCTGATGGTAAGAAATGAAAAATATTCAAAGAGTGAAACTGTTAAAAAAGTGAAGGTTTTGTGCAGCTGGGTGTTGCAGCCCCTTTAGAGGAAAATGTAAACTTGGTTTAATGAGGTTAAAAACAAAACCTGGGATGATCCAGACACATTTATTGTTTCTTTAATCACCACAATAGTTTGAGTTTGTGCTAAAATCTCTTAAAAAGCTGTTTTGAATGATAAGTTTGGCTTTAATGTGTTAAACTTGCATTAGATAAGACAATGTACCACTGAACACAGGAGGGATTATTGCTGAAAATGGGTCTCTGAACACTTCTGTAGATATTCTATTCAAAATCATTCATGATTTGTGATCAGTTTCAAAATTAAGCATTTATATGATTATTTACTCTTTTGATTAATTGCTGTGATTCAACATGAAATCAAATTTGAGTCTATTCAGAAAACAAGACATTTCTAATTCACCTCAGACTTTTGAGCTGTAGTCTACATTGTAATTATAGTGTACGGTTATTGATTAGAGCAGATGATATGAGACTATCAGGAGAGACTGTTAAAAAGTTATGAGCTGTCTTGATGCAGAGAAAGTGGAGTTTGTCATCCTTGAGCTGCTGCCAAGATAGGCAGCAGGTAGGATTGAATGATGCTCTGGCTCTGTGGTCAAGTTCAGACATAGGCTTTAAGCAACCATGAGCCACTGATAAGCGTGATAGATTAATAAGCATGTATAAAGTGGACTTGTTAAACAGCTCTGATAGGAGAAAGTCAATGAGCACGCAATAAAGTGGACTTGTTAGGGCCAGTTTACCATCAGCCTTGCTAAAGTTGAACTTCATTTGTATTTAAAGACAGACTTTAAAGAAAATTCTTATTTGAAACTGGTGATAAAATCCAGGTCAGACACAGTTACATACAAACATACAGTACACACTACTGCTCAAAAGTCTCTGATTTTAATAGAAAATTGGCTTTAATGTAATATCACATGAAGTTTATCAGTAATGTTTTCACAGCTTTAATCAAATCATTCATCATCCATAAGTTGTGATGGAAAAATGTCTGCAAGTGTGCAGGAGCCCATTTTTAGAGACAATCACTCCTGTGTTATAATGTTAATTGAGGTTTATCAGGTCAGATGACCAATAGATGATAAGAAATATACTCTTACTAATTATTAGAGTTACAAATACTTTGCTAAGCACAATTAAATGAGGTTAGGTTGGAACTTGAGACGTTTACATAAAAGGTTCAGTTGGTGATGCATGAAAGAAAATAATTTTCTTCTAAAAATCTTTTGGAGAATTCTGATGGTAAGAAATGAAAAATATTCAAAGAGTGAAACTGTTAAAAAAGTGAAGGTTTTGTGCAGCTGGGTGTTGCAGCCCCTTTAGAGGAAAATGTAAACTTGGTTTAATGAGGTTAAAAACAAAACCTGGGATGATCCAGACACATTTATTGTTTCTTTAATCACCACAATAGTTTGAGTTTGTGCTAAAATCTCTTAAAAAGCTGTTTTGAGTGATAAGTTTGGCTTTAATGTGTTAAACTTGCATTAGATAAGACAATGTACCACTGAACACAGGAGGGATTATTGCTGAAAATGGGTCTCTGAACACCTCTGTAGATATTCTATTCAAAATCATTCATGATTTGTGATCAGTGTCAATATTAAGCATTTATATGATTATTTACTCTGTTGATTAATTGCTGTGATTCAACATGAAATCAAATTTGAGTCTATTCAGAAAACAAGACATTTCTAATTCACCTCAGACTTTTGAGCTGTAGTCTACATTGTAATTATAGTGTACGGTTATTGATTAGAGCAGATGATATGAGACTATCAGGAGAGACTGTTAAAAAGTTATGAGCTGTCTTGATGCAGAGAAAGTGGAGTTTGTCATCCTTGAGCTGCTGCCAAGATAGGCAGCAGGTAGGATTGAATGATGCTCTGGCTCTGTGGTCAAGTTCAGACATAGGCTTTAAGCAACCATGAGCCACTGATAAGCGTGATAGATTAATAAGCATGTATAAAGTGGACTTGTTAGGGCCAGTTTACCATCAGCCTTGCTAAAGTTGAACTTCATTTGTATTTAAAGACAGACTTTAAAGAAAATTCTTATTTGAAACTGGTGATAAAATCCAGGTCAGACACAGTTACATACAAACATACAGTACACACTGCTGCTCAAAAGTCCCTGATTTTAATAGAAAATTGGCTTTAATGTAATATCACATGAAGTTTATCAGTAATGTTTCCACAGCTTTAATCAAATCATTCATCATCCATAAGTTGTGATGGAAAAATGTCTGCAAGTGTGCAGGAGCCCATTTTTAGAGACAATCACTCCTGTGTTATAATGTTAATTGAAGTTTATCAGGTCAGATGACCAGTAGATGATAAGAAATATACTCTTACTAATTATTAGAGTTACAAGTACTTTGCTAAGCACAATTAAATGAGGTTAGGTTGGAACTTGAGACGTTTACATAAACGGTTCAGTTGGTGATGCATGAAAGAAAATAATTTTCTTCTAAAAATCTTTTGGAGAATTCTGATGGTAAGAAATGAAAAATATTCAAAGAGTGAAACTGTTAAAAAAGTGAAGGTTTTGTGCAGCTGGGTGTTGCAGCCCCTTTAGAGGAAAATGTAAACTTGGTTTAATGAGGTTAAAAACAAAACCTGGGATGATCCAGACACAATTATTCTTTCTTTAATCACCACAATAGTTTGAGTTTGTGCTAAAAATCTCTGAAAAAGCTGTTTTGAATGATAAATTTGGCTTTAATGTGTTAAACTTGCATTAGATAAGACAATGTACCACTGAACACAGGAGGGATTATTGCTGAAAATGGGTCTCTGAACACTTCTGTAGATATTCTATTCAAAATCATTCATGATTTGTGATCAGTGTTGTTATTAAGCATTTATATGTTTATTTACTCTTTTGATTAATTGCTGTGATTCAACATGAAATCAAATTTGAGTCTATTCAGAAAACAAGACATTTCTAATTCACCTCGGACTTTTGAGCTGTAGTCTACATTGTAATTATAGTGTACGGTTATTGATTAGAGCAGATGATATGAGACTATCAGGAGAGACTGTTAAAAAGTTATGAGCTGTCTTGATGCAGAGAAAGTGGAGTTTGTCATCCTTGAGCTGCTGCCAAGATAGGCAGCAGGTAGGATTGAATGATGCTCTGGCTCTGTGGTCAAGTTCAGACATAGGCTTTAAGCAACCATGAGCCACTGATAAGCTGATAGATTAATAAGCATGTATAAAGTGGACTTGTTAGGGCCAGTTTACCATCAGCCTTGCTAAAGTTGAACTTCATTTGTATTTAAAGACAGACTTTAAAGAAAATTCTTATTTGAAACTGGTGATAAAATCCAGGTCAGACACAGTTACATACAAACATACAGTACACACTACTGCTCAAAAGTCCCTGATTTTAATAGAAAATTGGCTTTAATGTAATATCACATGAAGTTTATCAGTAATGTTTTCACAGCTTTAATCAAATCATTCATCATCCATAAGCTGTGATGGAAAAATGTCTGCAAGTGTGCAGGAGCCCATTTTTAGAGACAATCACTCCTGTGTTATAATGTTAATTGAAGTTTATCAGGTCAGAAGACCAATAGATGATAAGAGATATACTCTTACTAATTATTAGAGTTACAAGTACTTTGCTAAGCACAATTAAATGAGGTTAGGTTGGAACTTGAGACGTTTACATAAAAGGTTCAGTTGGTGATGCATGAAAGAAAATAAATTTCTTTCTAAAAATCTTTTGGAGAATTCTGATGGTAAGAAATGAAAAATATTCAAAGAGTGAAACTGTTAAAAAAGTGAAGGTTTTGTGCAGCTGGGTGTTGCAGCCCCTTTAGAGGAAAATGTAAACTTGGTTTAATGAGGTTAAAAACAAAACCTGGGATGATCCAGACACAATTATTGTTTCTTTAATCACCACAATAGTTTGAGTTTGTGCTAAAATCTCTTAAAAAGCTGTTTTGAATGATAAGTTTGGCTTTAATGTGTTAAACTTGCATTAGATAAGACAATGTACCACTGAACACAGGAGGGATTATTGCTGAAAATGGGTCTCTGAACACTTCTGTAATATTCTATTCAAAATCATTCATGATTTGTGATCAGTGTTAATATTAAGCATTTATATGATTATTTACTCTTTTGATTAATTGCTGTGATTCAATATGAGACCAAATGTGATTCTATTCAGAAAACAAGACATTTCTAATTCACCTCAGACTTTTGAGCTGTAGTCTACATTGTAATTATAGTGTACGGTTATTGATTAGAGCAGATGATATGAGACTATCAGGAGAGACTGTTAAAAAGTTATGAGCTGTCTTGATGCAGAGAAAGTGGAGTTTGTCATCCTTGAGCTGCTGCCAAGATAGGCAGCAGGTAGGATTGAATGATGCTCTGGCTCTGTGGTCAAGTTCAGACATAGGCTTTAAGCAACCATGAGCCACTGATAAGCGTGATAGATTAATAAGCATGTATAAAGTGGACTTGTTAGGGCCAGTTTACCATCAGCCTTGCTAAAGTTGAACTTCATTTGTATTTAAAGACAGACTTTAAAGAAAATTCTTATTTGAAACTGGTGATAAAATCCAGGTCAGACACAGTTACATACAAACATACAGTACACACTACTGCTCAAAAGTCCCTGATTTTAATAGGAAATTGGCTTTAATGCAATATCACATGAAGTTTATCAGTAATGTTTTCACAGCTTTAATCAAATCATTCATCATCCATAAGTTGTGATGGAAAAATGTCTGCAAGTGTGCAGGAGCCCATTTTTAGAGACAATCACTCCTGTGTTATAATGTTAATTGAAGTTTATCAGGTCAGATGACCAATAGATGATAAGAGATATACTCTTACTAATTATTAGAGTTACAAGTACTTTGCTAAGCAAAATTAAATGAGGTTAGGTTGGAACTTGAGACGTTTACATAAAAGGTTCAGTTGGTGATGCATGAAAGAAAATAAATTTCTTCTAAAAATCTATTGGAGAATTCTGATGGTAAGAAATGAAAAATATTCAAAGAGTGAAACTGTTAAAAAAGTGAAGGTTTTGTGCAGCTGGGTGTTGCAGCCCCTTTAGAGGAAAATGTAAACTTGGTTTAATGAGGTTAAAAACAAAACCTGGGATGATCCAGACACATTTATTGTTTCTTTAATCACCACAATAGTTTGAGTTTGTGCTAAAATCTCTTAAAAAGCTGTTTTGAATGATAAGTTTGGCTTTAATGTGTTAAACTTGCATTAGATAAGACAATGTACCACTGAACACAGGAGGGATTATTGCTGAAAATGGGTCTCTGAACACTTCTGTAGATATTCTATTCAAAATCATTCATGATTTGTGATCAGTTTCAAAATTAAGCATTTATATGATTATTTACTCTTTTGATTAATTGCTGTGATTCAACATGAAATCAAATTTGAGTCTATTCAGAAAACAAGACATTTCTAATTCACCTCAGACTTTTGAGCTGTAGTCTACATTGTAATTATAGTGTACGGTTATTGATTAGAGCAGATGATATGAGACTATCAGGAGAGACTGTTAAAAAGTTATGAGCTGTCTTGATGCAGAGAAAGTGGAGTTTGTCATCCTTGAGCTGCTGCCAAGATAGGCAGCAGGTAGGATTGAATGATGCTCTGGCTCTGTGGTCAAGTTCAGACATAGGCTTTAAGCAACCATGAGCCACTGATAAGCGTGATAGATTAATAAGCATGTATAAAGTGGACTTGTTAGGGCCAGTTTACCATCAGCCTTGCTAAAGTTGAACTTCATTTGTATTTAAAGACAGACTTTAAAGAAAATTCTTATTTGAAACTGGTGATAAAATCCAGGTCAGACACAGTTACATACAAACATACAGTACACACTACTGCTCAAAAGTCCCTGATTTTAATAGGAAATTGGCTTTAATGCAATATCACATGAAGTTTATCAGTAATGTTTTCACAGCTTTAATCAAATCATTCATCATCCATAAGTTGTGATGGAAAAATGTCTGCAAGTGTGCAGGAGCCCATTTTTAGAGACAATCACTCCTGTGTTATAATGTTAATTGAAGTTTATCAGGTCAGATGACCAATAGATGATAAGAGATATACTCTTACTAATTATTAGAGTTACAAGTACTTTGCTAAGCAAAATTAAATGAGGTTAGGTTGGAACTTGAGACGTTTACATAAAAGGTTCAGTTGGTGATGCATGAAAGAAAATAAATTTCTTCTAAAAATCTATTGGAGAATTCTGATGGTAAGAAATGAAAAATATTCAAAGAGTGAAACTGTTAAAAAAGTGAAGGTTTTGTGCAGCTGGGTGTTGCAGCCCCTTTAGAGGAAAATGTAAACTTGGTTTAATGAGGTTAAAAACAAAACCTGGGATGATCCAGACACATTTATTGTTTCTTTAATCACCACAATAGTTTGAGTTTGTGCTAAAATCTCTTAAAAAGCTGTTTTGAATGATAAGTTTGGCTTTAATGTGTTAAACTTGCATTAGATAAGACAATGTACCACTGAACACAGGAGGGATTATTGCTGAAAATGGGTCTCTGAACACTTCTGTAGATATTCTATTCAAAATCATTCATGATTTGTGATCAGTTTCAAAATTAAGCATTTATATGATTATTTACTCTTTTGATTAATTGCTGTGATTCAACATGAAATCAAATTTGAGTCTATTCAGAAAACAAGACATTTCTAATTCACCTCAGACTTTTGAGCTGTAGTCTACATTGTAATTATAGTGTACGGTTATTGATTAGAGCAGATGATATGAGACTATCAGGAGAGACTGTTAAAAAGTTATGAGCTGTCTTGATGCAGAGAAAGTGGAGTTTGTCATCCTTGAGCTGCTGCCAAGATAGGCAGCAGGTAGGATTGAATGATGCTCTGGCTCTGTGGTCAAGTTCAGACATAGGCTTTAAGCAACCATGAGCCACTGATAAGCGTGATAGATTAATAAGCATGTATAAAGTGGACTTGTTAAACAGCTCTGATAGGAGAAAGTCAATGAGCACGCAATAAAGTGGACTTGTTAGGGCCAGTTTACCATCAGCCTTGCTAAAGTTGAACTTCATTTGTATTTAAAGACAGACTTTAAAGAAAATTCTTATTTGAAACTGGTGATAAAATCCAGGTCAGACACAGTTACATACAAACATACAGTACACACTACTGCTCAAAAGTCTCTGATTTTAATAGAAAATTGGCTTTAATGTAATATCACATGAAGTTTATCAGTAATGTTTCCACAGCTTTAATCAAATCATTCATCATCCATAAGTTGTGATGGAAAAATGTCTGCAAGTGTGCAGGAGCCCATTTTTAGAGACAATCACTCCTGTGTTATAATGTTAATTGAAGTTTATCAGGTCAGATGACCAGTAGATGATAAGAAATATACTCTTACTAATTATTAGAGTTACAAGTACTTTGCTAAGCACAATTAAATGAGGTTAGGTTGGAACTTGAGACGTTTACATAAAAGGTTCAGTTGGTGATGCATGAAAGAAAATAAATTTCTTCTAAAAATCTTTTGGAGAATTCTGATGGTAAGAAATGAAAAATATTCAAAGAGTGAAACTGTTAAAAAAGTGAAGGTTTTGTGCAGCTGGGTGTTGCAGCCCCTTTAGAGGAAAATGTAAACTTGGTTTAATGAGGTTAAAAACAAAACCTGGGATGATCCAGACACAATTATTCTTTCTTTAATCACCACAATAGTTTGAGTTTGTGCTAAAAATCTCTGAAAAAGCTGTTTTGAATGATAAATTTGGCTTTAATGTGTTAAACTTGCATTAGATAAGACAATGTACCACTGAACACAGGAGGGATTATTGCTGAAAATGGGTCTCTGAACACTTCTGTAGATATTCTATTCAAAATCATTCATGATTTGTGATCAGTGTTGTTATTAAGCATTTATATGTTTATTTACTCTTTTGATTAATTGCTGTGATTCAACATGAAATCAAATTTGAGTCTATTCAGAAAACAAGACATTTCTAATTCACCTCAGACTTTTGAGCTGTAGTCTACATTGTAATTATAGTGTACGGTTATTGATTAGAGCAGATGATATGAGACTATCAGGAGAGACTGTTAAAAAGTTATGAGCTGTCTTGATGCAGAGAAAGTGGAGTTTGTCATCCTTGAGCTGCTGCCAAGATAGGCAGCAGGTAGGATTGAATGATGCTCTGGCTCTGTGGTCAAGTTCAGACATAGGCTTTAAGCAACCATGAGCCACTGATAAGCTGATAGATTAATAAGCATGTATAAAGTGGACTTGTTAGGGCCAGTTTACCATCAGCCTTGCTAAAGTTGAACTTCATTTGTATTTAAAGACAGACTTTAAAGAAAATTCTTATTTGAAACTGGTGATAAAATCCAGGTCAGACACAGTTACATACAAACATACAGTACACACTACTGCTCAAAAGTCCCTGATTTTAATAGAAAATTGGCTTTAATGTAATATCACATGAAGTTTATCAGTAATGTTTTCACAGCTTTAATCAAATCATTCATCATCCATAAGCTGTGATGGAAAAATGTCTGCAAGTGTGCAGGAGCCCATTTTTAGAGACAATCACTCCTGTGTTATAATGTTAATTGAAGTTTATCAGGTCAGAAGACCAATAGATGATAAGAGATATACTCTTACTAATTATTAGAGTTACAAGTACTTTGCTAAGCACAATTAAATGAGGTTAGGTTGGAACTTGAGACGTTTACATAAAAGGTTCAGTTGGTGATGCATGAAAGAAAATAAATTTCTTTCTAAAAATCTTTTGGAGAATTCTGATGGTAAGAAATGAAAAATATTCAAAGAGTGAAACTGTTAAAAAAGTGAAGGTTTTGTGCAGCTGGGTGTTGCAGCCCCTTTAGAGGAAAATGTAAACTTGGTTTAATGAGGTTAAAAACAAAACCTGGGATGATCCAGACACATTTATTGTTTCTTTAATCACCACAATAGTTTGAGTTTGTGCTAAAATCTCTTAAAAAGCTGTTTTGAATGATAAGTTTGGCTTTAATGTGTTAAACTTGCATTAGATAAGACAATGTACCACTGAACACAGGAGGGATTATTGCTGAAAATGGGTCTCTGAACACTTCTGTAATATTCTATTCAAAATCATTCATGATTTGTGATCAGTGTTAATATTAAGCATTTATATGATTATTTACTCTTTTGATTAATTGCTGTGATTCAATATGAGACCAAATGTGATTCTATTCAGAAAACAAGACATTTCTAATTCACCTCAGACTTTTGAGCTGTAGTCTACATTGTAATTATAGTGTACGGTTATTGATTAGAGCAGATGATATGAGACTATCAGGAGAGACTGTTAAAAAGTTATGAGCTGTCTTGATGCAGAGAAAGTGGAGTTTGTCATCCTTGAGCTGCTGCCAAGATAGGCAGCAGGTAGGATTGAATGATGCTCTGGCTCTGTGGTCAAGTTCAGACATAGGCTTTAAGCAACCATGAGCCACTGATAAGCGTGATAGATTAATAAGCATGTATAAAGTGGACTTGTTAGGGCCAGTTTACCATCAGCCTTGCTAAAGTTGAACTTCATTTGTATTTAAAGACAGACTTTAAAGAAAATTCTTATTTGAAACTGGTGATAAAATCCAGGTCAGACACAGTTACATACAAACATACAGTACACACTACTGCTCAAAAGTCCCTGATTTTAATAGGAAATTGGCTTTAATGTAATATCACATGAAGTTTATCAGTAATGTTTTCACAGCTTTAATCAAATCATTCATCATCCATAAGTTGTGATGGAAAAATGTCTGCAAG
This sequence comes from Pelmatolapia mariae, assembly GCF_036321145.2. NCBI lineage: Eukaryota > Metazoa > Chordata > Actinopteri > Cichliformes > Cichlidae > Pelmatolapia > Pelmatolapia mariae. The sequence continues at coordinate 21,192,671 of NC_086236.1, forward strand.
TGTGCAGGAGCCCATTTTTAGAGACAATCACTCCTGTGTTATAATGTTAATTGAAGTTTATCAGGTCAGATGACCAGTAGATGATAAGAGATATACTCTTACTAATTATTAGAGTTACAAGTACTTTGCTAAGCACAATTAAATGAGGTTAGGTTGGAACTTGAGACGTTTACATAAAAGGTTCAGTTGGTGATGCATGAAAGAAAATAAATTTCTTCTAAAAATCTATTGGAGAATTCTGATGGTAAGAAATGAAAAATATTCAAAGAGTGAAACTGTTAAAAAAGTGAAGGTTTTGTGCAGCTGGGTGTTGCAGCCCCTTTAGAGGAAAATGTAAACTTGGTTTAATGAGGTTAAAAACAAAACCTGGGATGATCCAGACACAATTATTGTTTCTTTAATCACCACAATAGTTTGACTTTGTGCTAAAATCTCTTAAAAAGCTGTTTTGAATGATAAGTTTGGCTTTAATGTGTTAAACTTGTATTAGATAAGACAATGTACCACTGAACACAGGAGGGATTATTGCTGAAAATGGGTCTCTGAACACCTCTGTAGATATTCTATTCAAAATCATTCATGATTTGTGATCAGTGTCAATATTAAGCATTTATATGATTATTTACTCTGTTGATTAATTGCTGTGATTCAACATGAAATCAAATTTGAGTCTATTCAGAAAACAAGACATTTCTAATTCACCTCAGACTTTTGAGCTGTAGTCTACATTGTAATTATAGTGTACGGTTATTGATTAGAGCAGATGATATGAGACTATCAGGAGAGACTGTTAAAAAGTTATGAGCTGTCTTGATGCAGAGAAAGTGGAGTTTGTCATCCTTGAGCTGCTGCCAAGGTAGGATTGAATGATGCTCTGGCTCTGTGGTCAAGTTCAGACATAGGCTTTAAGCAACCATGAGCCACTGATAAGCGTGATAGATTAATAAGCATGTATAAAGTGGACTTGTTAGGGCCAGTTTACCATCAGCCTTGCTAAAGTTGAACTTCATTTGTATTTAAAGACAGACTTTAAAGAAAATTCTTATTTGAAACTGGTGATAAAATCCAGGTCAGACACAGTTACATACAAACATACAGTACACACTACTGCTCAAAAGTCCCTGATTTTAATAGGAAATTGGCTTTAATGCAATATCACATGAAGTTTATCAGTAATGTTTTCACAGCTTTAATCAAATCATTCATCATCCATAAGTTGTGATGGAAAAATGTCTGCAAGTGTGCAGGAGCCCATTTTTAGAGACAATCACTCCTGTGTTATAATGTTAATTGAAGTTTATCAGGTCAGATGACCAGTAGATGATAAGAAATATACTCTTACTAATTATTAGAGTTACAAATACTTTGCTAAGCAAAATTAAATGAGGTTAGGTTGGAACTTGAGACGTTTACATAAAAGGTTCAGTTGGTGATGCATGAAAGAAAATAAATTTCTTCTAAAAATCTATTGGAGAATTCTGATGGTAAGAAATGAAAAATATTCAAAGAGTGAAACTGTTAAAAAAGTGAAGGTTTTGTGCAGCTGGGTGTTGCAGCCCCTTTAGAGGAAAATGTAAACTTGGTTTAATGAGGTTAAAAACAAAACCTGGGATGATCCAGACACAATTATTGTTTCTTTAATCACCACAATAGTTTGAGTTTGTGCTAAATTCTCTTAAAAAGCTGTTTTGAATGATAAGTTTGGCTTTAATGTGTTAAACTTGCATTAGATAAGACAATGTACCACTGAACACAGGAGGGAGTATTGCTGAAAATGGGTCTCTGAACACTTCTGTAGATATTCTATTCAAAATCATTCATGATTTGTGATCAGTGTCAATATTAAGCATTTATATGATTATTTACTCTGTTGATTAATTGCTGTGATTCAACATGAAATCAAATTTGAGTCTATTCAGAAAACAAGACATTTCTAATTCACCTCAGACTTTTGAGCTGTAGTCTACATTGTAATTATAGTGTACGGTTATTGATTAGAGCAGATGATATGAGACTATCAGGAGAGACTGTTAAAAAGTTATGAGCTGTCTTGATGCAGAGAAAGTGGAGTTTGTCATCCTTGAGCTGCTGCCAAGATAGGCAGCAGGTAGGATTGAATGATGCTCTGGCTCTGTGGTCAAGTTCAGACATAGGCTTTAAGCAACCATGAGCCACTGATAAGCGTGATAGATTAATAAGCATGTATAAAGTGGACTTGTTAGGGCCAGTTTACCATCAGCCTTGCTAAAGTTGAACTTCATTTGTATTTAAAGACAGACTTTAAAGAAAATTCTTATTTGAAACTGGTGATAAAATCCAGGTCAGACACAGTTACATACAAACATACAGTACACACTACTGCTCAAAAGTCACTGATTTTAATAGAAAATTGGCTTTAATGTAATATCACATGAAGTTTATCAGTAATGTTTCCACAGCTTTAATCAAATCATTCATCATCCATAAGCTGTGATGGAAAAATGTCTGCAAGTGTGCAGGAGCCCATTTTTAGAGACAATCACTCCTGTGTTATAATGTTAATTGAAGTTTATCAGGTCAGATGACCAGTAGATGATAAGAAATATACTCTTACTAATTATTAGAGTTACAAGTACTTTGCTAAGCAAAATTAAATGAGGTTAGGTTGGAACTTGAGACGTTTACATAAACGGTTCAGTTGGTGATGCATGAAAGAAAATAATTTTCTTCTAAAAATCTTTTGGAGAATTCTGATGGTAAGAAATGAAAAATATTCAAAGAGTGAAACTGTTAAAAAAGTGAAGGTTTTGTGCAGCTGGGTGTTGCAGCCCCTTTAGAGGAAAATGTAAACTTGGTTTAATGAGGTTAAAAACAAAACCTGGGATGATCCAGACACAATTATTCTTTCTTTAATCACCACAATAGTTTGAGTTTGTGCTAAAATCTCTGAAAAAGCTGTTTTGAATGATAAATTTGGCTTTTAATGTGTTAAAGTTGCATTAGATAAGACAATGTACCACTGAACACAGGAGGGATTATTGCTGAAAATGGGTCTCTGAACACTTCTGTAGATATTCTATTCAAAATCATTCATGATTTGTGATCAGTGTCAATATTAAGCATTTATATGATTATTTACTCTGTTGATTAATTGCTGTGATTCAACATGAAATCAAATTTGAGTCTATTCAGAAAACAAGACATTTCTAATTCACCTCAGACTTTTGAGCTGTAGTCTACATTGTAATTATAGTGTACGGTTATTGATTAGAGCAGATGATATGAGACTATCAGGAGAGACTGTTAAAAAGTTATGAGCTGTCTTGATGCAGAGAAAGTGGAGTTTGTCATCCTTGAGCTGCTGCCAAGATAGGCAGCAGGTAGGATTGAATGATGCTCTGGCTCTGTGGTCAAGTTCAGACATAGGCTTTAAGCAACCATGAGCCACTGATAAGCGTGATAGATTAATAAGCATGTATAAAGTGGACTTGTTAAACAGCTCTGATAGGAGAAAGTCAATGAGCACGCAATAAAGTGGACTTGTTAGGGCCAGTTTACCATCAGCCTTGCTAAAGTTGAACTTCATTTGTATTTAAAGACAGACTTTAAAGAAAATTCTTATTTGAAACTGGTGATAAAATCCAGGTCAGACACAGTTACATACAAACATACAGTACACACTACTGCTCAAAAGTCCCTGCTTTTAATAGAAAATTGGCTTTAATGTAATATCACATGAAGTTTATCAGTAATGTTTTCACAGCTTTAATCAAATCATTCATCATCCATAAGTTGTGATGGAAAAATGTCTGCAAGTGTGCAGGAGCCCATTTTTAGAGACAATCACTCCTGTGTTATAATGTTAATTGAAGTTTATCAGGTCAGATGACCAATAGATGATAAGAAATATACTCTTACTAATTATTAGAGTTACAAGTACTTTGCTAAGCACAATTAAATGAGGTTAGGTTGGAACTTGAGACGTTTACATAAAAGGTTCAGTTGGTGATGCATGAAAGAAAATAAATTTCTTCTAAAAATCTTTTGGAGAATTCTGATGGTAAGAAATGAAAAATATTCAAAGAGTGAAACTGTTAAAAAAGTGAAGGTTTTGTGCAGCTGGGTGTTGCAGCCCCTTTAGAGGAAAATGTAAACTTGGTTTAATGAGGTTAAAAACAAAACCTGGGATGATCCAGACACATTTATTGTTTCTTTAATCACCACAATAGTTTGAGTTTGTGCTAAAATCTCTTAAAAAGCTGTTTTGAATGATAAGTTTGGCTTTAATGTGTTAAACTTGCATTAGATAAGACAATGTACCACTGAACACAGGAGGGATTATTGCTGAAAATGGGTCTCTGAACACTTCTGTAGATATTCTATTCAAAATCATTCATGATTTGTGATCAGTTTCAAAATTAAGCATTTATATGATTATTTACTCTTTTGATTAATTGCTGTGATTCAACATGAAATCAAATTTGAGTCTATTCAGAAAACAAGACATTTCTAATTCACCTCAGACTTTTGAGCTGTAGTCTACATTGTAATTATAGTGTACGGTTATTGATTAGAGCAGATGATATGAGACTATCAGGAGAGACTGTTAAAAAGTTATGAGCTGTCTTGATGCAGAGAAAGTGGAGTTTGTCATCCTTGAGCTGCTGCCAAGATAGGCAGCAGGTAGGATTGAATGATGCTCTGGCTCTGTGGTCAAGTTCAGACATAGGCTTTAAGCAACCATGAGCCACTGATAAGCGTGATAGATTAATAAGCATGTATAAAGTGGACTTGTTAAACAGCTCTGATAGGAGAAAGTCAATGAGCACGCAATAAAGTGGACTTGTTAGGGCCAGTTTACCATCAGCCTTGCTAAAGTTGAACTTCATTTGTATTTAAAGACAGACTTTAAAGAAAATTCTTATTTGAAACTGGTGATAAAATCCAGGTCAGACACAGTTACATACAAACATACAGTACACACTACTGCTCAAAAGTCCCTGATTTTAATAGAAAATTGGCTTTAATGTAATATCACATGAAGTTTATCAGTAATGTTTCCACAGCTTTAATCAAATCATTCATCATCCATAAGTTGTGATGGAAAAATGTCTGCAAGTGTGCAGGAGCCCATTTTTAGAGACAATCACTCCTGTGTTATAATGTTAATTGAAGTTTATCAGGTCAGATGACCAGTAGATGATAAGAAATATACTCTTACTAATTATTAGAGTTACAAGTACTTTGCTAAGCAAAATTAAATGAGGTTAGGTTGGAACTTGAGACGTTTACATAAACGGTTCAGTTGGTGATGCATGAAAGAAAATAATTTTCTTCTAAAAATCTTTTGGAGAATTCTGATGGTAAGAAATGAAAAATATTCAAAGAGTGAAACTGTTAAAAAAGTGAAGGTTTTGTGCAGCTGGGTGTTGCAGCCCCTTTAGAGGAAAATGTAAACTTGGTTTAATGAGGTTAAAAACAAAACCTGGGATGATCCAGACACAATTATTCTTTCTTTAATCACCACAATAGTTTGAGTTTGTGCTAAAAATCTCTGAAAAAGCTGTTTTGAATGATAAATTTGGCTTTTAATGTGTTAAACTTGCATTAGATAAGACAATGTACCACTGAACACAGGAGGGATTATTGCTGAAAATGGGTCTCTGAACACTTCTGTAGATATTCTATTCAAAATCATTCATGATTTGTGATCAGTTTCAAAATTAAGCATTTATATGATTATTTACTCTTTTGATTAATTGCTGTGATTCAACATGAAATCAAATTTGAGTCTATTCAGAAAACAAGACATTTCTAATTCACCTCAGACTTTTGAGCTGTAGTCTACATTGTAATTATAGTGTACGGTTATTGATTAGAGCAGATGATATGAGACTATCAGGAGAGACTGTTAAAAAGTTATGAGCTGTCTTGATGCAGAGAAAGTGGAGTTTGTCATCCTTGAGCTGCTGCCAAGATAGGCAGCAGGTAGGATTGAATGATGCTCTGGCTCTGTGGTCAAGTTCAGACATAGGCTTTAAGCAACCATGAGCCACTGATAAGCTGATAGATTAATAAGCATGTATAAAGTGGACTTGTTAGGGCCAGTTTACCATCAGCCTTGCTAAAGTTGAACTTCATTTGTATTTAAAGACAGACTTTAAAGAAAATTCTTATTTGAAACTGGTGATAAAATCCAGGTCAGACACAGTTACATACAAACATACAGTACACACTACTGCTCAAAAGTCCCTGATTTTAATAGAAAATTGGCTTTAATGTAATATCACATGAAGTTTATCAGTAATGTTTTCACAGCTTTAATCAAATCATTCATCATCCATAAGTTGTGATGGAAAAATGTCTGCAAGTGTGCAGGAGCCCATTTTTAGAGACAATCACTCCTGTGTTATAATGTTAATTGAAGTTTATCACGTCAGATGACCAATAGATGATAAGAAATATACTCTTACTAATTATTAGAGTTACAAGTACTTTGCTAAGCAAAATTAAATGAGGTTAGGTTGGAACTTGAGACGTTTACATAAAAGGTTCAGTTGGTGATGCATGAAAGAAAATAAATTCTTCTAAAAATCTTTTGGAGAATTCTGATGGTAAGAAATGAAAAATATTCAAAGAGTGAAACTGTTAAAAAAGTGAAGGTTTTGTGCAGCTGGGTGTTGCAGCCCCTTTAGAGGAAAATGTAAACTTGGTTTAATGAGGTTAAAAACAAAACCTGGGATGATCCAGACACAATTATTGTTTCTTTAATCACCACAATAGTTTGAGTTTGTGCTAAAATCTCTTAAAAAGCTGTTTTGATTGATAAGTTTGGCTTTTAATGTGTTAAACTTGCATTAGATAAGACAATGTACCACTGAACACAGGAGGGATTATTGCTGAAAATGGGTCTCTGAACACCTCTGTAGATATTCTATTCAAAATCATTCATGATTTGTGATCAGTGTCAATATTAAGCATTTATATGATTATTTACTCTTTTGATTAATTGCTGTGATTCAACATGAAATCAAATTTGAGTCTATTCAGAAAACAAGACATTTCTAATTCACCTCAGACTTTTGAGCTGTAGTCTACATTGTAATTATAGTGTACGGTTATTGATTAGAGCAGATGATATGAGACTATCAGGAGAGACTGTTAAAAAGTTATGAGCTGTCTTGATGTAGAGAAAGTGGAGTTTGTCATCCTTGAGCTGCTGCCAAGATAGGCAGCAGGTAGGATTGAATGATGCTCTGGCTCTGTGGTCAAGTTCAGACATAGGCTTTAAGCAACCATGAGCCACTGATAAGCGTGATAGATTAATAAGCATGTATAAAGTGGACTTGTT